>NC_140938.1:64860066-65200759 GCF_014529385.1 Adiantum capillus-veneris | reverse complement strand
TATCAATCCACGATCCAGCAATCTTGTCCCTTGACACCCCCCACTATTCGCTCACAAGAACATCTTGTTTTCCTCAACTAGTGTCCTATGCCGTTGTTTCTAGTAGCTGGATAGTGCTCGGTAGTCCCATACCACATCATACGGTATGTACCCATCTCTTCTTTTGCACTAAAAGGACTAGAGAACAAAAGGGAGAGAAACTAGGCCTCACCAGCCCTTTGTCTACCAATTCCTGTACTTGCCTCATGATCTTCTCTTGTTGAGCTTGTGAGACTCGATAAGGAGCTTGTTAGGCAGTCAGCTTCCCTGAAGGAGCTCAATGTGATGGTCATCATTTCCCTCGTTTTGGAGGTAAGTCCATAGGGATATCATCGATGAACACATCTTGGAATGCTTTTAGAAAATTAGACAAGCCTAACTCTTCTTGATTCCTACCATTTACATTTGGAGAAACATTAGAATCTTTTAGAGACTCTTTGACAAAAATCATGAACGCACAAACTGAGATCTTCATTGATTTATCAAAAGCAGGAGGATTTACAAGTGGAATAGTGTGATCACGCTCACTAGCATCTATATACATTCTTTCCCCTGTAGGTGAAGTAGATTCTCCCTTCAGGGACCTTCATATTGGCAGCCATGCGATTAAACTATGACGCCCCTAGGATAGCATCCTCATGTTGGAGAGGAGAAATGAAAAAGTCTTCTTTGTCGACATAGCTTTGGAAATGAAGACTCAACTTCCCAATCACATACCCTTGACCTTATTTGGTAGGTCTATAATTGAAGATATTGTTGAGAGCATGATATAAGTGAATAATACAACTAAGAAAATCAAATATTGAAGGGTCTAAAAAAATATGTACATGTCAAATATAAATAATATAGGTGGAAAAAATATAAAGGGGTCAAAATAAATCTCTCTCATTATAAGTCTACCATAAAAAGATGAATATTTTTGGTGGTCTAATTTATGAGAGTAATAGAGAATAGATGTAGGAAGGAAAAAATCACAATAGTGAAAAAATATACACATAAATAGAACTAGTTTTTTTGGATTTTTGTTGGGATGGAGTTACACCAAAATAAGAGAAGCTTGCATGAAATTATTTTTATATGGAATAAAGAGTATGCAAAATGGTAAGAAAAAATATGGTAATGGTGAGTCAATGTACATAGCATAAATAACACACCATAAGTAGAAATATTTAAATAAATACCAAAATAATTATGAAAAATCTTTTTATTTAGGCCCTATATACAATGAAATATTTTCACACAAATGGGCCATAATATACTTATAATTTTTATTTTTGTTTTATTTTTTGGCTCAACTAGCCCAGGGACTAGCTAATTAAGGGTTTTTAAGAAAATATAGGGAAAGTCCCCTAACTCACACATGCCTATGTACAGTGAAATGGTAGGGATAACACTACAAGAGGCTATTCATATTAGCGACGCTCACACAGCGACGCTCAAAAAAAAAAAATCCCGGCGTCGCTATGAGCGTCGCAAATTTACTTGTAAATTTGCGACGCTCATAGCGACGCCGGCTGGGCTAAAAAAAATAACAGAGAGCGCCTAAAAACTCAGATCTCTTTTTTGAGTTTTTCGACTCCCTCAAGCAAGGAGCAGGTAATGCTCTCCCTCTCTCTCTCTCTCTCTTTCTTCTCCACACACACACACACACACACACACACACACACACGAGGAGAGGAAGGAGAGCCAGGTATGCTCCTTCCCTCTCCTCACTCTCATGTTTCCTTCCCCTCTTTCTCTCTCCCTCTCTCTCTCTCTCTCTCACACACACACACACACACATAGTGTTTTTGAGAGAGAGAGAGAGAGAGAGAGAGAGAGAGACAGAGAGAGAGAGAGAGACAGAGAGAGAGAGAGAGAGAGAGAGAGAGAGAGAAAGAAAGAGTACAAACATAAACAAAAACGCACACACATATACATAAACAAAGAATGCACACACACATTGAGAGAGGAAAAGAGAGAGAGAGCATGCATAAACAAAAAAACGCACACATTGAGAGAGGAAAAGAGAGAGAGAACATGCATAAACAAAAAACGCACACATTGAGAGAGGAAAAGAGAGAGAAAACATGCATAAACAAAAAAACGCACACACATTGAGAGAGAAAGAGAGAGAAACTAATTTAACGTCATAGGAAACTAATTAAAATTAAAAGACCTAAAGATCTAGCCGACGAGGAGTTGAACTCAAGACCTATTATTCAAGAGGGAAATGGCATAACCAATCTATCATACTTGGCATGGGTGATAGAAAGGTTATACCATTTATCTCTTTTTATTGGCACACACATCCACACACGCGCACACACACAAGAAGAAGTTAAATTAGATTAGATTTAGGTTTATTTTTAGTTAGATTTACGTTTATTTATGCTAGATTTAGATTTACGTTATATTAGATTAGATTTAGGTCTCCATGGACTGCGATGCCTGCATGAAGCGGGTGAAGAAAGCCCTCAATGGAATATAGGGTATTGCTGCCTTCACTCATGGTGGGCTCCGTCGATCCAAAAGTACTGGTGAAATGTCTTCAGAAGATAGGGAAGAAGGTGGATCTTCAGGGCGGCAAGAGTCACTACATCCCCGACAATGACCATCTAGACAACCTCTAGTCATTCAACAGCAACTTCAAAGTTAGTAACAAGAGCAAGAACGGTCCAAAGGGCCAATTGCTGTCGTCAGATGTGGATGGAGATGAGGCAGCGTCACCGCCAGAAGTTAACTCTTACATCTTTAGTGATGAGAATGCCAACTCTTGCCGAGTTATGTGAAAAATTATGTGTTAAATCAGTTTTAAGGTTCTTATAATCCCTGTTAGTTTAGTTCTTTGTTTTTAATATAACATAATTTACGTTAGATTTAGATTTATGTTATATTAGATTAGACTTAGGTTTATTTAGGTTTACCCACACACACACACACAAGAAGAAGAGAGTTTTAACCTCGTAGGAAACTATCCCAAAAGACGTTAAAGATTAGGTTAGATGTAGACTTACGTTAAATTAGATTTAGGTTTATTTTTAGTTAGATTTACGTTTATTTAGATTTACGCTTATTTACGTTAGATCGAGTCCACGCAAGAATTACTTACGGTTTAGGGTTTAGAGTTAGACGAACAGTGAAAAGATCTACTGTGAAAAGATGTTAAGATGTTGTGAAGTGCTACGGCTAGAGAAGAGGCAAAGGGGTTTTGTCCACTACATGCAGTATCATGTAGACGTGGGTCTGTAGATTTCTTGTACCCACAAATATAGGTATTGACCAATAAAGACGAGATTATAACCCGGTGGTTCTGATCTCCGTGCACCTCTAGACCGAGGTGTACGGGGATTGGACATGACTAGAGAATGTGAGGTAGAGAGAGAGAGAGAGAGAGAGAGAGAGAGAGAGAGAGAGAGAGAGAGAGAGAGAGAGAGATAAGACGAAGAATGCCAATAGAATATTAAATTTGTTGTCCAGGTTATAAGATTTTTATCCTCATTATGAGTAGTGACGAGGATGTGGGACCGTCCAACCGAAACACCTATCTCTCAACGAGGGTCTTATGTCCTTGTAATCAATGCAAGCATGCTGTGCGACGGACAAGACGTGTTTCTTTGCAGCACGTTCGCGAATTTGGCGAGTTCGATCCATCTATTATAGATCGAGTTGCTGCCAATTATAACTCGTCGGACTCTGACGCTGGCCAACAAGCAGCAATCTTGCAACCCAATAGACGTGTTCGCAGGCGCTTTGGTCAAGCAGCATATGTGAGGCCACAAGATGTAGCCTCTGACAGCTCGGGGGATGATCATGCAGAGCACATTCCCAACGAGGCAATGTTTGAGCCCGAGATTGATGAAATGATCGAGACGATCATGGATTCAGAAAGGCTTATCTATGATGATATGAAAAGTGAAGCCGATACGCCATTGTATAATGGAGCACATATGTCTAGATTGAAAGCACTCCTGGTTCTTCTCAACATACAGGCAAAGTTTGGATGGAGTGACACTAGCGTCACAGCGCTTTTCAGGTGATCTATTACAATTAGTTTACTTTAATAAAACTCTAAATGTATAATGATCTGATAGATTTTTACACGACTGTATCGTATTTTTATGTTGTGTAGATTGCTTAAAGAGCACATACTACCAGCTGACAATGTGATGCCAGATTCCCGAGATGAAGCAAGAAAGATTTTGCGAAACTTGGGGATGGATTACAATTCTATCCACGCTTGTCCTAATGACTGCATTCTTTTCAGAGGGGAATACATAGACATGGAGAAGTATCCGAAATGTGATTCCAAAAGATATCGAGTAGATCTCCACGGGACAAAAATTCCACAAAAGGTTTTGCGACATTTTCCTCTGCTTCCTCGCATCAAGCATTTCTTCGAATGTAAGTCCGTGGCCGCCCTAGCATCATGGCATGAGGAGAATAAATCTTCGGATGGTGTGCTACGAATTCCTGCAGATTGCGCAGCCTGGAAACATATAGATGGAACATGGTCGGATTTTGCCAGGGAAGCTCGAAATTTGCGCTTAGGCCCTGGCTATGGATGGCGTAAATCCATTTGGTCAAAGATCAACATCTTACAGTGTATGGCCCGTTGTCATCGTCAACTACAACATTCCCCCGTGGTTGACTACGAAGAAGGGGCACCTATGGCTAAGCTTGATTATGCCAGGGCGATATAAAGTGGAGAATATGGATGTGTATCTTGGTCCACTATTGGAAGAGCTACAACAATTGTGGATTGGCATAGAGGTGGTGGATATGAGCCGACACACAGGACAACGGAATGCTTTGATCAGAGGCATTCTAATGTGGACCATGCATGACTATCCCGGGCTAACAGAATGCTCAGGTGATCTATTGACACTCCTCACTCAGACACTGTAAATCTTGTTTTTTCCCATAGTTGATCTATTATCATGTGTATACATGCAGGGCTTCAAACAAGAGGATACAGAGAATGTGTCACATGTGGACCTAGACTGAATGCACATAGGGCGCCCTCACTGAAGAAGCAAATCTACGAAGGTCATCAAGCGTATCTTCCAGAGAATCATGTGTTACGCGACGGCTTTTTGGGAAGAGAGCCACCAAGGATGTCTCCACAAGCATGGTTAGAGCAGAAGGAGATGTGCGATGACGGATTGCCTCCAGGGATGAAGAGACTATCTCTATGGTACGAGTTACCATACTGGCCCCGACTCATGATCAATCACTTGCTCGATCCAATGCACATATTCAAGAATGTGGGTAATCTACTATGGGACCATCTGACCCGCAAGAAAGATACTTTGGGAGCCAGAGTTGACCTTAGAAATGTGGATCGTATGGAGCAATATTGGCCGCAAACAGCGTCTGATGGATCGATAAAACTCCCTAAAGCACCATGGATTTTCACAGGAGCCCAAGAACGCAAAGTAAAAGAGACCATTCGATCTTTGCGGACCCCCACTGGCGTAATGCACTCGCTCCGAACGTGTTTTACTAAAGAAGGAAAGCTTACCGGTTTGAAGTCACATGATTGGCATAAAATGTGTCAAGTACGTTCATAGTGGACTTTAATATCATTGCATAAAATGTGGACTTTAATATCATTGCTGCACATACTTTACAGTTTATTTTACCGGTTGCAATTGAGGGATGTTTGTCTCTCGACATCCGTAACACAATCTACAAACTTGCAAAGCTGGTGCAATGGATCTCACAAAAGGAGATCAACGTAGACTGTTGGTACGTCATAGAGGTAGCCCCTCGTAGTGCAAGGACGTATGAAGGCTACCATGTGCCAATCACAACGGCATCAATGGAGGAGATCAGAGAAGATGCTCAATCAGAAGCCGCTGCGGTGGTGCCAGACGAGCATCAAGATGCTACTACTCTATATGGGGTGCATGCAGAGGAGCTACAAAATGAAACAGAGGATATGTGTTTAAACAGAGAGCTCTATATAGATATAGGAAGTTATGCTGAGTTATGCGAGGATGAGAGAGAGATCTCTTAAAGCCACAAATATTGTATTTGAACAATTTTGCTCCGTGTTGTAAAAGCTCTGGCTCTCTAAGTACCTTCCATGGTGTATAACGCTCTTTTCTACTTGCGCGCACATCTTTTGATTGAAAATTCTGAGTTTTCGACTTGCCTCTTCTATCACTCAATTCATTGCGTCATTGTATTTATATGCGTCATTACGTCATTGTATTTAATGGTCTTTGCGTCATTGTCTACTCTATTCGTTCAATATTAAGTTTAAATATTCATGTGTTTAATGCAGGTATGGATGATGAGGAGTTTCTTTCTTCTTTGTCACCGTAGCAGAGACAGTGGTACGTGGAGCGTCATCGCTCTGGCGCATCATAGCGCGTTACTACTCCATCCGCATCTCCCTCTCTTTCGGAGCGTTCGGCGCGCTCCGAAGCTTCGGCGTCGACAAGACGATCTTCACACTCGTCTAGACACCGGCACTCGAGTGGTGGCGGTGGCGGTTGTTGTGGGGATTCCGCCGCCGATGCCTCCACACCGCCTCGTGTTCGACGAGGCTCTTTACCCTCCCCTTCTTTGCCCGCCCCCACACCAGCCACAGCATAGCCATCTACGCCAGGTTTTGCGCGGCTGACTGTTCCTAGCAGCTACACACCTCTACCTACTCCACCAGGAGCCACCCCACTCGACACTCCTCGCTTCGGGGCCCACACACCGGTGGAGACACCTAACGTCCGTACCCCCATCGACACGCCGCTAGAGACCCTTGCCGGGACACCCAGGTTCACGCGTCACCGGCCAGAGGGCTTGCCTTACTCCGTCGACTTCAGCGGCGGCATCATCATGGATGATGACGGCAAGAAGGTGATCTCGCGCATGCGTGGTCTTTGCTCTCAGCTGTTTAAACACTACATACTAAACAAATGGAGTGAAGTACCAAGTGATTTAAAAAACAGAGTCATCAGCATACTTCATGATGAGTTTCCCGTTCCAACACGGGATCAGCGCTTCAATGAAGACCTGATGAAGATTCGAATGCGCGAATACTGCAAACACAAGCGTTCCAAAGTGCAAAAAGCAATCAAGCATGGGTGGAACAGGCCAGATTGGCTGGCCAAAGAAGATTGGAAGAATGCGAAGAAAGCAGCGCGCGAGAATCCCGACAAGTGGAAGCAACAAAAGGATGCAGCCAGAGCGCGAGTAGAGGCAGGGAGCTCGCACCACTTGGGGAGCGGTGGATGGGCATCATTTGAGGCCGATTTTGTAAGTGTTTTCGCATTGCTCTTTATGTTCGATAGTTTAGGGTTTATGAATTTTTTAATTCTAACATAATGAAATCTTTGTATGTTTTGACAGTGGTCGATGACAGGACGTGATCCCACACCGTACGAGCGCGAGTACGCAGGCAGGAAGGGCTTAAACGCCCTGATGGACATTCTTAGTTCTCGCGGCGGCATGGTTAGTATTAGGGTTTACTCTTTTCTATTTTTTGTATTGTTTTATAAATGTCGTTATATGTTTATACTTACTGAAAGCTGTCTTATTGTCTTTTTTTGCAGAATCCGACAGATACGCCGCTTGGATGCGATGAGACGTCTGACTAGACGACGTCAGTTCAGCCGTAGCTAGATAGCATTAGTTTAGGGTTTCTCATAGCTTATGTATCATGAGACGGATTTTATACGTCTTTTTGAACCATGTATATTATTACATTTGTCACCGCAGTTCATTTTGCCAATCAATTATTTATGCCTATGATGTTGTACAATTGTCATTATTACATTTGCCAATCAATTCATTTTGCCTATGATGTGTACAATTGTCAATTTTACGCTTGTCAATTTTGCAAACAATGCGTCTTGTGGGTGACTATTTTGGGTCTATTATCTACCCTTGCACTTTTTTAAAAAAGTGAATCAAGTACAATATGGTTGATGGGTGGCAGGGCATTCAATGCCCTGTCACCAAAAAAAATTTCTCTCGGGCGTCGCTATAACCGTCGCTATTTATGGCTCTGGAGCGTCGCTATGAGCATCGCTATAGACTTCTGTGTAACCGTCGCTATATAGCGACGCCTATAGCGACGCATATAGCGACGCTCTCGTAGCGACGCTATTAGCGATGCCGGGGGTTATAAAAACCCAGTGTATTTCCGTCGCTAACAGCGTCACAAGAGCACACAACCTCTTGTAGTGTAACCAAAATGTTTGAGTGATTTGATAGGGTGAGGTAGCTTACTATGGCAATTATGGAAAACCGAAAAACGGCTATCACTAGCTATTGGCAGCTATTCATAGTGAGGCGGTTCGGGGAGGGCAATCAGAAGAGCGGCCTCTAAACACCCTTCGAGGCTCCCGTGCTGCTCAATTGGGGCTGGGGCAAGCAAAATCAGAGACAACAACAACCCAGAGCCAGAAACCAAACAAGAAAAGGGGCACCACCTAGTTATAGATGCGAACTAGGATGCACGTGATATCTCCTTGTACTCAAACGCACAAAGAGAGGGGAATGCAAGATAGCCACACACACCAAACACAAACATTCACCACGCCAGAGAGAGGTAAAGAGCACAAATCAACTTGAGCAACTCAGTCTTAGCCTTAAAGACTAGATGCACACAAAGCTTGATGAGAAATAGAGAGACAACACAAAAGTTGACCTTGTTGCCAATACACAAATTGTCTTAGGGTCACGGGAGCCCTCTCACCGAGCACCCTCTTACAATTTACCTTTTAGGAAAACAATTCAACAAGCCCTCAAACCACCAAGCATGAAATGGCACAACAAACTTCAAGGACAATATACCTTCAACCACCTGATGAGCCAACTTATCAAGTCAATTTGGAGAGAAGAGTCGTAGTTGCAGCATACAATTGCACCCAAAACTATGAATCTTATTTATGGACAAGAGTAGGCTACAAGTGTGGTGAAGAGTATTGTATCACTCCACTCCTCTAGATGGCATAACTAACTTCAAGCTTCTCCATGCACCTATGTGTAGTGATGGAATAGAGCACTCACAATGCACACACTCTACACAACTAGGCTTGAAGAGTAGTGTCTTATGGTTGAGAATGGTGTGGTGTAGTGTGATCATGTGATGATTTACAAGGGAGAGAAGGGCTCTATTTATAGGTTTTAGAAGCCCCGATTAGGATTAGGCCTAATCAAGTTTATTTGAAGAAATAAAAGATTATGCATATTTTTATTTTTTTTTAATGAGGGTGGGTCTCTCTTGTCCTTTGAGTCACATGGATGTGGGCTCAAGGGAAGAGAATTATTGAGGATGAAAGGAGAGAGGGATTGAGTGAATAATTTGGGAGGACCTACTCTAGTAGAGGGTGCATTTTACAATAAGGTTAGTGGTTAGTAGTTAGTAATTATCACTAACAAATATTTACAAAATCCTTCACCAAATGGTGAGATATATGATAAGAAAAGTTAGAGAAGGGATGAGCTTCTAAAGAGAGGTTGAAGCTTGGAGAAGTTGACATTCACCTCTTTACAGCACCGGTAGAAGAAGAGGTCAGCATGGCGAACTAGCGCGTGTCGATGAAGCTATGTTATTCTAAAACCTTGGAAAATTCATGATAAAGCCTTCATTTGCAGAGGTTAACCTTGGATTTTTTCTGATTTTTGGATTTTTTCTGATTTTTTTCATGATAAAGCCTTCATTTGCAGAGGTTAACCTTGTATAAGAAGGCAGCCCAGTAGGGTAATGTGAGAGGCAGCAGACTTGAAGGTGAAGACCAGCTCTAGAGACGAGCACAGCAAGACCTTGGCGCCTGGCCTGCTTATATATGGTAGAGCAAACAGCCCCCTGTTTGAATAATCCACGCCGCAGCCCCATCTTTTGCCCCTTTTTGACTTGCTCCTTCGTTTTGAGCCCCCCTCATAAGCTTGTCAATTTTGTGACCTTTACAGCACCTAGGGCATCAACTAGCAGTGATGTCAACATTATTCATCCATTACCTCCACGCAAGCAAAACAAACACAAACCGTTATAACCCATGTTTCCCCATGTCAATCCACTTTCCCAACCTTCTTTTGCCTCCTACAACTCCAAGTTCCCACCACAGCCTAAAAAAAACCATCTTATTTAGAAACTTTCATACCTACACACTGCGAAAAAGTAGAGGTAAACTGACTAAATTTGAAGGCTTTTACACAAAAATTCTCTAAATTTTGCAAGTTCTCTCACCTACAACTTTAAAATTGCAAATCATCATCGTCTTTACCGAACAGTCGACAAAGGACCTATCCGCTTCAAAGCTTGATAGTATTTCAAGAAGATCTTAAAAGTTGACAAGTTTAGCGAGACCAGCTTTCGTACTTGGCAAACAAAGGTTAAAACGGTTATCTTATGTGAAAGAATTTATGTGGTGTTGTAAAGCCTATCGGAATAGATGAGGCCACAGTTTTTGTTGCTATCACGCTAGCTATGCTTGCAAAATCTACTTAACATAATATGGCGGAGAGGAGTCTGCTTTACATGTGGCCCAAGCTACGAGATTCCAAAAGAGGGAGAGAGAAAGAGAGAGAGGCCGTTGAAGGCGTGCGGCCGTACTAGTAACAACATAAAGACAAGCAAACCTTGGATATTATCTTAGCTGCTTTCAAAACTTATTTAAAGATGATGTTCAGTTTGCGTCTGTTGCATGAACGATGTTGGAGACAATGTTTTGTTCAATAGCAAAGCATTCAAAGGCGAGTGTCAAAATTGTTATGTATGCTAATCAAACTATTTTGAGTTTGATAAATCGATTCAAACGCTTAAAGCTTAAAGATGTAGCTACTACAAGTTCAAGCTCCTATTCACGATGAGGATCTTATTGCTATTTTGTTAAAGAGTTTGCCTGCTTTTTCTGTTTTGCCATACTCACAAATGTGAGTGGAGAGCAATTATGTTAGCTTGAAAAGCCTATACAATCGCCCTCAAGCACAAAATGCGCCTTGAGAAGTCAACAATTCCATAGGGTATGAGCCCAACCCCAACTTCTCTACCTACTGCCCTTCTTTTAGCTCCTACAACATGGATGAGCTCGGTGTTCAGACGCACTATATCATCAAATTGCGCCACCACCAGTTTTGCCTCAAAAATCAGAAGGTTCCTTGATTTCTAGACTTGATTAAGGTAACAAAATTTGGTGATTTGAGTGCACACCATAACGGCCTAGTTATGATAGCCTCGCCCTCCCAATCAAGTCATCAGTAAAAAAGGTGACCTTCTAGATCTTTCGTACCCATTTGCATACTTTGACGGCCAATCCTCGAGAGGTGAGGGCACTTGCTAAACAAAATGTAGAGGGTCCTCAGAAGTCGCCCTGCCACCAGAGCAAGAGCCAGTGCTGATCCCTCTTGCACGAACCTTAATCCCAGTTGGCATGGCTCCCCACAGCACCTTCCAGATAATACTTCATGTAATCCATTATCCCACCATTTATCTCCCATATGGCATTACCGCTTCTTTGCCATCGCTCTTTCGACCAATTTTACAATTTTTCTTCCATATATTGTGAGTAGGGCAAACCAGTTTGCTTTGTAAGCTACATCACAATATGTATCATGGGTCTTGGGGAGTGAATACACTCTATCTTTTTGCCAATGCCACGCTTTCCAGTTTGACTCCCCCACGAAGATGGGTGACGATGACACTGACAATACTTCCAAGAGTCTACTGATTAGAAGTCTTTCGTAAATGCCCAAATTATGTTGCTGCTCTAAAAATCCCAGGTCGTTCTAGCAGAGGTTTGTGTCATCCCAGGCGTGAGACAATTTAGAAACTCTGACCTGGCGGGCAACTTCCCTCCGAAAAGGATTTAAAGAACCCCTTCCAAGATTAGAAAGCCAAGGGGACCATAGGTGAGAGGGACCCTTGAAATATCTAAACTTCTCCCCCCATTCTAGGGTTAAGGCTGCTTTGTTACACTTTTGTGTCAACTCACTTGTATTGCCTCCAAGATTAAGGAACGTCCAGAGAGGTTCTAGAATCTTGTCGTGCAATGTGGCCTCCTTCCAGTTTCCCCCTTTCGAGTTAAGCTCTGCTTTGCTTATCATATCCTAGGCCCTGATGACCCATTCTTGCTTTTTCTCTGACAACCAGACAACCAGCTAGGCACACAATGCGTCTGCATGTATCATTGGGTCCAAGATCCCAATGTTGTCCCCTTTCTTTGGTCTTGCTAACCATTCCCATTTTACTCATTGACAAGGGGTCTTGGTCTTAGTGCTACTCTTCCACAAGAATCTTTTAATAGGCTTCATAAACTCTTTGTAATTGGATTTGCTCAGTTTAAGGAGTGGCAACACGAAAGAAATGTAAGGGATTATGAAAGCATTGATGACAATGGAAGGTCGTCATGAAAGTGCATCGTCCACTTGATTGTGCTTACCAGCTATGTGAGCAATATGGAAATTAAATTGCAAAAGAAATTTTCCCACCTCATTTGTTTGTCGGAAAGCTTGGTTTGCGTCATGAAATACTTGAGACTTTGGTGGTCGGTTCATAGAATAAATGGAGTCCCCAATAGCTAGTGCTTCCATGTGTCTAGGGCATGTATAACAGCTAAAAGCTCTTTCTCATAATTGCCCAAGACTTGTTCATCCGTATTGAGCCTTCGGCTCTCATATGCTATGGCATGCTCTTCTTGAAGCAAAACAGCTCCAAGAAAATCACCACAAGCATCACATTGTACATCAAATGTCTTTGAGAGATCTGGAAGCATGAGGACTGGTTGGGAGGTAAGCTTCTCCTTGAGCTTATCAAAAGCATTCTTCTCTTTAGCAGTCCATACATACTTAACATTCTTCGTCATGTAGTGGTCCTGCTATTTGAGATAATTTTGCTATGAAGCGTCTATAGTATGCGCACATACCAATAAAGCTTCTTAGCTCATGTAGATTCCTTAGATTAGGCCGTGCTTTTATTACCTCTAACTTTGATGGATCCATATGGATGCCATCTTGAGAGATAATATGACCTAAATATTTAATCTCTTGAAGGAAAAATTCACTATTCTTTTGGTTGAGAAAAAGCTTATTCTCCCTCAATGCTTGAAAAATCACTTGGAGATGTTGCTGATGTTTCTCCAAAGACTTGGAGTAGATAATGATATCATCAAAGAACACTCCAGTGAATTTACGATAAGGTCTAAGAAATTTCTCCATTAGATAATTGAACGTAGCTGGTGCATTAGTCAAGCCAAAAGGCATGACAAGATATTTATAAAGACCAAACGTTGTGCGAAACGTTGTCTTTAGGATATCTTCATCCACTATCCTTATTTGATGATAGCCACTTTTAATATCAATCCTACTGAAGTAGGTAGATCCTTGTAGCTTATCAAACAGATCTTCTACTCAAGGCACAAGAAATTTGTTTTTAATAGTGATATGGTTTAGTGCTCGATAGTCCACACACATACGGTATGTACCATCTTTCTTTTGCACTAAAAGGACTAGAGAACAAAAGGGAGAGAAACTAGGCCTCACTAGCCCTTTGTCTACCAATTCCTGTACTTGCCTCATGATCTTCTCTTGTTGAGCTTGTGAGACTCAATAAGGAGGCTTGTTAGGCAGTCAGCTTCCCTGAAGGAGCTCAATGCGATGGTCATCATTCCCTCGTTTTGGAGGTAAGTCCATAGGGATATCATCGATGAACACATCTTGGAATGCTTTTAGAAAATTAGACAAGCCTAACTCTTCTTGATTCCTACCATTTACATTTGGAGAAACATTAGAATCTTTTAGAGACTCTTTGACAAAAATCATGAACGCACAAACTGAGATCTTCATTGATTTATCAAAAGCAGGAGGATTTACAAGTGGAATAGTGTGATCACGCTCACTAGCATCTATATACATTCTTTCCCCTGTAGGTGAAGTAGATTCTCCCTTCAGGGACCTTCATATTGGCAGCCATGCGATTAAACTATGACGCCCCTAGGATAGCATCCTCATGTTGGAGAGGAGAAATGAAAAAGTCTTCTTTGTCAACATAGCTTTGGAAATGAAGACTCAACTTCCCAATCAAGGGAGTATCGGAGGCTTGTTGTCCCTTGAAAGTTGTGTCAGCCATTACCATATCTCCCATCTTGAAAGCTTAAATGCCCAACTTGGTGGCCAACTCCATTGATATGAAGTTGTGAGTAGAGCCAGGGTCAAACAAGATGAAGGCATCATGCTCTCTTACCTTTCCCCAAGCATAGGAAAGTGATGATCCTTTGCAATGAACATCCTCTTTTGGAGCTTCAATGGTGGAATTCCTAGGAGTCTCATTGCGAGCATTCTTCTTGGGGCAAGAATGATAGCCATGTCCTTGCTCTCCACACTTGAAACACTTATGGTCCTTGCGAAAAGCTTCAAGCTCTTCAGGAGAGAGTTTTTTTTGCCTTTGTAAACTCCCTTTTACTTGGACCGATTGTTTTTGTTGTTGTTGGAAGTGCCTTGGGAAGAACTTTGAACATTACTTTCCTCTTTGCATCATTTTTGTCTTTTTTTTCCATGGGCTTGACATTCCGTCTAGCCCCTTTGAAAAGCATAGGGAGATAAGACATGCCAATAACCACCCAACAATACCTATATATAGGCCCTTGGCCCTCCTATATATAGCCCCTGTACCGCATGTGTATCTATCGACCCTTGGCCAGGGCCATGCCCTCCTATAGTCCTACCCTTGGCATGACATTACTCCCCCCTTGGAGAAGCGTTTTCGTCCGCAAAAACAAAAGTGGTAGGATATTCATAGGAACACTAATGTTTTCCAAAGTGTAGAGGGTCCTCAGAAGTCACCCTGCCACCAGAGCAAGTGCTAGTGCTAATCCCTCTTGCACGAACCTTCATCCCAGTTGGCATGGCTCCCCCCAGCACCTTCCAGATAAAATACTTCATGTAATCGCTTATCCCACCATTTATCTCCCATATGGCATTAACGCTTCTTTGCCATCGCTCTTTCGACCAATTTTACAATTTTTCTTCCATATATGGTGAGTGGGGCAAACCAGTTTGCTTTGTAAGCTAGATCACAATATGTATCATGGGTCTTGGGGAGTGAATACACTCTATCTTTTGGCCAATGCCACGCTTTCCAGTCTGACTCCGCCACGAAGATGGGTGACGATGACACTGACAATACATCCAAGAGTCTACTGATTAGAATTCTTTCGTAAATGCCCAAATCATATTGCCGCTCTTAAAATCCCACGTTATTCTAGCAGAGGTTTGTGTCATCCCAGGTGTGAGACAGTTTAGAAACTCTGACCTGGCGGGCAACTTCCCTCCGAAAAGGATTTAAAGAACCCCTTCCAAGATTAGAAAGCCAAGGGTACCATAGGCGAGAGGGGCCCTTGAAATATCTAAACTTCTCCCCCCATTCTAGGGTTAAGGCCGCTTTGTTACACTTTTGTGTCAACTCCCTTGTACTGCCTCCAAGATTAAGGAACTTCCAGAGAGGCTCTAGAATTTTGCCGTGCAATGTGGCCTCCTTCCATTTTCCCCCTTTCAAGTTAAGCTCTACTTTGCTTATCATATCCCACACCCATTCTTGCTTTTGCTTTGACAACCAGCTAGGCAAACAATGCTTCTGCATGTAGCATAGGGTCCAAGACCCCAATGCCGTCCCCTTTCTTTGGTCTTGCTAACCATTCCCATTTTACTCATTGACAAAGGATCATGGTTTTAGTGCTACTCTTCCACAAGAATCTTTTAATAGGCTTCATAAACTCTTTGTAATTGGATTTTCTCAGTTTAAGGAGCGGCAACACCAAAGAAATGTAAGGGATTATGAAAGCATTGATGACAATGGAAGGTCGTCATGAAAGTGCATCTGCCACTTGATTGTGCTTACCAGCTATGTGAGCAATATGGAAATTAAATTACCAAAAGCAAAATTTTCCCACCTCATTTGTTTGTCTGTCGGAAATCTTGGTTTGCGTCATGAAATACTTGAGACTTTGGTGGTCGGTTCGTAGAATAAATGGAGTCCCCAATAGCTAGTGCTTCCCTGTGTCTAGGGCATGTAGAACAGCTAAAAGCTCTTTCTCATAAATGCCCAAGACTCGTTCATCCGTATTCAGCCTTCGGCTCTCATATGCTATGGCATGCCCTTCTTGAAGCAAAACTGCTCCAAGGCAATCACCACAAGCATCACATTGTACATCAAATGGCTTTGAGAGATCTGGAAGCATGAGGACTGGTTGGGAGGTAAGCTTCTCCTTGAGCTGATCAAAAGCATTTTTCTCCTTATTAGCAGTCCATACATACTTAACATTCTTCTTAGTTAAGTCATGTAGTGGTCCTGCTATTTGAGAGAATTTTGTTATGAAGCTTCTATAGTATGCGCACATACCAATAAAGCTTCTTAGCTCATGTAGATTCCTTGGATTAGGCCATGCTTGTATTACCTCTAGCTTTGATAGATCCATATGGATGCCATCTTGAGAGATAATATGACCTAAGTATTGAATCTCTTAAGGAAAAATTCACTATGCTTTTGGTTGAGAAAAAGCTTATTCTCCCTCAATGCTTGAAAAATCACTTGGAGATGTTGCTTATGTTCCTCCAAAGACTTGGAGTAGATGATGATATCATCAAAGAACCCTCGAGTGAATTTATGCTAAGGTCTAAAAAATTTCTCTATTAGACAATTGAACATAGCTGGTGCATTAGTCGAGCCAAAAGGCATGACAAGATATTCATAAAGACCAAACGTTGTGCGAAACGTTGTCTTTAGGATATCTTCATCCACTATCCTTATTTGATGATAGCCACTTTTAAGGTCAATCCTACTGAAGTAGGTAGATCCTTGTAGTTTATCAAAGAGCTCCTCTACTCGAGGCACAAGAAATCTGTTTTTTAATAGTGATATGGTTTAGTGCTCGATAGTCCACACACATACGGTATGTACCATCTTTCTTTTGCACTAAAAGGACTAGAGAACAAAAGGGAGAGAAACTAGGCCCTTTTTCTACCAATTCATGTACTTGCCTCATGATCTTCTCTTGTTGAGCTTGTGAGACTCGATAAGGAGGCTTGTTAGGCAGTGAGATTCCTAGAAGGAGCTCAATGCGATGGTCATCATTCACTTGTTTTGGAGGTAAGTCCATAGGGATATCATCAATGAACACATCTTGGAATCCTTCTAGAAAATTAGACAAGCCTAACTCTTCTTGATTCCTACCATTTACATATTGAGAAACATTATAATCTTTTAGAGACTCTTTGACAAAAATCATGAACACATAAACTAAGATCTTCATTGATTTATCAAAAGCAAGAGGATTTAAAAGTGGAATAGTGCAACCACGCTCACTAGAATCTATATACATGTTCTTTCCCCTCTAGGTGAAGTAGATTCTCCTTTCAGGGAACTTCATATTGGCAGCCATGTGATTAAACTATGGCACTCCTAGGATAGCATCCTCATGTTGGAGAGGAGAGATGAAAAAGTCTTCTTTGTCAACATAGCTTTGGAAATGAAGCCTCAACTTCCCAATCAAGGGAGTATCGGAGGCTTGTTGTCCCTTGAAAGTTGTGTCAACCATTACCATATCTCCCATCTTGAAAGCTTAAATGCCCAACTTGGTGACCAACTCCATTGATATGAAGTTGTGAGTAGAGCCAGGGTCAAACAAGATGAAGGCACCATGCTCTCTTACCTTTCCCCAAGCATAGGAAATTGATGATCCTTTGCAATGAACATCCTCTTTTGGAGCTTCAATGGTGGAATTCCTAGGAGTCTCATTGCGAGCATTCTTCTTGGGTCAAGAACAATAGCCATGTCCTTGTTGTCCACACTTGAAACAGATATGGTCCTTGCGAAAAGCTTCAAGCTCTTTAGGAGAGAGTTTTTTTTGCCTTTGTAAACTCCCTTCTACTTGGACGGATTATTGTTGTTGTTGTTGGAAGTGCCTTGGGAAGAACTTTGAACATTGGTTTTCCCCTTTGCATCATTTTTGTCTTTGTTTTCCATGGGCTTGACATTCCATCTAGCCCCTTTGAAAGAGCATAGGGAGATAGACATGCCAATAACCACCCAACCTTACCTATATATAGGCCCTTGGCCCTCCTATATATAGCCCCTGTACAGCATGTGTATATATCGGCCCTTGGCTAGCTCCGTGCTCTCCTATAGTCCTACCCTTGGCATGGCATTACTCCCCCCTTGGAGAAGCGTTTTCGTCCGCCGCGAAAACAAAAGTGGTAGGATATTCATAAGAACACTAATGTTTTCCAAAGTGGTATCCATCATGGATCCATCTGTTTGTTTGATTGTAACACGGTTCAGTAGGAGGTTCAATGAACCCAAGAATACTATCGTGATTTTCCACATTGTTGTCCTTTTTCAACCATCTTGTGTTACCGGTTCCTATCCCATCATAATGTGTAGACTCCATGTAGAACGCACATGAGCATGCTAAACGAGTTATCACAACAAAGATGTACCCGAAAGAGTACCACTCTCCATGAAAGTAACTTGCTGACATAACTCAGTAATAGTCAATTGTAAGTCCTTGACTTGTTCTCAAGTTTCATCAGTAAACAACCCCACTATAACTAGTGTTCAAGGTTGAGAACCTGACTTATACATGAAGAGACCAAACCTAGTCGCAACATGCTTTAACTTAAGGTAAGCAACACCAACTAGAGTGATACATTCTTGCTAATTGGATTGCTTGGTGCTAACGTACGCATTTTGCATATCCTTCAGCACAAGAGTACACTTGTAGCTTGTAATCTACCTATCCTGTTTGGATTCAGATAGTATTGAGATGTGTTTTTCCCCACGATTTACAGACAGTTGTTGTCACAGATGACTGGTAAACGGGAATCACAATATCATACAACATTGTTGAGAAAACAACAATGTCCTGAAGAACCATCTTGGTTAACTTGAAAAATCCACAAGCACCCAAACCGAGCCATGACCTCTGTTGGTGATTAGTAGACTCAAAAGTAATCTCATAGAGATACTGCACATAGAGTGCAAAATGCTTCATAAGCAACAACTGGATGAATACGCATGCCGTTCCAAATCAGCTTTTGCTAACACTATGGCCCATAACACCTAGTGTGCATGCATTTAGCAAAAAAAGATCCGAACCTGTATATCCATGATCATCCTTGCCAATACTTATGGCAAATGTGATGCGCGTAGCACACAAAGAGGAATGTAAATAGTTTTGAAAAGAAACTAAATACTTTTAGTTGCACTCATTTGCAATCCTTGTTGAAACGTCTGAACCATAATAGAAGGTAACACAATGATCACTTCTAGGTACAAACAATGAATTTTTTTCATTAACAACTCATAGACTTTCTATATGTAAAACACCCATCTGTAATGTTTTTTAGCAGCACTTGTACCTTAACAAGTGTTTCTAAGTATCCGCGACAGTTTTTGGCCACTGAAATTGCTCCTGATACGTCGTGCTGAAAATGGTCTAGAAAACAAATTTGACCAGCACCTAGGGACTTTGTCGTGACACATACTTGAAATAATGGGCGCCAGTGTCAGTCCAGAGACTCATATTCTCCACATGTGGAATATGTCTCATGTAAGGATGTTTAAAAAAGAACATCCTTCAAGTACAAGATGTACTTGTGTGTGGAGGTAACTCTAAACACTCCGCGAGAAGAGTGAGAGGGACCCTCATTCATTGCTCCACACTTGCTAGACCGAACTCCTTGATTCCCTAGACCATGTTGTATCCCATGTGACAACATGTGCCAAATTGAATCCTACAAGTGGATTCATAACAGTATGATGTACATTGGACACTACGGCCCAAAATACTTGTTTCGACATGCCCTTGGCATGGCCCTAGGGATTGAACTGAGAGTTCAGTTACCCGTATTCAAATGCACAGGAGTACGTCTCCCACCTGTGAAAAAACCAAGCAACATTGCACTGGAAACCGTGGGTGTTGCCTTCGCAATCCAAACCCATTGGGTAGAATCTACGTAGTTAAACCACTTGGTAAGACCCTTTGTAGAAACTGCTCAACTAGCAGGTAACGGTAACCAACATAGTTAACCGTGTACAGAATGATGAGAATCAACTTGAAAAGTTGAATTTTTTCCGCTACCGCGTGGTAGATTGTCGAATTCTTTCCTTGAAAGTATAACGAGAATAGATCAAACTGTGATCCTCAATGCCTATGGGGTGATTTAGTAAGCACCCGTGGGGTCTTATCCCAAAACAATGCGTCCATAGACACTAGATCCACACAAGTGTAAAGCCTAGCTCTTATGAGCAGCCATTCCGTCGCAACGGGTTGTTGCATCTAAAATCCGTGGTAGAGATCAGCTGAGTTGAATTTATGGTTATCAAAAAACTCAACTCAAGTGTCGCACTAAAAACATGTCGTGCAAAAAAGACACCCTAAACATCCATAATGACAAGACTCTTGCTTCTCCATTAACGTCGTTGTGTACTCCACTAGGTAGATCTGTTCGATCTTAAGAACAATCACCCAAGGAATGTCAATAGTTGGGTCATACCCAAGATCTCACAATGACTCTTAGCCAGCGTGTGTGGCTCATAGCCCTTATGGAAATTAGTGTTCAATCGACGAAAAGATGAAGACTAATGTAGAGGGCGTCTTGCCCAATTTCTAGCTGAGAGTTAGAGCACCTTGGCTCATGCTGACTCCCAAACAAAACATGTATCAAAAGATTCTTAAAAAATTTTCTTTATTCTTTGAGAGAATTAAGAAAGAGAGAGAGAGACAGAGAATGCAAGAGCTGAGGAACTTTCCTTAAGTGACGATTTTTGACATGTTGTGCCCATGCTCGTGTGCATCTTATGCGTAGCGTGCAGCTTATCATATAAGCGTGCCACAGTTTTCTGCTAGGACTCTCTCATCGAAAGAGGTAACAGAAAAACAAGTCATAGACTGACCCACCTACCATGTATGTGGTTGCGATGACACTAGTGTGACCTAATGATAGCACTTAGCCTTTGAATTAAGTCCTTGATTTAGGTTCTTTTTAGTTTCCTTGACAAAGTGTTTGGTGTTGTAGCGGAAGCGTGTTTCAGGATGCGATAGAATTAAATCCACCTAGCTAGCAGTCCATGCATACATAAACTTAAGCCCTTGGAAAAAATGATGGCCTCAAACGTGAGAGCGAAAACCATAAGTGTCTTGCAGAGTTTAAACTGGTAGGGATTCTGTGAGCTGAGATTCCCTATTTTTCCAGTTCCCAAACTTGTGTGCCAATGACCTTGATGCCAAGTCAGTGGGCAGTACCTTAGCACAAGGAAGAAGCCTCGCTTCATGTAAAATTGTCAAAGCACATTGCTTTGCACAAAAGCAGTAGTTTCCAATCAAAGATGTAAACATGGAAAAATAACAAGATTGTAAAATTGGCTAACCTGGTCGTTGCTGTAACCAGTTGGCCCGATCATCCATGGAAGAAAACTCGCTTAAAAATGGCGCATAGCCATATCTGCTGCACGAGTGGGAGATGTCGTCATATGTACAGATACATCCCTTGTATCATATACGATCGTCTGTCATGTAATGAAATAACCTGCAAGCATATTGTCAAGTCCGTCCCAGTTTGTATGCTCATAGCATAGACCGACCGTGGGGAGTCGCAATGCAAGATGCATAAATAGAAGCCTTGCTTCACATAAGTTCATGAAATGGATGAGACAAGAATGTAACCTGAGTGCTCATAGCTAGCAGATGCTCTTGGTGACATACATATGTCCGAGCAGAAAAAGATTGATCGTGTCAAAATGGCATAGGGAAATTGCCTTGCCAAATTTTGCTACTGATTGAGAATCATAACATTGCCCGATAGTGAGAAAGATATCATCTACAGCTGAGCTATCAAATGTCAACGATTCTCCAATAGTGCTTGTTCAAAGCAACCTTTGCTTGACAAATTGGCATTGTGAAAATTCATATGGTGGTCAACATTGCATTCAGCTCCTAGCTGTGGATGTCAATGTTTTTTCCACGATGCTTCATGTACCTATATTGCCTACTCCCTAGCAAGCTGCAATGGCTTGGAAATGAGTATGCATCCAATGCATGGAGCCAAGAAATCTTTATTTCCTCCACCTTGAGATAGCACAACGAGGAGAGATCAAAAATTAACAACCGACGTAAGACAGAAATCGATTTATTGGAGTGTCGCTATAGGGATCCTTGCTCTTGAAATGTTTCTGATGGTAGACAATTATGAAATGTTTCTGATGGTAGACAGTTACTTGAAATTATACTTACCATTCAGCCTTGCCAAATACCGTAATCGGATATGTCACCGGCCCTGCATGAGTTGCCTTTATATCAACCTTTAACCTCCGATGAACGTGAGTTGTCAAAGTATTGTGTACTCAAGCCGTGCTTGATATTGATCCCTCAACGAAACAATGATTCTTTGCAAACACAGTAATCAACAAAAATTGAATCCATACGGAACTGTCACAATCCGTGCTTATTCCTGCATGCAAGAGCTACATAGCATGTTTGAAAACATGCATGAATCCTAAAACAAAAGGTACTGCATACCTGGGTAATCATGCAATTCGACCTGTCAGACAATGTGTCCATGGACCTTAAACCACAACCGAGCTTACGGAGAAGCCTTTCAGCACCTGCCGAGGTTGCAACTCGCCCTAGACGACACCCTTTCCAAGTTCGGGTTGTGTATGCCATTGGCCTCCGTGGTCACGGAATTCAGCCGATCGCTCCTTTTGCCAGATTTCACAAATTCTCTCCATGGGATGGGCCCCTAGGGTTGACCCTTGGGCAACCTTGGACGCCCAATTAATCGAGGTATGAAACAAAAAGTCCTGCACAAGAATATGGCGGGCTGTCAATCTACGCAAGCAAAGAAAAGGGCACACAGGCCGCTAAAGTAACCCTAGCGCCGATCTGCAGAATTGAAGATGGAGCTACAAGCCCACACACTCCCAACGAGTTTAATTGCATGCTATTTGATGCCAGATGAGCATGGCCTCTGTGCATGCATCAACGGAGTTTCTTGTGCGTCCCAAATCCGACAAGGACTCGTCGACGAGTGTAGAGCATGGAGATCGAGAGCGAGGAAAAAAAACATGCATGAAACTCCATGCCATACTTTGCTTCTCCCTTCTTCCATGGCTTTGCATGCCGCCATAGCCAGGCTCCCCCCATCTCCTTGCTCAAGGAGAAAGTGAGAGAGAACTCCATGATTTATTTATTTTGAAAGATCGAGAGAGAGAGAGAGAGAGAGAGAGAGAGAGAAAGAATGAGACCTTTCCTACAGGGAGAGAGAGATCCATGCCTTCTCTTCCGCCATGGCTCCACCCTTCTTCTTCCTCAACCTTGCTCTGATACCAGTGAAAGAGCATAGGGAGATAGACATGCCAATAACCACCCAATCATACCTATATATAGGCTCTTGGACCTCCTATATATGGCCCCTGTACCACATGTGTATCTATCGGCCGTTGGCCAGGGCCGTGCCCTCCTAGAGTCCTACCCTTGGCATGACACCCTTGGCGGAAATTGATGCGTGAAGCAACCATGGTGTGATGGATTACTTCGATAATAGTACCAAGCCATTGAGAGTTGATGTATTTGGCCATGTCCTTAGGTAATCCCGCACAAAATTGCTACCTTTGCTCGACAAAGTCTATCTTTGAAAGACACTAGCCTTGAGATGTAAATCCCAAAACTTGTCTACATACTTGTGGATAGACTCATGACAGAGAACCTTCAAGTTGTGCCATTCGGTAAGCACTTTGTCCTTTGTATTGCTTGCAAGGACTTGATTCATGATGGAAACTCGTAGAGTTTTCCATGTCTTTGGGACTTCACGTTGCCACGAAGGCTAGCCCACCATTGACGAGCTGATTTTTGAAAGTGCATAGCTACATGGTGTAGCTTGGAGGACTCCGTAAAGCCCTTGTTTCCAAAGGCTGCATCAAATTGTTGAATGAAGGCCAACACTTTGTCAATAGCACCAAAGGTTCCATCATAGGTGAGAAAAGAGATACTCTTTCCTCCCTCCTTGAAATTCTTTAGCTTGTGGGACCTTCGCCATGCAAGGTATGATTTACAATGTCCTCCCCTCTTGCATTCTCTAGGAGAATAGCCATAGCTTTCATCGGAAGAGGAGGAAGGTGAAGAAGAAGGAGAAGAGGGTGACCTCTTTCTAGCCCTTTTCTTCCTTTGTTTCCTCTCTTCCCTTTCAGAATGACAAGGAGAAGTGAAGGAGTACGAGCGGAAGTTTGACGGGAGAGAGAGTGCGAGAAGAAGAGCACGACAATATGGTGAACTCGCTCTACTGTAATGTGTAGAGCATAGTGAGTTCTTATTCGGTTTTTACAAAAGAATATGTGTACATACCTGGCAGCCCGCCCACTTATCTGGGCGACCACATTGGGCTTTATACCCCAAAAACCTCCCACTTAAAGTCCAATGTGGTACTTTAAGTGTGAGAGAAGCTACTATACAAGCTAATATACAAGAGATGTAGAGAAGTGATGTACTACCCTACACCTAACTGCTTGCAAAAATGCGCAAAGCTCTCTGAGGGAAGTCCTTTTGTAAGTAGATCAGCAGGATTTTCTGTGGTGTGAACTTTGACAAGCTGAAATTGCTTATCCTCGAGCATTTCCCTGATGAAATGATACTTCACATCCACACGCTTTGTCTTTGAGTGATAAACTGGATTGCGAGCCAATTGTATAGCACTTTGACTATCACAATATAACACAGGCATCTCTTCTTTGATTCCCAAATCTGTTACTAGTCGATTAAGCCAAATTGATTCTTTGCATGCCTCTGATGCTGCAACATATTCAGCTTCTGTAGTAGACTGAGTAACACAATCTTGTAATCTAGAACGCCATGATACTGCTCCACCAGCCAATGTAAAGAAATACCCTAACGTAGACCTTCGGTTGTCTAAGTCACCTGCATAATCTGAGTCTGTAAAACCCTTTACACTTAGCTCCTAACTCCCATAGCATATGCGCATACTCTTTGTGGCTTTCAGGTATCACAATATTCCTTTCACTGCCTCCCAATGTTTCTTGCCTGGGTTTGACATGTATCGACTTACTACTCCCACTGCAAATGCAATTTTTGAGCGAGTAGCAATCATTGCATACATCAAACTACCCACTGCAGACGCATATGGAATCTTATCCATTTCAGCCTGTTCTTCCTCAGACACAGGACAATCTTGTTTGCTAAGTTTCACATATGGTGGCAATGGAACACTCAATGCCTTTCCCATCTCCATATTGAAACGTTGCAAAACCTTGTCAATATACTCTGTTTGAGATAACCAAATCAACTTCTTTGATCTGTCTCTCTCAATGCGCATACCAAGTATATGACTTGCCTCACCCATGTCTTTCATGTCAAACGATTTTGCCATCTTTGAATTCAAAGCTGAAATTTCTTCCAAGTGCTTGCCAGCGATCAACATGTCATCCACATACAAAATAAGGATCAGCCAACTGCCATCCTTAGCCTTCTTTGTATATAGACAGTGATCAAACTCACTACGTTTGTAGCCTTGAGAAAGCATAAACTTGTGGAATTTATGATACCATGCCCTCGGTGATTGTTTTAAGCCATAAAGACTCTTTAACAACTGGCATACCAAATCTTCCTTGCCTTTCTCAACAAACCCTTCTGGCTGCTGCATGTAAATTTCCACATCTAAATCACCATGCAAGAACGCTTTCTTGACATCCATTTGGTGCAACACCAAATCTAATATGGCAACCAATGCAAGAAAGCATCTCAATGTAGTCATCTTGACCACCGGAGAGAAGACTTCATCAAAGTCAATGCCTTGTTCTTGCTTAAAGCCCTTGGCAACAAGCCTTGCTTTGTACTTTGGCTGACTATCATGAGCGGTGATCTTATACCTGTAAACCCATTTACAAGGTAGAGCCTTTTTGCCCTGTGGTAATTTAACTAGCTTCCATGTCCGGTTTTTATGCAGAGCTGTCATCTCTGACTGCATGGCCAATTGCCAATTCCCGGAGTCCTTCATTTGCACTGCTTCCTTGTAACATGAAGGCTCATTGCAATCAGTCAACATGACATAGTTCATAGATGGAACAAACCTATCAGGAGGTCGCGTGATAGGTCCAGATCTACGCACAATAGGTGGCTCAGGCTCAGCCACGGCTCAGCCACAACCTGTGGTTCCACTCTATCCTGTCCTTGCTCCTCTTGAGCCCTGACATTTTGTCTTGCACGCGCAGGTCCATCTTCTTGGAAGACAACTCTTCTAATCTCCTCAACGCTCTCTGGTTTATAATGATATTTGGCTTCATTAAAGTGAACATCATTACTGCGGATAACCTTTCTGGATTTGGGATCCCAAAGTCTGTACCCCATCTCACCAGAATTACCATAGCCTAGAAAGATGCACTTTCTACTCTTTGGCTCAAGTTTGTTCCTAAATTCCTTTGGAACATGAGTATATGCCTCACAGCCAAAGACTCTAAGATGCTTGTATGAGGGCATTTTGCCTGACCATACCATCTCTGCCACTGAATCCTTCTGCAAAACCTTTCTAGGAGATCTATTTATAAGATGAACAGCTGTTGATACAGCTTCAGCCCAAAACCCATTTGGCAGTTGTGCATTAGACAACATACTTCTGACCTTCTCTTGTATGGTCCTATTCATCCTCTCAATAACACCATTTTGAGGAGGATTGTAAGGAGCAGTAAGTTCACGTTTTATACCTTTTGACTCACAAAAGTCCTGAAAGGCCTTTGAAACATACTCTCCACCATTGTCAGTGCTTAAGCATTTAAGCTTCTTGCCACTCTGATTCTCCACAAGTGTCACAAACATTTTGAAAACACTAAACGCTTCATCCTTGTGCTTGAGAAAGTAAACCCATACTTTCCTCGAGTAATCATCTATAAATGTCATAAAGTAAGAAGCTCCCCCTAGAGATAGGTTAGGCATAGGTCCACACAAATCACTATGAACAAATGCCAAATGTGTATCTCTTCTACTGCTTCTATGCTTATGTGGCTGATGTGTTTGCTTACCATACAGACAATGTTCACAGAATTCAAAATCATTAAATGACAAGCCAGGCAAATAACCAGAACGAGACAAGATTTCCATTCCCTTCTTGAACATATGTCCCAACCGGCTATGCCACAAAGAAACGTTCGGTTGCTCGGTTACATTGATTACATTTTTAGAGACATTTGATACATAAATCATGTAAAGTCCTCCAGACTTTACTCCATGTGCTACTGTCATAGAACCCTTGGATATCTTCCACATGTTCTATCCAAAAGTGGTGACGTAGCCAGCATCATCAAGTAAACCTGTGTTGATCAAGCTCTTTGTAATTGCGGGAACATGTCTCACATTCTTCAGCGTGAAAGAAGAGCCATTCTGAAACTTCAATTGAACATCTCCAACACCTAAGATCTCACATGTCTGCCCATTGTCTAGCCGAACATGATCTTTAGTGTTCACATAAGAGGTAAACCACTCCTTGTTTGGAGACACATGAAGTGATGCCCCTGAGTCCACAATCCAGTCACTCAATGCATTTCCATCAGATGTTGTAAGAAGAGCTGAGTCCATTGTATTTTTCAAGAAGTAGATATCTCCTGACACTAGACTGTCATCCTCTGCAACAGTGTTTGTCACATTTATTTCTTGAATCTTCACTGAGGACTTGTTCTTCTCACCATGGTCTTCTGCTTTCTCTTTGCCTTTTTCTGCTTTCCATTCTCTGCAGTCTCTTTTCATGTGACCCTTCTTGCCACAATGGGAGCATTCTATGTCACTCTTGCCTTTAGCACTGCGGGACTTGCTACGAGACTGATCCCTCTTTCCACCTTTGTACTTTTCTTTGGTCCTTCCCCTGACAACTAAGGCTGTTCCTTTGCCTTTGTCCATTATCTTTCTGTTGGTTTGTTCAGTAAGCAGACTGCCTTCTACACCTGATATGGTCAAACCATCTGGAGGTGCAGAATTACTCAAAGCTGTGCGAAAAGTGTCCCAACTTTCCGGCAATGTGATCAATAGGAACATAGCTCTAACAGGTTCATCAAACTTGACACCTTGAGCTGACAACTGACTGTAGATGGTGTTGAATTCATTCAGATGATTGGACATAGGTGTCCCTTCTTTCATCTTCAAGTCAACAAGCTTCTTTAGCCAATATACCTGTGAAGCTGCACTCTGCTTCTCATAAAGATCACTCAGCTTTGTCCATGCTTGATAAGCCGACATCTCGTCTGCTACATTGAAGTAAACGCTTTTTGCCAAAGTCAGCATAATGGTAGAAAGTGCCAATTCATCCATTTCGGTCCATTCATCTTCGTCCATATCTTGTGGTTTTATCCCCTTGAGCTTTATAGGTTTTATCTGCTTCTTTTGTACCAACACATGCCAAATCTGCTTCTTCCACAATGGGAAATTGGTTCCATCCAGCTTCTTGATATTGTAAAGAGCAGTGTCCTGTGATCCAGCCATAGCTACGCTTCACAGTAGTTTACTTTCCTGGGAAAAATTCGGCAGAGTTTCTCCTGTAAACTGACCTTTGAACCAATATCAACCTGTCAAATGAACCAATAAAGCTTCAGATTCTGCAAAAATTTTGGCAGAGTCTCCTTTGTAAAATGGCTCTGGTGTACTAAAAACAGACCAAAAACAGCTCAAAAAACCACTGTCTCTCTAACGCTGTAAGTGTGGGTAAACCTGTCCTGCACCTATATTGTCCTGTCACTGTCCTGTAAGCATAGACTGCGACAATGCCTCAACGGCAGTAAAGCAAAGATGCAATCCCAACTGTCTAACTCACAGTCAATACATCCTAGCTGCCTATCTAAGGGTGCTCGCGGGATCGCTCCAAGACTTGTATCACCGAAAGGATCTCAACATTCGAGAATCCCCCAGCTCAATAAAACCTCACTCGACCCTCAACAAAGGCTGCAGTAAATCTGACAGTACATAGACTTCCCACAAAGTCATACATCCATAAATTTCCCACTGTATGTTGTAATCGCTGCGGTGGTTGTTTGTTGCGTGACTCACAGCCAGCAAACCCTCAACAGACATACATCATCTCTGACAATACATCCCATGTGGATGTACCTGCAATGTCAGGATGAAATCCGGAATATCAAGCAGCAAACACAAGCTACCTGATGAACTAGTGGATGTCGCCTACAGTCTGTGTGTAGGTGCGCCCGTGTCGTATGTGACACGCCTCCAAGAACTGTAAGCCGTCCTTCGTTGTGTAGATAGCCACAAATCAGCACTCTGGAAGTGCAGATATCCTCAGCACTTGCAGTCGTAGGCCAAAACCCCAAAATTGCAGAGTCGGATATGCACCCGCCGAGACCACGTAGTCGAAAATGGCCTGCGCAGATCTTTGTCGAAGCCGAACGATGGCCGAGATGACCTCATGGAATGAAATTCTGAGTACACCAAGCCCTTTGGGCTTACCCACAGGAATTGGGGTCGTGTCTTCGCCTGTCGAATCTCACTCCAATCTGAGCATGTGACTCTGGCTACCTGCAAATGCTGCCCCGAGCCTCGATCTGAGCTCTGATACCAGTTGAAGGAGTACGAGCGGAAGTGCAACGCGAGAGAGAGTGCGAGAAGAAGAGCACGACGATATGGTGAACTCGCTCTACTGTAATGTGTAGAGCATAGTAATTTCTTATTAGTTTTTTACAAAAGAATATGTGTACATACCTGGCGGCCCGCCCACTTACCTGGGCGACCACATTGGGCTTTATACCCCAAAAAGAAGGACTGTCTCTTGATCTTTTTCTCTTAGGAGGAGTGGGCGATCCTCTAGACCACCATCTTCGTGGAGCCACATCTTCAGAGGAACTCAAACTTTCATTGCTTTCTTGCTCTTTGGATTCCTCCTCTCATATGGCAAAGAGTCTTCTTTTGGGGGTCTCTTTGAGAGGCCTGCTAAGCTCTCTCTCTCCTCTTGACGAGGAAGGGAAATTCCAAGTCGTTGTGAGTAATTACGGCTTGCAAAGCAGGGTTGCCCATAGCTTTGCCCATAGCTTGCTGCAACCTAGTGACGAGATAATTCACAAACATGGGGGCATCATTATTAGCACCTTCATGTGCAAAATCAAAGGTATCAATGTTCATTCTACTCTCTTGATTATTGTCAGCCATGTTAACAAAATTTGTGTACGTACTTAGTGTATGCTTTGGCAATTCAAAACCTTAGTTGCCACTCCTCTTAGCCTTTGAAAATTGCCTCTTAAGTATCTACACCCACGACTTGAAGTGGTTAATTATAGAGAGTAGTGGAGTAGGTCTAACATAGCAGAGTTGCCGAGGGCTAGCTCCTTTTGGACTTCTTATGGCTTAATAATGGTAAAGCCGTAGGCAAGTCTAAAAAGACTCCATTATTTAAGTCCAAATCTCCCAAGGTGTGCACCATATCCCACATAGTGGGCTCAACAAAATCGATAATAGATCCCAGTTCCACTTACCCTAATATAATTAACAGCATCAATCATTTATAGACTACTTAAGGACCTATCTTTTAAGCAAGAAAAGAGAAACCAAATGCTCTAATACCAATGTAATGGAATTGGCCTATTTAACTTGAGAGTAGTGGAAATTAATGAGAATACTTTTGAGAGATTACTTTGTGAGCATAGCGGGTGAACATAATTGAAGATAACAACATAGTCATAGCAAATAGTTAACTTGGCATGAACAATAATTTTGCAAGAGAGAGAATTTAGAGAACATGACAATAGTTGAGGACCGGATTTATGTGGAGCCAGTCCCCCCTCCAATAGGCATTTGTATTATGATTTCTCCCATTAAGAGAGACTTGTTACAATACAATCTTTGTGTTTCTTGTGACCTAGGTGATGCAATGAAGATGGAAAGCTTCATGCATCACAAGGATAACATAAACTTTGAAGAAAGCTTTAACTATCCCGAGACTCAGTCCCAAGATCTCAAACACCTTTGAAGGTGGAGAGAGCTAGGAGGGAATGAGGGTAGGGAAGAGGAAGAAGAAACATTTCATAAGAGAAAGAATTAACTCCTCACCTATCATAACTCTCCTTGCCAGCACACACAATAGCATAGTAATGAAGATGGAGAAGATGACAAGCTTAATCATTGAAGCATGGCTCTTGGTTGGATTTGCACTCCATAGCCAAGAGTGTTGGTGTAGGCTCTCAACTTCTCAAGGAGCTTGGAGAAGGAGATGGAGCTCTTGCACTTTTCATAGCACACAATGAGAGTGTGTGTGAGAGTGTGCAGGTGAGTATACCCCCTAAGCTAGCCCCTAGATTTCTTTGGTGGACCCCCCTTGTAGCTCATGCTTGAAGCTCATTGAACCCCTCCAGGCCTAGCCAATCATAAGCAGGAGTCATACCAAGCAACAAGGGTAACCTTGGGACAAGTTTCCCCTTTCCCCTTTGAGAGAGAGGACTTGATAAATTAAAAATCAATTAATTAAATCTCCTAAATTATCATTGGACCCCTTGGATGGCCAACCAATAGGCTTCAGACACATCACCATGAAGGCAACATGAGGAGGAACAGTTTGACAAGTGTCCCCTTTGGTTTCTTTGTACTAGGCCTGCCTTGTGTGAGTATGTGTTTGTTCTCCCTCATCCCTCCACATGTAGGGCTTGCCCCCTCCTTGTAGCGAGTCGATATTTGACTTTTGACACCTCAAACCTAGGCCCAGTTCCCACCAGAATATTGGCCCTTAAGCACTTCAAGCTTGTGTTGGGTTCTCACCTCAAGTACAACCCTAGCATCTCAAGCATGTCAAGCACCTCAAGCATCTCAATCACCTCAGTCATCAAGCACCTCAAGCACCTTAAGCTTGGGCCGGGTTCCCATCTCAAGCACCTCAAGCTTAGCCCTAGCTTACCTAAAGTCAAAGGACTCTTACAATAACTATTGGAGGTCTTCAATGAAGCTAACCCTCAGGTCTTATGCTCCATTGGTTAGCCTTTCTCTTTGATAGACCATCTCTCATTTGGGCCCCTTTACCATTGGCCCTGTGTTGAGATAGATCTATAAGCAAATGTCTATATCATAACCCTTGTTCCCATTTATTTTCCCACATTAAGTGATGAGTTTAACATGATAAAATCATTTGGGTTGGTTAGATATTAGATTTTATGACACTATTCTGTTGTTGAAAAGCAGCTCTCCAAGTGTATGAACTAATGCTCACAACCTAGGTCCAAACCCTAGAGCAGGATTCATGACTGATGCAATGTATGACCACGAGATTCTGTCATAGGCCTTATTTAGGTCAAGTTTAAGGAGGATACTTACTGGCTTGGTAAAAGCCGCGTACTCAATGCTGACCATGGCTGCCAAGATATTATCATATATAGAACGTCCCATGATAAATCCATGTTGATGAGCAGTGATGATTTTATGTAATTGGAAGCATCAATAAGGGGCTCTTGAATTAGCCAACAATTCCCAAAACAACGTTCTCTTATGGGTCGACTTTATGTCCTTCACATTCCACGACTAAATTATCAGGTTGTTCATTAAGGGGAGAGTGGGACATACTCCTCCATGTCTGGTGAGTATTCATAGGTGGCTCTCTTTCAGTACCCTCCTCCATTTCACCCTGAGGACTACCCTTGTGACTAGAGCTGTCAGAGAATTTAACCTTTACTTTTAGATTCATTGGAAATTAACGATCACAGGAGAGAGATTTCCTTTAAGAGAGGAAGATATCAAGAAGACCATAGGTTGTTTTGAGTTGATTTCTTTACACAAACACACATTAAAACACTCTAACCATACATATAGTTCAAAGAGAACTCCTAATTAAGATTGACAACACGATGAGGATAGGATTTTCTTGGAGCCGGTCCCCCTCCAAAAGGACTTGTATTATAATCCTCTCAAAAGAGATCTTTGTTACAATACATAGTTGTGCTCTTGTGGAGCCTTGCTTGAATCAAGAAGATCGTGTCTTCAAGATTCCATGGTATAACCCTCCTTGCCAAACCCTAAACACCTCAATGGGGAGAAAGGAACTGTGACAAAAGAGGAAGATGAAGATGGAGAGCAGTATTTTTCAAGCAAGAGAATTGATATTCCAAGTATATTTTCTCATGGGCAATCTCTTAACATAGATGAATAATAGAATAGTGTAGATGAAGAAGAAGAAACTTTCATTGGCTTGGATTTGCATTCATAGCCAAGAGTTAAAATATAGAGTCCGTCTCTAGAGGTTCCATGACAGAGAGAGAGAGAGAGAGAGAGAGAGAGAGAGAGAGAGAGCTTGCTTTTCCAACTTGGACACTTGAGAGAGTGTGTGAGAGGATCCCTCTCTTATATAGCTATGCTAGTGTGCACCTAGTTTAGAATGCTTCACACTTGACCAATGAGGTGAAAACATCTCCTAAAGTAACCCAAGCATGTCCAACACTTGTACCCTCTTGATTTGCATGCTAGAGCTCCACCCCCCACAGCCCCCACCCCCTCTTGGGACTCATCTTGGCAAGTGGAAACACTAACCACACCCACAAACACTTATTTAAGTTTACATAAAGAAGGCATATGCTACCTTGCACAACTGGCCTAGTCAAGCTTAGTAAACAAAGATTAGAGTCAACTTACTAAATGAGGAAATGAGGAAGGGCTTATCTAACCTTAGTCTTTAGCTTTTCTCTTTTATTTATTAAAAACCATAAGCTTACCTTTTAATTAATTATTTCGGGTGCAAGACTGTTAGCAGATTGACCAAATGGGTGCCCACCTGGCCAAACATGTAGCCAGACACCCAGGGATTTTAATTATGCGATGACACATTTTGTTAAATGTTAATTATTGTTGTTATTATCACTATTTTTTTCATGTTAATAACATATCTAATGTCATGACCTACGAAAACCGATCGAAAACGTAGAACCGGCAGGACAACCGACAATCCTGGCAGGCACGGCGGGTTTAACATGAAACCCGGCGGGCCCAGCGGGACAAGCAAGAAACCCGCGGGACCCGTCATGTACCCCCTCCATATCTGGCGGCTCTATATAAGCCTGTAGTAGACATCACATCACATCACTTCTTCCTCTAAATTTGGTCATCCTTTAAAATTTAGAAGAAAAACTAAAGGTAAAAAATGAATAGTCTTTTAAAAAAATTAAAACTTAATGTAACTCTGATCATGGATCATTAGTTCTTTTTTGGACTAAACTGATTCTTGAAAGGAGGTAGAAAGGTGAATCTTTGGGTCGGTATCTCTACATTTGGGATGGACTAATCTCATGTTTGGTTCACCGTTATATTTGCTAAATTGATTGCTATATTGATTAGAACTTCTATCATGGGTCATTAGTTCTTTTTTGGATTGAACTGATTCTTGAAAAGATATAGAAAGGTGAATCTTTGGGTCGATATCTCTACTTTTGGGATGGATTGATCACATGTTTGATTCACCGTTGTATTTGCTTGCTATTCCGATTAGAGCTCCAATCATGGGTCATTAGTTCTTTTTTGGACTGGACTGATTCATGAAAGGAGGTAGAAAGGTGAATCTTTGGGTCGATATCTCTACTTTTGGGATGGACTGATCACATGTTTGATTCACCGCTGTATTTGCTTGCTTTTTCGATTAGAGCTCCAATCATGGGTCATTAGTTCTTTTTTGGACTGGACTGATTCATGAAAGGAGGTAGGAAGGTGAATCTTTGGGTCGATATCTCTACTTTTGGGATGGACTGATCACATGTTTGATTCATCGGTTGTATTTGCTTGCTATTTCGATTAGAGCTCCAATCATGGGTCATTAGTTCTTTTTTGGACTAGACTGATTCATGAAAGGGGTAGGAAGGTGAATCTTTGGGTCGATATCTCTACTTTTGGGATGGGCTGATCACATACTTTATTCACCGTTGTATTTACTTGCTCATGTTTGAGTAGATTGAGGTTTATTCCCTTCAGGCTTCACTACTACGTTTGTGTGTGATATTGATTATAACACTAATGTTTGGTTTGAATAATACTTGAAAGAAGTGATAGCATACTGAGCTATGTTTATTGGTATTGCAGGCATCCAATAACTGATCTTACGAAGTTTAAACTCAAAGAGGGTAAGTTTGGTACAGAATTTGTGCAGAAACTTGCCACGGAGTAACCAGCATGGAAGTGGTGGATGATGAATGGTGGTAGTGCACCCACCCTTAAACGCCTAGTTGTTAGAATCCTAGCCCAATGTGCATCCAATTCAAGTTCTGAGAGAAACTGGAGTACATATAAATATGTACATTCCACCATCAGAAACCGCCTTCTAAATTCAAGAGCTGAAAAATTATTGGTGTATATGTACTGCAACCATCGGCTATCGGCAAGAGTGCAAGTTGAGAACTACAAAGAGGAGATGCCGCGCTAGACTTATGATGTAACCAATGATGAGGTGGACGAAGACAGTGAGTTGCAAGGGGAATCTCATGAAGTAGAAACTACATGTACTTTAGAAGAGATTGAAGAGAATTTGGAAATTGAACCAACTTTGACCCGTCGCAGCAAGCGACGGTGGTTTAATTAATATATTATCAAATCCATTGAGTGACTTCTGTTTAAGTTCAGAAACTGTTTATCTTATAAGCTTTTTTTATATTTAGTTTAAGGTTTAGACATTTGCTTAATAATAAACGAAGCCCTTAAAAACCTTTACAAGCCCACAAATCACTATTAAAGCTTCATAATATACAAATCCCTAACAAATCTTTGCATTATCACATATCATAATTGAAGCTAAAGTGAGGACAATTCACAATTCACTAATAAATTCTCGTAAGACAACGAGTAAATGTTTTCAAATGTTACAAAAACTATCCAAATGATAGTGAAATATTTGTGAGAATATCTTCATTCTCCTGTTCACGCTGACCTTTAAGCTTATAATAGTCTTCAGACATTTTGAACATTGCATATAGCTTTTTGGATATCTCATACTCACATATAGCACAATGAATGTTATTCATCATGCTTTGCATCAAGCATGATATACGGTACATATGTCTGCATAGCAAGCTGAAGTGACCACACCACTCATGAAAGAATGATCTACATATGGGGCAAGGACCACCGTGCTCACCAGAAGCTGGAGGGGCCTCAATAGATGTTGGGTTCTCAATCAATGTGGCAGAATTTTGTTTTTTTATAGTCACCTCTAACTCTTTTACGTGGCGAGATAGCACCTTCACCTCCTTTGCAAGTCTCTATTTAGGGTTGCTTCTGCATGAGAGCCTTGTGTAGCTTGTGATGCTTGCCTCAGTTGAGTTTGAAGCTCCTCCTTAACTTGGTGCACTTCCATTGATGCACCTTCTAGTGCCAATGATATCTCTTGCCGTGTGACGGTGGTTGCACTACTGCGAATGTCCTCAACCGTCATGTGAGGTGTCCTTGAGCTGAAGTCCACTGCTTCACCCAAGACATAATGCATGTATAACATCTTGGCAAACCACACTGGACAATCCATATGATGCATAGGATGACCCATAACATTGAGATATATGTTCTCTCCATTGTCTCCTATGTCTGCATTAATGCATTGTGATAGCTTGAGTCGGCCTTTCTTGATGTTGTCATCTGCAACGCCTGGCCATATGGATTTGACCATTTCTCGGTCAATCTTAGTGTTCACCTCTTTCCATTGTGTACCCACTGGGTTGGCCCACTGGGAGCAATGAGCTGCAATTCGAGCGGTGTCATTCACTCCACCGCCTTGACACATGGATCTGAGACGCTCCAAAGCGCGCTTAGCCCTTTGATTATCATTATCCTTATCCTGATTAAACACTATACTTCAGTTACGGCATACAAACTTAATGATACAAACTTTGGATCTGGGACGCTCCAAAGCGCGCTTAGCCCTTTGATTATCATTATCCATATCCTGATTAAACACTATTTTTCAGTTACGGCATACAAACTTAATGATAATCAATTGCTATAAGAGTAACCACCATTTTACGACAATCAATTGCTATAATTTTAACCACCATTTTACGACAATCAATTGATATTAGAATAACCACCAATGATCTTACGAAAATCAATTGATATAAGAGTAACCACCATTTTTTAAATCAATGAATGACAATCAGTGATTCCACGTGGCTTATTGCTTGAAACTTAAGAGAAAAAACAAAACTCATAGAAAATTTGTTGTCTATTGAGATATAACAAAGTGTTTTTATTACTCATACATCATCCATGGCGCATAAAACCCAATTTTTAAAAGTGCTTTTATAAAGTACATCATATATCCATCAAAAAAAGGCTACACTCATTTCAGAGGGAGGGCGTAAGCATCGTTCTGGCTGGGCTTCAAATCTTTCTAATTCTTCGTCCAAAAGTGCCAAGGTCTTTCTGTCTGTGGATTTCTTCCTCACCCAACCTTCCACAACAATCCTAGATATGGCTTGTACGTCCACTGAAACCTTATGTTTGAACCAATTTGTGTTGTAGTAGTCAGAGAACTCTCCACAAAACTTACAAAATTGCCATATCACCCATCGTATGGCGTACACATCTGTGGCCTTGGTCCATGGGCACGGGTGATTGCCATCTAGTAACTTAGGAGCTCGCCAAGGATGAAGCTTTTTCCAGTTTTCATCGGTATTGTTGGTCTTTTGTGTCTCTAAGCCAACACGCAGAGCCAATCCCCAATCAATTATTCCAATACGGGGAGTGAGATCCTTGGTAAAGTCCAACATGATGTTCCATGGATGGAGATCATTGTGGATCACTCCCTCGTCATGTGCGAATCGCAATGCCTTCACCAAGGCATGGATCAACGAGGGATCATGATTGCACAGGCTCTTGATACGTGTTTTCTTGTCTTCAGAGGGTTGCTCCCATTTAAAGTCTTCAGGGATCTTTCCTTTCCCCTCTTGATGCGCTACAAGCGTCGTGAAAGAGCCATGTGGAAGGGGCACTATCTCCATAAGATCACCTAAAGTTCCTCCATTGAAGTAGGGGAATATCAGAAACCATGGCAACGTTACAGAGTGGGCAATACTCCTCACAATCCCTCTATGGTTGAGATCTACCCCACTTTCTGATGCAAAGCTTTTCCACTGATGCTTGGCATGTCCTTTGAACTCCTTGGCACAATAAGTATTCGTTGCAAGAAGGAAATTGATCCCTTTGATTTGAACTTGGCACCCTGTGCCATAAGCCCCTGACCCAAGTTTCTTGATCTTCTTAATGGACTTATTTGGAATGCCCAGAGTCATACTACATTCAGAATTGTATATACTGCTCTCTAGGTGACTGGCAGAAGCAGTAGAACCCGATGTTCCCTCAATGGCAGCCTCCTCAACAAATGGTTCTCCAACTTGGCTGCTCCCCATAACTCTGGTGATAGCCATTCGCATTTTCTTGCTTAGGCCAAAATGTGTGTCTATGTGGGATGCTCGCCTTGACCTCTCCCTTTCAGCTCTCCATCTAGTGTTCCAATGCTCTAGCTTACCCTTGTCTACTTCTTGAGGGAATTCCTCTTTCAAATCAGAGGCCACCTTGGGCAAATTGCCCACCCAACTGCTCAGTAATGAGATTATTGATTCGGTTGTTTTGTCTGGATATAACAACAACATTTTGCGGGCAATCTCACTGTATAATGATTGCAATCTAGACTCATCTGCAACAATCTGCGCTATATCGTCGGGATCTAGTGCACTGACGATCGTAATCAACAATTGTCTAATTTTCTTTTTGAACTCTATCATTGAAGTAGCAGAAGGATCCATTTTTCCTGCAATGGTATTATTGCAAACAACACATTGTGAAATATAACTATGTGCCACTGCATTTGGATATTTTCTACGTGAAAGAAAAAGTGCAATATAGACCATAGATCTCGTACGCTTTTGCAATGACACACCTAATCGCAGTTGCAACCATGTGCCAATGCCTCACCGTACGACAACTTACAAACAGATTCTCCTGTCATTCTAGCAGCAACACACCTAGTCGCAATTGCAACCATGTGCCGAAGCATGAATTACTGGGAGCAACATAAAACATAGTCACCCTACGCTTTTGCAATGACACACCTAGCCGCAATTGCAACCATGTGCTAGTGCATCCACGCACGGTGACTTCTTTCAAACAGATGCTCCTGTCATTCTAGCAGCAACACACCTAGTCGCAATTGCAACCATGTGCCGAAGCATGAATGACTGAGAGAAACATAAAACATAGTCACCCTACGCTTTTTCAATGACACACCTAGCCGCAATTGCAACCATGTGCCAGTGCATCCACGCACGGTGACTTCTTTCAAACAGATGCTCCTGTCATTCTAGCAGCAACACACCTAGTTGCAATTTCAACCATGTGCCGAAGCATGAATGACTGGGAGCAACATAAAACATAGTCATCCTACACTTTTGCAATGACACACCTAGTCGCAATTGCAACCATGTGCCAGTGCATCCACGCACGATGTCTTCTTTCAAGATTCAAGCATTATGAAATTATTTGAGCACACATTCATGCATTAGATGATGCCGTCAATCTAGCAGCAACACACCTAGTCTCAATTGCAACCATGTGCCGAAGCATGAATTACTGGGAGCAACATAAAACATAGTCATCTTGCGTTTTTGCAATGACACACCTAGCTGCAATTGCAACCATGTGCCAGTGCATCCATGCACGGTGACTTCTTTCAAACAGATGCTCCTGTCATTCTAGCAGCAACACACCTAGTCGCAATTGCAACCATGTGCCGAAGCATGAATGACTGGGAGCAACATAAAACATAATCACCCTACGCTTTTGCAATGATACACCTAGCCGCAATTGCAACCATGTGCCAGTGCATTCACTCACGGTTACTTCTTTCAAACAAATGCTCCTGTCATTCTAGCAGCAACACACCTAGTCGTAATTGCAACCATGTGCCGAAGCATGAATGATTGGGAGCAACATAAAACATAATCATCGTACGCTTTTGCAATGACACACCTAGCCGCAATTGCAACCATGTGCCAGTGCATCCACGTACGATGATTTGATAAAAGAAATTTTATACCTTTAAGTTTTAACGCAAAAAACTCAAAAAAACATCAATAAAATAAGGAAGGGTTTAAAAAATTACTGCTACACTACTTTGAGAATGTGGAAAGCTGCCAAAAATTTTGGTGAAGACTTTTCAATGTACCTCTTTTGTGAAAAATACAAGCACCGGCGTCGCCTTTATATAGCCACGGCGGGCCCGGCGAGGAAATAGCTTTACTCGGCGGGCCCGGCGGGCTACGAGCCGGTCTCCAGGTCTCCCTGGAGGTCAAAAAAGATGAATGTCAATTAACATAATATTTGTTATTTTGCATTTCTATTGTTATTAACCTAAAATTATAGTGTGATCATGTCATTTTGAAATCCCTGCAGACACCACATTTGTACTCTATTAATTTTTCAAGCTAGTGTAGCTACACTGAGTGTAAATCCTAATTTTAGAGTAGCAAGTCAATTCCCAGAGTTGTAACTTTGTCATGATATCTAGAAGGTCCATGTGAGCGATCCACTGGCCATTATTCAATACCATTAATGTGAAGGAAGGCTTATCTTTTGGAGAAGAAGGAGCTCTACCAAACGTACATTCAAACTACTAAGCTGCTCCAACTTGTTATCAAATTCTATAATGATTGGATAATCCGATTTTAATTCCAAAACTTGCATTGTGTTCCTACCTCTTTCCTCTTTCATTCAAGTCTAAGCATTGTCAGTTTTGTCGAGGTTTGCGACTATGTGTTAGTGAAGGCTATCCTTAGATTTGAGTGCTTATATCATTGTTTTTTTATGTTTTGACCATAAGAAAGTGTTCCTAGACCATAGGGCGACCTTTCTGGATATTTTTGTTGTAGTTTTTAGGACCTTTTTCATGATGGATCTTGATTTTGGTACCTTGCCGGATTGCAACCAAACTCGGTAGGGAGTTGACATGATGACCTAGAGCGGTGAGAAAGGACATATGCAGATTTCCTTGATCATTGAGTGGTGGTTTGCTTGTTGACTTGGTATGTTTGCTTGCTAGGTTCATTGCTAGCCCTTGGTATGTGAAGCTTTAGGGGGGAAATGATTAGATAAGCTCATGGAAGTATCACTTTCCAAAGGGAATCCAGTCTGCTTGATGCGAGATGTAACATCTATCTAGATGGGAAGCCGTATATTGGCATACTATAGGGTTGTGTATGTCTATCTAGGAGAGCTTCTCCATGGACCAACAGTCAATAGATCAAGAAACGTCCATTTCTCACACAATGCTTGCCATTTAAATTTTTTTGAACCTACCAAAATACTAGATGAGTCAAGTTTGTCCTTCTAAGCCACCACCATATTGAAATCCCCCATGATGCACCAATATCCTTCTAGTAGTTTCTCCCTCAAATCCACTCAAAATTTAGCTCTCCCCTTAGCATCACATGGTGCATATATGTTCATAAGGGTCAAGAACTGCCCCGCCCACTTTACTATTACCCAGAGGACTTTCCATGAGGCATGATTCTAGACAACCTGTGGCTCCAGCTCCCTGTCAATAATGGAGAGCACCCCCATTAAATTCAAGAGTGCCATTACCATAAAACACTACCTTAATCCCTAAAGTCTCCTTTATGTAATTTGAAGCATCAATAAGGTGCTCTTGAAATAGCCAACAGTTCCCAAAACAACGTGCTCTTATGGGTTGACTTTATGTCCTTCACATTCCATGACTAAATTATGAAGTTGTCCATTAAGGGGAGAGTGGGACATACTCCTCCATGTCTGATGAGCTATTCATAGGTGGATCTCTATCATTACCCTCCTCGTTTCACCCTGAGGACTACCCTTGTGACTAGAGCTGTCAGAGAATTTAACCTTTACTTTTAGATTCAGCGGAAATTAACTATGAAAGAAGAGAGCTTTCCTTTAAGAGAGAGAGATGGCTAGAAGACATAGGTTTTTTTGAGTTGATTTCTTTACACAAACACACATCAAAACACTTTAACCATACATATAGCTCAAAGAGAACTACTAATTAAGATTGACAACACGATGAGGACAGGATTTTCTTGGAGCCGGTCCCCCTCCAAAAGGACTTGTATTATAATCCTCTCAAAAGAGATCTTTGTTACAATACATAGTTGTGCTCTTGTGGAGCCTTGCTTGAATCAAGAAGATCGTGTCTTCAAGATTCCATGGTATAACCCTCCTTGCCAAACCCTAAACACCTCAATGGGGAGAAAGGAACTGTGACAAAAGAGGAAGATGAAGATGGAGAGCAGTATTTTTCAAGCAAGAGAATTGATATTCCAAGTATATTTTCTCATGGGCAATCTCTTAACATAGATGAATAATAGAATAGTGTAGATGGAGAAGAAGAAACTTTCATTGGCTTGGATTTGCATTCATAGCCAAGAGTTAAAATATAGAGTCCGTCGAGAGAGAGAGAGAGAGAGAGAGAGAGAGAGAGAGAGAGAGAGAGCTTGCATTTCTAACTTGGACACTTGAGAGAGTGTGTGAGAGGATCCCTCTCTTATATAGCTATGCTAGTGTGCAGCTAGTTTAGAATGCTTCACACTTGACCAATGAGGTGAAAACATCTCAAAGTAACTCAAGCATGTCCAACACTTGTACCCTCCTTATTTGCATGCTAGAACCCCCCCCTCCCCCCCTCTTGGGACTCATCTTGGCAAGTGGAAACACTAACCACACCCACAAACACTTATTTAAGTTCATATAAAGCAAGCATATGCTACCTTGCACCACTGGCCTAGTCAAGCTTAGTAAACAAAGATTAGAGTCAACTTACTAAATGAGGAAATGAGGAAGGGCTTATCTAACCTTAGTCTTTAGCTTTTCTCTTTTATTTATTAAAAACCATAAGCTTACATTTTAATTAATTAGTTCGGGTGCAAAACTGTTAGTAGATTGATCGAAAGGGTGCCCACCTGGCCGAACATGTAGCCGGACACCACATTTGTACTCTATTATTTTTTCAAGTTAGTGTAGCTACATTGTGTGTAAATCTTAATTTTAGAGTAGCAAGTCAATTCGCAGAGTTGTAACTTTGTCATGATATCTGGAAAGGTCCATGTGAGCAAGCCACTGGCCATTATTCAATACCATTAATGTGAAGGAAGGCTTATCTTTTGGAGAAGAAGGAGCTCTACATTCAAACTACTAAGCTTCTCCAACTTGTTATCAAATTCTATAATGATTGGATAATCTGATTGTAATTCCAAAACTTGCATTGTGTTCCTATCTCTTTCCTCTTTCATTCAAGTGTAAGCATTGTCAGTTTTGTCGAGGCTCGCGACAACGTGTTAGTGAAGGCTATCATCATATTTGAGTGCTTATATCATTTTTTGATGTTTTGACCATAAGAGAGTGTTCCTAGACCATAGGGCGACTTTTCTGGATATTTTTCTTGTAGTTTTTAGGACCTTTTTCATGATGGATCTTGATTTTGGTACCTTGTTGGATTGCAACCAAACTAGGTAGGGAGTTGATGTGATGACCTAGAGCGGTGAGAAAGGACATATGCAGATTTCCTTGATCATTGAGTGGTAGTTTGCTTGTTGACTTGGTATGTTTGCTTGCTAGGTTCACTTCTTGAGATTGACAACCTCAAAGAGTCTTCGTGCCCCATCTGAGTCACTTCCCTGAGTATTGACATATTTTGTTAGTGCCAGATAGCTATGCTACAGACGTCCGTCGTTCGCTGACCCGTTAACAAAGACCTTTGCACAAACTTTGGAGGCTTATGAAGCTGACCTGAGGTTACAACCTACCTACTAATTTAGGACCTACAAAATTAGGATAATCTTTGGAAAAAAATAAAACTCACTCTTTGGGCTTTAAAAATTTCACCTCTTATGCAAAACCTTAGTACAATGCTTTGGAGGTGCCGCCAAGCTACTCCCAATATATGCTAAATGTAGATGCTTGATGGCAAGTTATGACTTCACCTTAAAGCTTCCTAAACTTCATACTTAGAGTCTAGGTATTTATTTTAAGGACGAGCTTAGAAAAGTCACTTTCTATTTTTAGACTCCTATAATTGCTTTCTGTCATCTCCTTTTTCTTGTACCTTTGATCAAGGCTACTCGGGATACAACTATCCTTCCTTGACAAGTACCTATGACTGAGATAATTAGTTTTTGATTATGCATGCTCTTTTATGGACTTTCTCCTTTTGGTCCAAAGCCTTGACCGTACCGGCTAGTTCATCAGTACTTTATCAATTTCACTTGACCTCTTTTATCTCCCCCGTACTTAACTGACCAATTTAAGTTGAAAAATAATTTAAGAAGGTCAGAAATTAATATTCATGACATAAAAAGTGAGAGAATATTTGCCCACCTCATTTCCTTATCACTTAACTTAGTTTGCGTCAAAAAATATTTAAGACTTTGATGGTCTGTGCACAAAACAAATGGAGTGCCCAAGAGATAATGTTTCCAAGCATCTAGGGCATGTAAGATAGATAAAATATCTTTTTCATATATGCGTAGATTCTTTTCTTGTTCATCCAATCTCCTACTTTTGTATGTTGGGGCTTGTTGAAGAAAAACAACTCAAAGGCATTGTCCACAAGCATTACACTGGACTTCAAAAAGCTTTGTAAGGTCTGGTAATATTAGCACGGGTTGAGAGGTAAGCTTTTCCTTTAAGTTTTCAAAAGATTCAGTCTCTTTTGTAGTCCATACAAATTTAAGATTTTTCTTGTCAAATCATATAATGGACCTGCTATGAGTGAGAATTTTTCAATGAAGTGTCTGTAATATGCACAAATTCCTATAAAGTTTTTTAATCTATGTAGATTTATTGCTATAGTCCATTCTTTTACTACCTTCAACTTTGCAGAGTCCCTGCTTGAGAAATAATTTGACCTAAATACTGAGTCTCTTTTAAGAAAAAATCACTTTTCTTTTTATTAATGTAAAGCTTCTTATCGCTCAAAAATAAAATTATATTACCTGAAGATGCTGCTTATGTTCCTCAATAGTCTTTGATTAGATAATAATGTCGTCGAAGAACACTCTCATGAAACTACAATGAGGTTTGAAGAGCCTTTCCATTATTCCATTAAAGGTAGCCGATGCATTTGCAAGTCCAAAAGGGAGTACCAAGAATTCATATAGGCCAAAATTTGTTTGAAAGGTTTTGTTTTTAGAGTTGAATTTTTTTCAGGTTTCCTAATTTCAAACTTTTAGGGTATCCCAAGACTAGTGTCCAGAGACCAAAGAGTCACAAAGTCTTGGTTTCTAAGAGACTTGGTCAGGGGCAAAAAGGGATAAGTTACAGCAAGACAAATTGGGCTTGTCAGAGGCTATCTTGAGAGTATTGAGTGAGCCTCAAACATGAGAAATCATCCACCACCAAGGATTTCTACTCCACTCAGAGACATGCAAACCGCAAGAAATGGGGCAATACCTTTGATAGTGAGAGTCGATGAAGACCTAGAGGAGAGGCATCCTTTGATCAACAAACCAAATCTGAGATTCATCGAAACCAACAAATTCATGAGAGTTCTAACAGATTATGCTCATGAGGGCTTGTATAGATTCACACACGGGGATCAACGTACCTTCTACAAGTGTGTGGAACCCAATGCTGAAGAATTGACAACCCATGAAAATCTCTATGCATTCACATATACAGATGCCCATACAAGATGCTAAAACTAAAATTTGAGTTGGTTATGTAGGCTTTGGAGATGAATTTCTTCATTATTTTTAGACATAATTGCCTTTTTTTTGGGAGGTAATTTGCAAAAATTTACATGCTAAGCACTCAAAAACCGATCTCAATTGTCAAACAAGAATAAAGATTCGAAAATCTTGAAGATCCAACAAAAATAGATACAAGGGTATATTGGGAATTTTTGAACTTTGAGGGGTATATTGGGAATTTTCACAAATTATAGGGGTATTTTGGTAATTTTCCCTTTTTTGTTTTTGGAGAAATTTACTCTCACAACCAGGGGTAGTTTGGGAATTTTGGAAAATTTGAAGGGAATTTTGGGAATTTATGACACATTATGGGGGTACTTTGGGAATTTTTGAAATTTGAGGGGTATTTTGGGAATTTCCACAAATTAGAGGGGTATTTTGGTAATTTTCCCTAAAATTTAACCATACTCTAAATAGAGCGAGATAGAGAGCCAGAGAAATTTGCACCGGCTGCTGACCTACAATAACCTAAATTACCTAATAAGAGAGAGAAATATCTACATGGCACTGCCTGCACGTTCCAAACTATTTCTTTTTCCTTTCCCAAAGCGAGGTATCTTGGGAGATACCAATTAATGAAAATGATTGGCACACCCACTGTGTGTGTGTGAGAGAGAGAGAGAGAGAGAGAGAGAGAGAGAGAGGTAGAGAGAGTATAGATTTTGTGTGTTTTCCTTTTTCCTTTCATAACCCCAAGTTTTTTTTTTTTTTTTTGATAGTAACTTTTCATAAGAAGACTCACTATCTATCAATACAAGATGATGAAACTAGAATTTGATTGGTTATGTAGGCTTCATTGAATCTAGACAGCTGGCATGTCCCTCTCTCTCTTTCTCTCTGCCCCCTCTCTCTCTCCACGTGCCATCCCCCTCCCTTTTTCCCCAAAGCCACACTAGCATCTCTTAAGGTTCCCTCAAATCAACCCAAAAGCAAAATTGGCAGTGCCTATTTAGATAAATAGTATGTTCCACACCTTGAGTATGAGGGATCATGCTTAGATTTGCCCATAATATATCCTATCAATTCACTCTTCAACTAGAAGAATTTATCTTTGGCATACTATGTAGAGCGTTTGTTACCGCAATATCATAGCTTATAATCATACCTCCAAAGGATCTCCACCCCTTGGTTTTTTTACCCTTCTTTTCAAATCAAAACCATTGCATATTCTCACGATCCAACACAATTTCAAGTGACACATCATGTAGAGTGTTGCCACTTACAAAAAGCGAGACTAGTTTAAGCTTAAAGCTCACTCTCATAGGTAAGATAATCTAGTGAGATCTATCTAATATCTTTGCTCTGTAAAGCCACAGAGTTAGCCTCCAAAAGTAGATATGCACTGATCGCCTTAGTACTAGCATATATGTCCACCCAACACAAATGCACAGGAAGTTTTGGATAAATTCTCACAATAATTCCCACATTGTGACTTACCTCATCATCATGAGCTTCTGTGAGGGAGGCACTGCATACCTAGCTAGGTACGATTGGGGGTAGGGGACCGGCAGCCCGGTGGGGGGGCCAGTGGTCCCCTGCCCCCAATCGTACCTAGCGAGGTATGCGGTGCCTCTCAAGCAGAAGCTCATGATGTTATGCATCGTACGAAAAACACTGAAAAAGACTCCGTTTTCCTACATGAGAAATTTTCTAAATCTTCTTGTGATGGTTTGTGAGGATCCAAAATAGCCAAACAAGAGCAAAAGGTAATTTAGCTACTTTAAGATTATCAAAGATACTTTTGATGGTCCTCACCTTAACTCAGTGTACATCCTTGAACTTTGAGTTAGCCCATCATAGACACATAAATTGTGATATAATCCTTGATAAACTAGTAATAATAGCATGTTATCTCAAGTAGAATGTGTATTCATGCAATTTTGTGGGTGACACTCATGATGGATCAAGCCAAGGTTGAGGCTATCCTTAAGACTGGTCCATTTGTAAGTAGGCCAAGTCTATCTATAGCCCTTGACCTACTGATCCCCTCTAGGGTGTCGTCTCCCTCAAGACCGATTTCCAAACAGCATGGCTTCATGATGCTTTTTTATGCATGCCTCCATGTCACCTAAAAATATGCCTCCATTGTGCCCATTCTTGATTCTTCCATTGTATGAACCAAGACTTTCACATGCAAGGGATCATCATGCTCATCAACACTCTTGGATGCAAGTCTCCTACTCACTTTGAACATTCCCAACATCCTTGCCTCCAAAGTCCAAACCAAATCTCTAGACAACAAAGATGGCACTACTTTTTTAAGCATGCCTTTAAAGTACAAACCAAAAAAGATCCAAGACGTCTCTAGCAGAAATATTTCTTAAAGTCATTAATGTAAAGTCTAAAATAAAGCTCTACGACATTGAGAGAGGCTAACCATTTCTTAAAGTCATTAACCTAAAGTCTAAAGTAAAGCTCTAAGACATTGAGAGGTGTGTTGTATATCCTAATTCCATACCCATAAGGTTGGAATCAAAGCTTTAAGATAATAAATTTTCATAGTTCTCAATTGCTCAAGAGCTTCCCAATGTGCTCGGTGCTGGTTGAAACCATCGAACAATATTTCTTTGGCATATGTATAACCAACTATATCAATGAAGATAAATATCAATCAATACATGATTAAATTCATTATTTGGGTTGAATAATGTTGCAGAGGGGATTGACAACCATCAAAGCTATCAAGACAATGAAGTTCACACAAAAGAATGGATTGTTCTACCGGAAATTATCCAATAGTCTCCAAGAATTTAACCAATCAAACATAAGACTAGATCAAGCATGAGCCCCATCCTATTTTAATCAAAGCCTTCCTCTTATCTTGAAAAAGTTTTTGAAAATGATTGTAATGTATCCAAAATATGAATTTATTTCTCATAAATGCTATAAAAAGTTGTGCAAGCTTGGCAAATTGTGTCCTAAATATAGAACTTAATTTCCATCAAAGTAGAAGCTGCTAAGTAGTACTACCCTCGAGCAAGTTTTCTCAACCATCTTTACATAATGGATGTTGTGAAATATCTATGAAAGCAACAAGCATATCAACAGTCTTAGAAAACATTTAAATCTCCCTAGTCTGGGCTAGCTAATTTCAAGAAAGTGGAAGATTGGGATTATTTAGTCATTTTAGTTGTTTGCTCAATATGTCACTTTGGCTATTTGATATGATTTTGGGTCAATGTGTACCACTTTTGGTGCTTTGTTTTGCAAACATCCTTTACAAAGGTGGACTTTTGAAATCAATCCACTTCCCACCAAAGGTGATCCCTTATTAGAGAGGCTTAATACCATTATATGTCATGTTTCTTGATGGGTCGCATCCTCCCACTAATGGAAATTCACAAGTGTAGCACAAACCTTATCTATAATTAGTTCCAACATACCTTTCCTACAAGTCAAGATACCATGAGGGTTCTACATGATTTGGACTCCCAAGTTGAAGATTCTAGAAAGTATTACCATGCTGAGGATACTAAAAAGGCATCCTTCATAACAAGAAAGACGCTCAAAGAGTTCATTAAAGGGAAGGGAGAGAAGGGGAAGAGAGGGGCACCACCACCACGCCTTCCAACATGAGCCATCCATGCAACTTTCTTAGAGATACAAACACAGGCACAAGTAATTGTATGGAAAAACATATGAAAAGCCTCCATGAAATTCAAAACTTAAGGGTGGAAATTGAGAAATTGGAAATTGTTGTTACATATGAAAACCCAACCAATTTCCCTGCATGGATCAAAACCTATAGCTTTAGGTAGGACGCAGAGTAATAGTGTACAATAATTGATCATTTGGTTTCGATGTGCAATAACCCTTCAATGATGCATAGATAAAGAAACATATGACATCGAGCAAGATCTCACCTTTTACATCGTCGATTTATCTCATCAATTAAGAAACACTATATGTCATTATTACTTTCAAAGAGCTAAATGATCTTGAACTTAAGACACAAAGATCATTGTATGTGAGCATCACCCTACACACTTGTCCATGAGGATGAATGACTTTTGATCACAAAAATGTGCTTTGCAGGGATAGAAAAGTAAAGAAGGTGTCACCTTTTGTGCTACATTTATTGATTAGAAAACTCAATCAAACTCCTCTCTCTGACACAATATGTTGTTCAAAGAATTTCCTCGATGTGCATAGGTAGGGTGTTTGCATCTTGTTTTAGAAATCATTCATTAGGCACTAATTTGTCATCTCTTCCCATGCACCTAGCTTGTATGGAAGGATATTGTTTATAGCTTCAACTGCCTCAATGTCCAACGCCAATAAGAGCATCAACCAAAGGAAATTCGGGACACAATTGATAATGGTACACAGTAGACAGAGCAATTGTATATGTGGAGCCTTTTGTGAGACAAAGGTTGAATAAGTGGGTGAAACACACAAGTTCTTGTAAATGCTACTGCTTAGTGGAAGACCTGAGCTTGGATGTTGGAGCCTTGTGTTTGGTAGCAGAACCATGCTTGCTGCTCGTAGAACAGTGCGCCCCCATAACCGCTTTAGCTCCTTTGCTCTTGGTTTTGCAACCATATGAGCCCAAAAGCATACTGTCGAAGTCCGAGAGGCTCCTATCCTGCACTTGGGGACTCTGTTGTGGTTGTTGAGGTAGTTGTTGCTGTTGTAGGAGATGCTCCATGCTCGACTCCAAGCGCGAGAGCATTCGTTTTATATCGCTTTGGCAATGCAGCATTTCAGCAGCCTCTGCCCCACGCTTGTTCATCACCTTTACCTCTGCCCAGGTGCTCCCAGACAGCCGAGTATGCTCCACATCGGCCACCGGATTCGCCTCAAACATCTCTAGCTGGGCATTATCTTTGTTATCACTAGCTACTCTGTTGTTTCCTGTCTCGCCCATGCTTCTCACTGCATCTCCACCAAAGCAGTTGATAATGTAGCGTGCACTTGGGGAGCTACATTCCTCATGGACCCTGCATCAAACAAACCAATCTCTTAGACTACATTATTAGGCTTCTCGCCAAAATTGTTAAAACATAGTGCATTTTGAGATGTGGATTCTCGGGATAGAGATCAGTAAACAGATTAGAGAGAGGCAAGAACTGCAGACACCCCTCAGTTCCTAGAGGTTTTTGGCTTGGCACCTACCATGCCAAGAGTTCAGGTTGTTTCGATAGTTGAGTCTGGTGCAGTCCCCCCACTCCCTCGCTCAAAAAAGAACAAGATGGTGAATAATAGTCGACTACTTGCATGTTTTGACACTTTTAGGGGTACCACCCTGACAAAAAATCTACCTGTTGAACAAACCGCCAGAAGACGAAGCTGTGAGGCCAACAACGAAGATGTTTGCTACGATGTCCAATCAAGGGCGATACTCCACAAAAACTCAAGGCAAGACTAAGTAGCCTGCTCTGAAAACATCCTCCATACCAAGGAACACAAAACTCAATGGTCTACGTTGTGGAAGCTACCCTATGCCACAACAATCACCAATAGACTGCATAAACAACCATAGGACCCGTGTCCTACCTGTACTTAGGGTCCTCCAAAGTGAGGGAAAGTCAAACTAATCAATCTCATCCTCCATGAAGAGGGAAAGCCAGACAAAGCAGTTAAAGCTGTGAAAGCCCTCTGAGAAGAGGGTTCGCCAAACCAATTTGTGTGAGCCATCCTGCCTGTATCTCTTGCCTCCAATCCTCTAGTACAAACCAAAGCATGATCCACACCAAGAATGCCACCGGTGTGGCTCTCAATCTGCATGAGCTAGGAGGGAACAGATTGTCAAGGGATAAGTTTGTAGTAAATCCACTGAGGGTGTACCAGGTTTAACATAGGTTACTTAGAAATTATTGGTTTCAGCAATGCTATGACTGTTTCCATACTCAACTTCACCCCAAAACACTGATGACATGACCTGAGCTTGCACAAGCATGAATCAAAAAAAAAAAATTACTTAAAGAAATATAATAAATCACAATAAAGTCAAATAGCCAAACCTTGAGTTTGGTGAATGAGTTTCTTGTGGCTTTGATATCACCACTCTGCCAACAGGTTTAGCATTTGCGTTGTCTTCGACATCACAAGCCATCGTCTTTGCACCAGAATCAACTGCACCGTCATTGTCCTCTAACAAAGACCTTTGGGTAGAAGGCATAGACTGCTGTCCATGAGAGCAACACTCAGCTCTTTTGTATGCAATATTTACATTTTCACACCTTGATGCATTTTTAAGGATCCAATCGAGGGTCTTTTACCTTCACAAGTTGAGTTTGATCTGATGCTTTTCCAGTGGAGGGCTCTGCCTCACTATCTGCCAACCTCGCACAATCAATGAGACGTCGAATCTCCTTCTCTACATACTCCAGTTGCATTTGTGGTGGCTCATTGCTATAGCTTAACACCACATTTTCTCTCTCCAACTCTCTCTGTATGTTTCTCACCATTTTCAAAAGAGGAGCTGCAGCACCTTCTGGCTCAGATTGGAAGTATACTTCTGCAGATACACGAACACATTGTGTCATAATAATACAGCAGAGGTAGTTTCCTTATACACAATCTTGGGTGGACACTGGATATATAGAATTCCATGTAAGATGGCAACAAATTGTGAACCTAGTACACTGAGACTTTGCCTTTTACAGACCATAATCTATTGCTGCCAAAGACCTCCAAAATGTGAAACCAGCAATGAATGAAGGACCTGAATCTGATAGAGCAAAGGAGTACTCTCAAGACTACCACTTACTCAAAGGGACACGGAGCTCCTAAAACATACAGCAATTCTGTTTGTCTCCCCACACCAACCAACTCTTCTTCAACCCAAAAGAATATAAAAAACAGAAAGAGGGAAACGAAGGTTGCACTTGATCTTGTTGATAAGGGAGATCTTCAACCGCGATTGGAATTATATATGTCTTTTAAGCACTGCATATAAAAAATTTTAAAACTGCTTTGTGATCATGTGAGTGTTGTGTGAAGATATACATCATTATCATCATAAGGTTACCAGAGAGACAACCAAGCATCCATCCAAGAGTAGCCTTCTTTTTCAGAATTTCATTTTCTTTCTCAAGGTGCCTTCTTGCTTTCTCATCCCTTTTGCGTCTATGATTGATAAGATCATTCTTCATCTCTAACTCCAACTCTAGCTTTTGAATTCTATCCTCAAGATTCTAAAGCCATAAACGCTGAGTTATGACCAGACATTTATATGTTACAAGCATTCAGTGCATTTATTTCTTTACTACACAAAAAATTGCATTCATCACACATGCAATAAAACAGACTGTTTTGAAATGTAATATGTCTTTAAAGGAGAAGCCAAATCAGAAACTCAATTCTAACACAATTACTCCAATAATGCAGATGCTGGAAACCAATGATAGGCATGAGACAAAAACCTTTTCTTTGCGACGTTCCTCTTGAAGCAAGTGATCAGTCCTCCGAAACTCATCCTTAAGGCGCTCGACAGTACTCTGGGTAAGAGCATCAGACTCCTTGTGCGCTTGCAGCTCTCCCTCAGCCTGGTCCATCTTGTCGAGGGCAACTTCAAGACGCTCCAGAAGACGGCTCTTCTCCTCTTGGTGCTTGGCCTGAGAGGCATTACTATGCAGCTTCAAGCTCTCCAACTCATTCTCAAGAAAGGCCACATAATCCAGCAATTCATCTGCGCTAGTGCAGTTGGGCAAAGGCCCTGGCTCTCCATTGAGAGAAGGGGAAGACAACGGGAAATAGGGGCCTTCCTCTGTTGCAGTATCCCGCATGTTTCTTCACAACGAGTTCTGGCAGCGAGCAGATTTGAAAGGTCGCATGCTTATCTCTCCTGAGCGGAAATGCTTGAGGGGTTTCATGCACATGCACCACCATGAAGATGAAATGACAGTAGATTGCGCGCGCCAAACGATTTTGAAATCTGTTCGTTGCGTGGAGAAGGAGAGCTTGTCATTCAAAAGACACATGTTGCGGAGGGGCATCCATCACAACGTGACAGCATTAAGGCTACTAGAACGGCCGGCCGCCTTCGGCAGCCTCTCTCTCTCTCCCTTCTCCCCCTCACTCATATAAACCGGAACTCACCGGATGCAGCAAACTTTGACATGTGGCACTGAAAACCAGTCTCTTTAATATATAGTATAGATGTAGCTTTGACATGGACGAGGTCCCACCCACAAGAAAGGAGATAAAATCAAAACTAGTGTGCCATGATTACTATGTAAGGAAAGGGAACGGTTCAGCCACATTCATGAAGTAATTGACCATCAAAATATGCTCCAATGTAAGTCACGGGACTATTTGACACCACCTTCTCAGGTGGGATCGACTGTCCAGGATCTCTGAAAGATGTGGACCGTTCGTTTATTCCCAAGAATAAAAAGATTTCGATCGGTCTACCCCCACGATTTGAACCCACCACCTCTCACACTAGAGACGTCGACGCTCCCATTAAGCTATCGCGTGCCACTTGAAAAGTATGGCAAAAGTGACGGGGTGGGGATCATACGGTGTTCACTTGGAGATCACTTTGGAATGGTTGGGGTCACACGATGATCACTTGGAGATCACTGTAGAATGGTTGGGGTCACACGGTGATCACTTTGGAATAGGTAGGTTCACAGGGTGATCACATCTCAATTGGGAATCACACGAGGATCACTTGATGTTCACATTGAGTTTCCTTGGGGTTCACTTCGATTGTGATCACATGACGATCACTTGGGGATTAATCCGCCATCGGACGGTGTAAACCCAATCCCGCCGCCCCCAATTAATAGCGACCATTGATCCCACCTAACACAAGTGGTGTCAAATAATCGTGAGACCAATGTAAGGGTAGTAATGTACCTCTATTTTGTGTTGAAATTTGATCCCAAAGTGGTTTTTACAAGCTATCAACCATCCAAACCTCCCAAGAATGGAAAAATTAGAAGTCACTAGATGATCATAGCTGAAAAAATTAGGTTAAGAAGATCATGATCAATGCATTACATGCTCGCATGGTTGTGTCCCAAAAAAATAAAAATACAAAAATATGACGGGGAGGTGGCACTGTCCTCACCCAGCTATGATAAACGGTAGGGAACGTGCCCTTTCTCATTTACTTGTTTTCTCCTCCAATGTTGAAGGGTAAGATATGTTTCTCCTTCACTGTTGAAGGGTCATGTTTGCTTCTCCTCCAGCATGAGAGAGTCACCTTTTTTGGATTTGCAATGTGAGGAATCCAATACCTTCAAGTTTTCAAGAATAGTGGCATCATGATAATCATGTTACAAAATGGTACATTCCACAAGCACTAAATCTCTTCATTGTTAATGGTTGACTATCTACAAATCTGCATCGATCTTGCGCTAGATAAAGATGACTAGAATGATGAACAATCATGAGTTCTCGGTATTCATCAGCATGGGGATCGTAACTCTTGCTTCTCAACAATTGTGTTGCTCCCTCCAGTTTCGAGTTGGTTGAGTTTAATAGTTTGTTTGTATCCATGTGAAAACGTGACCACTTGAGTCTGTATGTGCTTGTGACTATGTGTTATCTCTGTATGTCTCTTCAATTTTCTATTGCCAAAGGAGACAACTAATATTAGATCTCGCTTTTTACATTTTAGACAAGGTTAAATGTCAAAAATGCTAAGATTTTTGAAGGTACACATTGCATACTCATTGCATATGCCAATGCAATGCATTCTGATCCTACCATGTTTGAGCATTAGCTTTTATTAATGCAGTCCATGGGGCCATGGTACAATTGTTATGGATGCAAGTAGTGCTTGTATTTTGTTAAGTTCACCCCAAAAGTTTCCTTGTACAGCCTTTGATATACATATCGTGCTAACGGTGTAGCTTAAGAGACTACCTCTAGAGAGAACTCTTGCATTCATTATAAGAACAAGCAAGAGCCTTATGCTCGTTGGCCATTTCATGCGATCATTCTTTCACAATTGACATGCATGTAGACCATAGCATTCCCTTGAACAATTTTTCTTTCAACAACCCTCGACTAATCATTGCATCCTCTGAAGACAAACGTCATTGCCTAGGGTAAGACCAGGCAGGCCAAGGGCCAGGACAGACATGCGGTCAAGGAGTGGTATATTTTAGCACGCTATGAGTCTATATATAGCAAGATTAGGTAGAGAGTTGCATGGTCCAGTCCCCTTTGATCTCACAAGAAACCATTGTGTTAGGGCTTTTCGGACCATCAAGAACTTGTTTCACTTTCAATAATGTTGAGTACACCACAATTAGCATACATGTAGAGCACAACAGTGTCATGCTTTTGCCAAGACAGAAAGTTCTGCAATTGCTTCAATTTTTTCTTTGCATTCTCTTATCTCACTAGTCTTCTTCTGGCTCTAACTTGTTCTGCCATCTCAGCTTTATTCACGTTGGCTACTGCATTCTAGAAACTGTTGTAAGGATGAGGGAATTCTGTGAGATTTCATCCGCCCTACCACCATTTATATATGCACTTGGCCATCCGTATTTAGAAACCCCTCTCCACACCTAGCAGTTGGCCCTTGGCCTGGGTCCATGACCCCCTTAGGTTTACCCTTGGCCTTACATTACGTCCACCTTGAAGAAGTGTTTTCGTCCTCGAAAACAAAAGTGGTTGTATCTTCATAAACTACAAGAGGTTGTGTGCACTTGTGACGTTATTAGCGACAAAAATACATTGGGTTTTTATACTCCTCGGCGTCGCTAACAGTGTTGCTACGGAAACGTCGTTATGAGCGTCGATATAACCGTCACTATATGCGTCGCTATAGTCATCGCTATATAGCGACGGTTACAAGCTACCTATAGTGATGCTCATAGAGACATTGCAGAGCCTTATATAGCGATGCTTATAGCGACGTCCGAGAGTAAAAAAATTTGGATGGCAGGGCATTCAACCCGTCAACCATATTGAATGTTTCAATAATAGAGTAAACCTAAATGAATCCAAGATAAGCCCAGATTCACCTTTGAAAGAAAGTGCAAGGTATAGACCCAAAGTAGTCACCTACAAGACAATATAACCATTAACTCCATCATCCATAGTATTATTTGCAGAATAAAGATACAAAACTGACAAAAGTAAATTGATGAAAGTAAATCAATGACAATTGTACACATCATAGGCAAAATCACTTAATTTTAAGCTTTGCAAATGTAATAGTTACAACACCATTGTCATTATTGAAAAAAATATGCATGGTTTTCCAATAGTTACAAAAAGACGTATACACGTCATTTCATTATACATGTTATGACAAAAGGAAACTAATGCTATCTAGCTACAGGTAGACTGACGTCGTCTAATCAGACGTCTCATCGCGTCTAAGCAGCGTATCTGTCGGATTTTACAAAAAAAAAAACAATAAGACAGCTTTCTGTAAGTATAAACATATAATTTACAAAACAATACAACAAATAGAAAAGAGTAAACCCTCATACTAACCATGCCGCCGTGAGAACTCATAATGTCCATTAGAGCGTTTAAGCCCTTTTTGCCTGCATACTCGCGCTCGTATGGTGTGGGGTCACGTCCTGTCATCGACCACTATTCAAAACATACAAAGAATCCATTATGTTAGAATTTAAAAGTACGAACAGATGTAACTACCAAACCTAAAGAGCAATGCAAAAACACTTACAAAATCGGCCTCAAATGATGCCCACCCGCCGCTCCCCAAGTGGTGCGAGCTCCACTAGCGCTTTGGCTGCCTCCTTTTGTTGCTTCCACTTGTCAAGATTCTCGCACGTTGCTCGCAGGCAGAAAGAGCGTTTTAGCCCTTTCTGCCTGCATACTCGTGCTCGTATGGTGTGGGGTCACGTCCTGTCACATCGAGCACTGTTCAAAACATACAAAGAATCCATTATGTTAGAATTTAAAAGTACAAATAGATGTAACTACCAAACCTAAAGAGCAATGCAAAAACACTTACAAAACTGGCCTCAAATGATGCCCACCCGCAGCCCCAAGTGGTGCGAGCTCCACTAGTGCTTTGGCTGCCTCCTTTTGTTGCTTCCACTTGTCAAGATTCTCGCACGCTGCTCGCTTCACATTCTTCCAATCTTCTTTGGCCAGCCAATCTGGTATGTTCCACCCATGCTTTATTGCTTTTTGCACTTCAAAACGCTTGTGCTTGTAGTATTCGCGCATTCGAACCTTCATCAGGTCCTCATTGAAGCGGTCATCCCGTGTTGACACGGGAAACTCGTCATGCAGCATGCTGATGACTCTGTCTTTTAATTCACTTGGTACTTCACTCCAGGTGTTTAGTATGTAGTGTCTAAACACCTAAGAGCAAAGATCGCGCATGCGCAAGATCACCTTCTTGCCTTCATCATCCAAGATGATGCCGCCGCTGAAGTCAATGGAGTACAGCAAGCCCTCTCTCCTATGACGCGTGAATGTGGGTATCCCGACAGGGGTCTCTAGCGGCGTGTCGATGGGGGTACAGACATCAGGTGTCTCCGCTAAATTTTGGGCCGTGAAGTGAGGAGTGTCGACTGGGGTGACTCCCGGAGGAGTAGGTAGTGGTAAGTAGCCAGGAACGGCTGATAGCCGCGCAAAACTTGGCGTAGATGGCGATGTCGTGGCTGGTGTGGGGGCAGGCAAAGAAGGGGAAGGAAAAGAGGCTCGTCGAACATGAGGCGGCGTCGAGGCATCAACGCGGTGTTATCCCCACAACAACCGCCGCCGCCACCACTAGAACGTCGGTGCCTAAACGAGTGTGAAGATCGTCTCGTCAACACCGAAGCTTCGGAGCGTGCTGAATGCTCCAAAATCGAGGGAGACGCTAAAGGAGTAGAACGACATGATGGTGCTCCAGAGCGATGATGATCCTCGTACCACTGCCTCTGCTAGGGTGACAAAGAAGAAAGAAACTCATCATGATCCATACCTGCATTAAACACACGAACATTTAATCGTAATATTGAATGGAGAAGAAAACATGGACAAGTAAAGAGTGAGAGAGAGTGAGAGAGAGAGAGAGAGAGAGCGAGAGAGAGAGAGAGAGAGAGAGAGAGGACTCATAAAGGGGGAGGGATTTTTGTGTAGAGAGATTCCTGTGAAGTTTGTCTCCCGTCTGCATTCTACGTATCTTGTAAAAGCACTGCGCTTCGAGTGCGATCGAGACTGAGGCTGCAATCGTGAAGGAGGTGATCCGTCTCTGCTCATAGATGTTGCTCACCCCTCCACTAGATCTAGTTGATCGGGTGAAAGAGACGCTAAGGATGTTGCGAAACAGAGGGAGACGCTAAAGGAGTAGGAACACATGATGGTGCTCCAGAGCGATGACGCTCCACGTACCACTGTCTCTGTTGGGGTGACAAAGAAGAAAGAAACTCATCATCATCCATACCTGCATTAAACACACGAACATTTAATCTTAATATTGAATGAATGGAGAAGAAAACATTGACAAGTAGAGAGAGAGAGAGAGAAAGAGAGAGAGAGAGAGAGAGAGAGAGAGAGAGAGACAAAGAGAGAGAGAGAGAGAGGACTCCTAAAGGGGGAGGGATTCCTGTGTAGAGAGATTTTGTTGAATTTCTGTGAATTTGTAAAAGAACTGCGCTTCGGGTGCGATGGAGACTGAAGCTGCATCGCGAAGGTCTGCTCATAGAAGTTGCTTGCCCCACCACTAAATCTAATTGATCGGGTGAAAGAGACACTGAGAAGCAATAGTCGTGCTTCTTAGTGTCTCTTTCACCCGATCAACTAGATCTAGCGGTGGGACGAGCAGCATCTATATTGAGCAGACCTTTGGATTGCATCTTCAGTCTCCATCGCACTCGGAGCACAGTGCTCGTCGTCCATGCTTGTGCAGACATCCTCGGTGGCTCTCTTCCCAAAAAGCTATCACGTAACACATGATTCTCTGGAAGATACGCTTGATGACCTTCGTAGATTTGCTTCTTCAATGAGGACGCCCGATGTGCATTCAGTCTAGGTCCACAAGTGACACATGCTCTTTATCTGCTTGTTTGAAGCCCTGTATGTATACACATGATAATAGATAACTTGAGAAAAACCAAGATTTACAATGTTTGAGTTTAAGTGTAAGTCACCTGAGCATTCTGTTAGTTCGGGATTGTCATGCATGGTCCACATTAGAATGCCTCTGATCAAAGCATTCCGTTGACCTGTGTGTCGACTCATATCCACCACTTCTATGCCAATCCATAATTGTTGTAGCTCTTCCACTAGTGGACGAGGACACTTCTCCATGTCTATGTATTTCCCTCTGAAAAGAATGCAGTCGTTAGGACAAGCGTGGATCGAATTGTAATCCATCCCCAAGTTTTGCAAGATCTTTCTTGCTTCCTCTCTGGAATCTGGCATCACATTATCAGCTGGCAGTATGTGGTCTTTGAGCAATCTACACAACGAAAAAAATGCGGTACGATTGTGTAAAAATCTATCAGATTATTATACATCTACAGTTTTTTATTAAAGTAAACACATTGTAATAGATCACCTGAAAAGCGTTGTGACGCTAGTGTCACTCCATCCAAACTTTGTATGCATGTTGAGAAGAACCAGGAGCGCCTTCAATCTAAACACACGTGCTCCATCATACAATGGCCTATCGGCTTCACTTTTCATATCATCATAGACAAGCCTTTCTGAATCCATGATCACCTCGATCATTTCATCGATCTCGGGCTCAAACATTGCCTCGTTGGGAATGTGGTCTGCATGATCATCCCCCGAGCTGTCAGAGGCTACATCTTGTGGCCTCATATATGTTGCTTGACCAAAGCGCCTGCGAACACGTCTATTGGGTTGTAAGATTGCTGTTTGTTGGCTAGCGTCAGGGTCCGACGAGTTATAATTGGCAACAACTCGATCTATAATAGATGGATCGAACTCGCCAAATTTATTAACGTGCTGCTAAGAAACGCGTCTTGTCCATCACACAACATGCTTGCATTGATTACAAGGACATAAGATCCTCATTGAGAGATAGGTGTTTTGGTTGGACGGCCCTACATCCTCGTCACTACTCATAATGAGGATGAAAACCTTATAACCTGGACATAAATTTAATCTTCTATTGGCATCCTCCATCATTTATCTCTCTCTCTCTCTCTCTCTCTCTCTCTCTCTCTCTCTCTCTCTCTCTCTCTCTCTCTCTCTCTCTCTCTCTCTCTCTCTCTCTCTCTCTCTCTCTCTCTCTCTCTCTCTCTTTGTTCACACTGTAAACTACCTCACATTCTCTAGTCATGTCCAATCCCCGCACACCTTGGTCTAGAGGTGCATGGAGATCAGAACCACCGGGTTATAATAATCTCGTCTTTATTGGTCAATGCCTATATTTGTGGGTACAAGAAATCTACACACCCACGTCTACATGATAGTGCATATAGTGGACAAAACCCCTTTGCCTCTTCTCTAGCTGTAGCATTTCATAGCATCTTAACATCTTTTTACATTAGATCTTTGTCTGTAGCATGCAGGTACGTCAATCTTGCAATGTAGCTGATGCTTGCTCAAAGCACTAAATGCTTACTCTAGATTTGAATGCCCCCAATCGTACCTAGCTAGGTATACGGTGCCTCCCTCACAGAAGCTCATGATGTTAGAGGTAAGTCACAATTAGTACTAGTTCACGCATGACCATGCAACATGGGGCATAGTATGCATTGCATGATATCCTTAATCCCAACTATTTCTCTAACCGCCAGCATTAAGCAATCTTTAAGGTTTATTTTGGGCAAAGCGCACCTTCATTGACATGCACTAAAATCTAACATAAATCTAAAAAAAGCTAGTCCATCGAACATAAATCTAGATCTAATTTAATCTTAAACTCAAAATAAACCTAAATCTAATTTAGTCTAACATAAATCTAAATCTAACGTAAATAAACCTAAATCTAATCTAACGTAAATCTAACTCAAAATAAACCTAAATCTAATCTAATCTAACCTAAATAAACCTAAATTTAATTTAACATAAATCTAAATTTAACATAATCTTAAACTCAACATAAACATAAATCTAAATGTAATCTAACTTAATCTAATTTAAATTTTAACCTAATCTCTTTCTCTCTTTGTTTTCTTCCCTTACCTCTCTCTTTTGTCTTTTCCCCCCCTCTCTCTCTCTCTCTCTTTGGTTTTTTATTCTCTCTCTTGGGATAGTTTCCTATGACGTTAAAACTCTCTTCTTCTCGGGTGTGTGAGTGAGTGCTAATAAAAAGAGGAAAATGGTATAACCTTTCTATCACCCAAGTGTGGTAGATTGGTTATGCCATTTCCCTCTTGAATAACAGGTCTTGAGTTCAACTCCTCGTCGGGTAGATCTTTAAGGTCTCTTGGGATAGTTTCCTATGACGTTAAAACTCTCTTCCTCTTCTTCTTCTCTCTTTCTCTTTGTTTTCTCCTCTCTCTCGCTCTCTCTTTATTTTATCTCTCTCTCTCTCTCTCTCTCTCTCTCTCAATGTGTGTGTGTGTGTGTGTATGCATTCTTTGTTTATGCATGTGTGTGTATTTTTTGTTTATGCACGCGCATGTGCTCTCTCTCTCTCTCTCTCTCTCTCTCTCTCTCTCTCTCTCTCTCTCACACACACACACACACACACACACACACACACAAAACACAATCATTGTGTGTGTATGTGTGTATGCACGCGCATGTGCTCTCTCTCTCTCAATGTGTGTGTGTATGCATTCTTTGTTTATGCATGTGTGTGTGTGTGTGTTTTGTTTATGCACGCATATGTGCTCTCTCTCTCTCTCTCTCTCTCTCTCTCTCTCTCTCACACACACACACACACACACACAAAAACACAATCATTGTGTGTGTATGTGTGTGTGTGTGAGAGAGAGAGAGAGAGAAAGAGGGGAAGGGAATATGAGAGAGAGGAGAGGGAAGGAGCATACCTGGCTCTCCTTCCTCTCCTCGTGTGTGTGTGTGTGTGTGTGTGTGTGTGTGTGGAGAGAAGAAACAGAGAGAGAGGGAGAGCGCGGGTAACCTCTTTGCTTGCTTGAGTGCCGAAAACTCAGATATGAGATCTGAGTTTTTCGGACGCTCTCGATTTATTTTTTACCCCTGTCGGTGTCGCTATGGGCATCTCTACGAGCGTCGCTATGTTACAAATAAACTAGCGACGCCCATAGTGACGCCGTGAATTTTCACTTTTAAGCGTCGCTAATGTGAAGTACCTCTTGTAGTGTAACCTAAATCTAAATGTAATCTAACTTAAATCTAAAATATTTAATCTAGTTAATCTTAAATCTTGTTTTAATCTTAAATCTAAATCTAATTTAATCTTAAACTCAACATAAATCTAAATCTAATCCAATGTTAAATCCTAAACCTAAATGTAATCTAACTTAAATCTAACATAGCTAGCTAATCTTAGATCTTGCCCTAATTTTAAATCTAACCTAATCTTAAATTAACGTAAATCTAAATCTCACCTAATCTTAAACTCAACATAAACATAAATCTAAATGTAATCTAACATAATCTTAAATCTAATTTAAATCGTAACCTAATCTCTCTCTCTTTGTTTTCTCCCCTTACCTCTCTATTTCCTCTTCTCCCCCCCTCTCTCTCTTTGGTTTTTTATTCTCTCTCTCTTTCTCCCTCTTTCTCTTCCTCTTTGTTTTCTCCTCTCTCTCTCTCTCTCTCTCTCTCTCTCTCTCTCTCTCTCTTCCTCTCTCAATGTGTGTGTGTATGTATTCTTTGTTTATGCATGTGTTTTTTGTTTATGCATGCACTCTCTCTCTCTTTCTTTCAAAGACACAATGTGTGTGTGTGTGTGTGTGTGTGTGTGTGTGTGTGAGAGAGAGAGAGAGAGAGAGAGAGAGAGGGAGAGAGATAGAGAAAGAGGGGAAGGGAACATGAGAGAGAGGAGAGGGAAGAAGCATACCTGGCTCTCCTTCCTCTCCTTGTGTGTGTGTGTGTGTGTGTGTGTGTGTGGGGGGGGGGGGGAGGAAGAAAGAGAGAGAGAGAGAGGGACGGGTTACCTCTTTTGTTCAAGAGTGCCGAAAACTCAGATTTGAGATCTGAGTTTCTGGCGCTCTCGGTTTATTTTTTACCCCTGTCGACGTCGCTATAAGCGTCGCTATGGGCGTCACTATAGGTGTCGCTATCCAACAAATAGAATAGCAATGCCTATAGCGACGCTCATAGTGACGCCGTGGATTTTCACTTTTGAGTGTTGCACTGCGAGTGTCGCTAATGTGAAGTACCTCTTGTAGTGATAAGAACACTAATGTTTTCCATAATGGCATCCATCAAGGATCCAACCGTTCGTTTGCATCCCAGGATAGTACATGGTAGATATGATAGCAAAAGAGAACTCCAAAGTTCTTTTCAATTTGTTAGTTGCTTTTAGAATTGCAATTTGCTTGCTTTTAATGTTGCTCTTCTTGCTTTATGATATTGCTATATAATAGCATGAACACATAACAAAGGCTTTCATCGACGCGTTGAGTGTCCCCAACTAAGGGCATGTCACGCAAGGCTTAGTTATTAGTTATTGATAACTATGCCAAGTATGCCCAGACAAAGCACTAAATGAATAACTAAGCCTCTTGCATGGTCAAGCGAGGCTTAGTTATTCATTCATCCTCCCAACTATGCCTTGAACTTCACAACTATGCCAAAATTGGCTTAGTTACAAAGGATAAGCATAGTAACTCATTTAATGTTCCTTTTTGCGTGTGACCAACACTATAGAGGTACTTCACATTAGCGACGCTCGTAGTGTGACGCTCAAAAGTGAAAATTTACGGCGTCGCTATGAGCGTCGCTAGTTTATTTGTTACATAGCGACGCTTATAGCGACGCCGACAGGGATAAAAATAAACCGAGAGCGCCCAAAAACTCAGATCTCAGATCTGAGTTTTCGACGCTCAAGTAAAGAGGTAACCCACGCTCTCCCTCTCTCTCTCTCTCTCTTTCTTCTCCACACACACACACACACACACACACACACACACACACATGCACGAAGAGAGGAAGGAGAGCCAGGTATGCTCCTTCCCTCTCCTCTCTCTCATGTTTCCTTTTCCTCTTTCTCTCTCTCTCCCTCTCTCTCTCTCTCTCTCTCTCTCTCTCACACACACACACACACACACACACACACACATTGTGTTTTTGAGAGAAAGAGAGAGAGAGACAGAGCACATGCATAAACAAAAAACACACACACACATGCATAAACAAAGAATGCATACACACACATATTGAGAGAGAGAGAGAGAGAGAGAGAGAGAGAGAGAGAGAGAGGAAAAAACAAAGAGAAAGAGAGAGAGAGGGGGAGAAGACGAAAGAGAGAGGTAAGGGGAGAAAACAAAGAGAGAAAGAGATTAGATTAAAATTTAAATTAAATTAGGTTAAATTACATTTAGATTTATGTTTATGTTGAGTTTAAGATTAGGTTAGATTTAGATTTACGTTAGATTAAAATTATGTTAGATTTAAAATTAGGAAAGTATTTAAGATTAGCTAGCTATGTTCGATGTAAGTTAGATAACATTAAAGTTTAGGATTTAAGATTGGATTAGATTTAGGTTTATGTTGAGTTTAATATTAAATTAGATTTAGATTAAATATTAAGACAAGATTTAAAATTAAGTAGATTAAATTTAGATTTAAGCTATATTACATTTATGTTAGATTTAAGATTAGATTAGATTTATGTTTATTTTGAGTTTAAGATTAGATTAGATCTAGATTTATGTTCGATGGACTAATTTTTTTTAGATTTACGTTAGATTTTAGTGCATGTCAATGAAGGCGCGCTTTGCCCAAAGAGCAAACACTAGTTACACAACAATATGTATATTCCCATAAGAATCTGACACCTGTTAACTCACACACTAACCATAATCAATTAGCGCGAATCACCACACATTCAATTAGGTTAGATTTAAAATTAGATTTCGGATTGAGTTTTTATATTAGAGTCTACCTTTGGGATTACGGTAAAAAAATTAGAGTTAGACGAACGGTGATCCCTCTCTTCCTCTCTATGGATGCGACCTTAAGTTGGAAAGCTTTCAACGGCGTGATACTCAGATTGGACGTCAAACATATAATGTGCTAAGTAATCCCTCTAACAAAGATCTATTGTGAAAAGATGTTAAGATGATGTGAAATGCTACAGCTAGAAGAGGCAAAGGGGTTTTGTCCACTACATGCACTATCATGTAGACGTGGGTGTGTAGATTTCTCGTACCCACAAATATAGGCATTGACCAATAAAGACGAGATTCTAACCCGGTGTTTCTGATCTCCATGCACCTCTAGACCAAGGTGTGCGGGGATTGGACATGACTAGAGAATGTGAGGTAGTCTACAGTGTGAACAAAGAGAGAGATAGAGAGAGAGAGAGAGAGAGAAGATGGAGGATGCCAATTATAGAAGATCAAATTTATGTCCAGGTTATAAGGTTTTTACCCTCATTATGAGTAGTGACGAGGATGTGGGGCCGTCCAACCGAAACACCTATCTCTCAACGAGGATCTTATGTCCTTGTAATCAATGCAAGCATGCTGTGCGACGGACAAGACGCGTTTCTTTGCAGCACGTTCGCAAATTTGACGAGTTCGATCCATCCATTATAGATCGAGTTGTTACCAATTATAACTCGGACTCTGACGTTGGCCAATAGACAACAATCTTGCAAGCCAATAGACGAGTTCGCAGCGCTTTGGTCAAGCAGCATATGTGAGGCCACAAGATGTAGCCTCAAACAGCTCGGGGGATGATCATGCAGACCACATTCCCAACGAGTCAATGTTTGAGCCCGAGATCGATGAAATGATCGAGACGATCATGGATTCATACTTGTCTATGATGATATGAAAAGTGAAGCCGATACGCCATTGTATGATGGAGCACGTGTGTTTAGATTGAAGGCGCTCCTGGTTCTTCTCAACATGCATACAAAGTTTGGATGGAGTGACACTAGTGTCACAACGCTTTTCAGGTGATCTATTACAATGTGTTTACTTTAATAAAAAACTCTAGATGTATAATGATCTGATAGATTTTTACACAATTGTATCACATTTTTTTTGCTTTGTAGATTGCTCAAAGAGCACGTACTGCCAGCTGATAGTGATGCCAGATTTCAGAGAGGAAGCAAGAAATATCTTGCGAAACTTGGGGATGGATTACAATTCGATGCACGCTTGTCCTAATGGTTGCATTCTTTTCAGAGGGGAATACATAGACATGGAGAAGTATCCAAAATGTGATTCCGAGAGATATCGAGTAGATCTCCACAGAAGAAAAATTCCCCAAAAGGTTTTGCGACATTTTCCTCTACTTCCTCGCATCAAGCATTTCTTTGAATGTAAGTCCATGGCCGCCCTAGCATCATGGCATGAGGAGAATAAATCTTTGGATGGTGTGCTACGGATTCTTGCAGATTGCGCAGCCTGGAAACATATAGATGAAACATGGTCGGATTTTGCCAGGGAAGCTCGAAATTTACGCCTAGGCATGGCTATGGATGGCGTAAATCCATTTGGTCAAAGATCAACATCTTACAGTGTATGGCCCGTTGTCATCGTCAACTACAACATTCCCCCGTGGTTGACTACAAAGAACGGGCACCTATGGCTAAGCTTGATTGTGCCGGGGCGGTATAAAGTGAAGAATATGGATGTGTATCTTTGTCCACTATTGGAAGAGCTACAACAATTGTGGATTGGCATAGAAGTAGTGGATATGAGCCGACACACAGGTCGATGGAATGCTTTGATCAAAGGCATTCTAATGTGGACCATGCATGACTATCCCGGACTAATAGAATGCTCAGGTGATTTACACTTAAACTCAAACACTATAAATCTTGGTTTCTCTCAACTTATCGATTATCATGTGTATACATGCAGGGCTTCAAACAAGCAGATACAGAGCATGTGTCACATGTGGACCTAGACTGAATGCACGTCGAGCGCCCTCATTGAAGAAGAAAATCTATGAAGGTCATCAAGCGTATCTTCCAGAGAAGCATGTGTTACACGATGGCTTTTTGGGAAGAGAGCCACCGAGGATGTCTGCACAAGCATGGTGAGAGCAAAAGCAGATGTGTGATGACGGTTTGCCCCCAGGGATGAAGAGACTCTCTCTATGGTACGAGTTACCATATTGGCCCCGACTCATGATCAATCACTTGATCGTTCCAATGCACATATTCAAGAATGTGGGTAATCTGCTATTGGACCATCTGAGCGGCAAGAAAGATACTTTGGGAGCCAGGGTTGACCTTAGAAATGTGGATCGTATGGAGCAATATTGGCCGCAGAGAGCATCCGATGAATCGATAAAACTCCCTAAAGCGCCATGGATTTTCACAGGAGTCCAAGAACGCAAAGTAAAAGAGACCATTCGATCTGTGCGGACCCCCACTGGCATAATGCAGTCGCTCCGAATGTGTTTTACTAAAGAAGGAAACCTTACCGGTTTGAAGTCACATGACTAGCATAAAATGTGTCAGGTATGTTCATAGTGGAATATATCATAGTGGGAATTGTGTAACAAATTTGTGTGTGGACTTTAATATCATTGTTGCACGTGTTTTGCAGTTTATTTTACCTGTGGCCATTGAGGGATGTTTGTTTCTTGACGTCCTTGACACAATCTACAAACTTGCGAAGTTGGTGCAATGGATCTCACAAAAGGAGATCAACGTAGACTCCATACCATTCGCCAAACTAAACGCTGTGGAGGTTGTGTGCATGTTTGAGAGACACTTTCCTACTACCATGCTAACCATTCAGGTGCATCTTCTTGTTCACATCGTTGATGAAGTGAAAATAGATGGCACAGTACATTCCAGATGGATGTTCTTTTTAGAACGTTTTATGAAAACGCTCAAGGGATATGTGCGTCAGAAGGCACGTTCGGAGGGTAGCATGGCAAAAGGTTGGAGTCCCTAGTGTACATTGGAGAGTGGCTAGACGGATTTGATAAAGCCTGGGACACGCTATGGTGAACCATAGATGATGAGTGCATATATGGGATTGTCATGTGCAATCTTGGTGTTCAGAAGAAGATGATGGAAGATCTAGAGGCTAAAATCAACCGATTTTGCATGCTTCACAATCCAGTGATGCAAAAGTGGATTTCACAACATGAGGATGCAAAGCAAGAGCGACAAAAGGGCACGAATTGAGTGGAGACGGGGAAGACGACCACCGATGCACTATCCGGCGGTTCTGGAGAGCCTACCAACATTCATGAGTTTAGGATGGTTGCACAACCAATTGAAAAGCGTACAACAGTGTGGTGAAGAAGTGACTGAGGAGGAGTGGGAGTACTTTTGACGGGGTTGCGCGACCAAGGTGAGTTTGCAATGTACGACTAGTGACTTTCTAGATGTTTGAACGGCCACTCATAATCTTTTTTGGTTGTAGTATAAGTCATACACAGCAGCATGGTGTAAAGGTCGATATTTTATGGTGGAACGGATCGACAAAAATTATTTTACGCAAGATTGTGGAATCATGGCAAAATTTGAACAATCTACTCGACAACGGTCCTCTGATGCAGATCCTGTGGTGGCGGAACTCACTTACTTCGGCACGCTACAAGAGATTTTGAGGATCGATTATAGAGGATTTTTTGTCGACTTGTTCGATGTGCAATGGTTCAAGATAATCATGGAGGGTCGCAACGCTACTAAGCACAGAGGAGAGTCTGGTTTCCTTGAGGTGGATTCAACTAAAATATGGACCGACCTAAGAGACACTTTCGTACTATCCGAGCGTTGTGAACAAGTAAGTATGTAAATAGTTAACAGCCAATTTTAGAACACTACAAGAGGCTCTTCATATTAGCGACGCTCACACAGCGACGCTCAAAAAAAAAAAATCCCGGCGTCGCTATGAGCGTCGCTATAAGCGTCGCTATGAGCGTCGCAAATTTACAAAGAAATTTGCGACGCTCATAGCGACGCTCATAGCGACGCCAGCTGGGGTAAAAAAAATAACCGAGCGCGCCCAAAAACTCAGATCTCAGATCTGAGTTTTTCGGCGCCCTCAAGCAAAGAGCAGGTAACGCTCTCCCTCACTCTCTCTCTCTCTCTCTCTCTCTCTCTCTCTCTCTTTTTCTTTTACACACACACACACACACACACACACACACACACGAGGAGAGGAAGGAGAGCCAGGTATGCTCCTTCCCTCTCCTCATTCTCATGTTCCCTTCCCCTCTTTCTCTCTCCCTCTCTCTCTCTCTCACACACACACATACACACACACACATAGTGTTTTTGAGAGAGAGAGAGAGAGAGAGAGAGAGAGAGAGAGAGAGAGAGCGAGAGAGAGTGCAAAAACGCACACACATACATAAACAAAGAATGCACACACACATTGAGAGAGAAAAAGAGAGAGAGAGAGCATGCATAAACAAAAAACGCACGCATTGAGAGAGGAAAAGAGAGAGAGAACATGCATAAACAAAAAACGCACACATTGAGAGAGGAAAAGAGAAAGAAAACATGCATACGATCCAAAAAAACGCACACACATTGAGAGAGAAAGAAAGAGAAACTAAGGGAGCGTCGTAGGAAACTAATTAAAATTAAAAGACCTAAAGATCTAGCCGACGAGGAGTTGAACTGAAGACCTATTATTCAAGAGAGAAATGGCATAATCAATCTATCATACTTGGCATGGGTGATAGAAAGGTTATACCATTTATCTCTTTTTATTGGCACACACATCCACACACGCGCACACACACAAGAAGAAGAGAGTTATAGCGTCGTAGGAAACTATCTTAAAAGACGTTAAAGATTAGGTTATATGTAGACTTACATTAAATTAGATTTAGGTTTATTTTTTACTAGATTTACGTTTATTTAAGCTAGATTTAGATTTACGTTATATTAGATTAGATTTAGGTCTCCATAGACTGCGATGCCTGCATGAAGCGGGTGAAGAAAGCCCTCAATGGAATATAGGGTATTGCTGCCTTCACTCATGGTGGGCTCCGTCGATCCAAAAGTACTGGTGAAATGTCTTCAGAAGATAGGGAAGAAGGTGGATCTTCAGGGCGGCAAGAGTCACTACATCCCCGACACAATGACCATCTAGACAACCTCTAGTCATTAGACTTACGTTAAATTAGATTTAGGTTTATTTTTAGTTAGATTTATGTTTATTTAGATTTACGCTTATTTACGTTAGATCGAGTCCACGCAAGAATTACTTACGGTTTAGGGTTTAGAGTTAGACGAACAGTGAAAAGATCTACTGTGAAAAGATGTTAAGATGCTGTGAAGTGCTACAGCTAGAGAAGAGGCAAAGGGGTTTTGCCCACTACATGCAGTATCATGTAGACGTGGGTGTCTAGATTTCTTGTACCCACAAATATAGGTATTGACCAATAAAGACGAGATTATAACCCGGTGGTTCTGATCTCCGTGCACCTCTAGACCGAGGTGTGCGGGGATTGGACATGACTAGAGAATGTGAGGTAAAGAGAGAGAGAGAGAGAGAGAGAGAGAGAGAGAGAGAGAGATAAGACGAAGAATGCCAATAGAATATTAAATTTGTTGTCCAGGTTATAAGTTTTTTATCCTCATTATGAGTAGCGACGAGGATGTGGGACCGTCCAACCGAAACACCTATCTCTCAACGAGGGTCTTATGTCCTTGTAATCAATGCAAGCATGCTGTGCGACGGACAAGACGTGTTTCTTTGCAGCACGTTCGCGAATTTGGCGAGTTCGATCCATCTATTTTAGATCGAGTTGTTGCCAATTATAACTCGTCGGACTCTGACGCTGGCCAACAAGCAGCAATCTTGCAACCCAATAGACGTATTCGCAGGCGCTTTGGTCAAGCAGCATATGTGAGGCCACAAGATGTAGCCTCTGACAGCTCGGGGGATGATCATGCAGAGCACATTCCCAACGAGGCAATGTTTGAGCCCGAGATTGATGAAATGATCGAGACGATCATGGATTCAGAAAGGCTTATCTATGATGATATGAAAAGTGAAGCCGATACATCATTGTATAATGGAGCACGTATGTCTAGATTGAAAGCACTCCTGGTTCTTCTCAACATGCAGGCAAAGTTTGGATGGAGTGACACTAGCGTCACAGCGCTTTTCAGGTGATCTATTACAATTAGTTTACTTTAATAGAACTCTAAATGTATAATGATCTGATAGATTTTTACACGACTGTATCATATTTTTATGTTGTGTAGATTGCTGAAAGAGCACATTCTACCAGCTGACAATGTGATGCCAGATTCCCGAGATGAAGCAAGAAAGATTTTGCGAAACTTGGGGATGGATTACAATTCTATCCACGCTTGTCCTAATGACTGCATTCTTTTCAGAGGGGAATACACAGACATGGAGAAGTGTCCGAAATGTGATTCCGAAAGATATCGAGTAGATCTCCACGGGACAAAAATTCCACAAAAGGTTTTGCGACATTTTCCTTTGCTTCCTCGCATCAAGCATTTCTTCGAATGTAAGTCCATGGCCGCCCTAGCATCATGGCATGAGGAGAATAAATCTTCGGATGGTGTGCTACGAATTCCTGCAGATTGCGCAGCCTGGAAACATATAGATGGAACATGGTCGGATTTTTCCAGGGAAGCTCGAAATTTGCGCTTAGGCCTGGCTATGGATGGCGTAAATCCATTTGGTCAACGATCAACATCTTACAGTGTATGGCCCGTTGTCATCGTCAACTACAACATTCCCCCGTGGTTGACTACGAAGAAGGGGCACCTATGGCTAAGCTTGATTGTGCCAGGGCGATATAAAGTGGGGAATATGGATGTGTATCTTCGTCCACTATTGGAAGAGCTACAACAATTGTGGATTGGCATAGAGGTGGTGGATATGAGCCGACACACAGGACGACGGAATGCTTTGATCAGAGGTATTCTAATGTGGACCATGCATGACTATCCCGGGCTAACAGAATGCTCAGGTGATCTATTGACACTCCTCTCTCAGACACTGTAAATCTTGTTTTTCCCCATAGTTGATCTATTATCATGTGTATACATGCAGGGCTTCAAACAAGCGGATATAGAGCATGTGTCACATGTGGACCTAGACTGAATGCACGTAGGGCACCCTCACTGAAGAAGCAAATCTACGAAGGTCATCAAGCGTATCTTCCGGAGAATCATGTGTTACGCGACGGCTTTTTGGGAAGAGAGCCACCAAGGATGTCTGCACAAGCATGGTTAGAGCAGAAGGAGATGTGCGATGACGGATTGCCTCCAGGGATGAAGAGACTATCTCTATGGTACGAGTTACCATACTGGCCCCGACTCGTGATCAATCACTTGCTCGATCCAATGCACATATTCAAGAATGTGGGTAATCTACTATGGGACCATTTGACCGGCAAGAAAGATACTTTGGGAGCCAGAGTTGACCTTAGAAATGTGGATCGTATGGAGCAATATTGGCCGCAAACAGCGTCTGATGGATCGATAAAACTTCCTAAAGCACCATGGATTTTCACAGGAGCCCAAGAACGCAAAGTAAAAGAGGCCATTCGATCTTTGCGGACCCCCACTGGCGTAATGCACTCGCTCCGAACGTGTTTTACTAAAGAAGGAAAGCTTACCGGTTTGAAGTCACACGATTGGCATAAAATGTGTCAGGTACGTTCATAGTGGACTTTAATATCATTGCATAAAATGTGGACTTTAATATCATTGCTGCACATACTTTACAGTTTATTTTACCGGTTGCCATTGAGGGATGTTTGTCTCTCGACATCCGTAACACAATCTACAAACTTGCAAAGCTGGTGCAATGGATCTCACAAAAGGAGATCGACGTAGACTCCATACCATTCGCCAAACTAAATGCTGCGGAGCTTGTGTGCATGTTTGAGAAACATTTTCCTACTACAATACTAACCATTCAGGTGCATCTTCTTATTCACATAGTTGATGAGGTGGAAATAGCTGGCACAGTTCATTCCAGATGGATGTTCTTCTTAGAGCGTTTCATGAAAACGCTTAAGGGATATGTGCGTCAAAAGGCACGTCCGGAGGGTAGCATGGCAGAAGGTTGGTTGGTATCAGAGTCCCTAGTGTACATTGGAGAGTGGCTAGACGGATTTGATAAATCCCGGGACACGCTATGGCGAACCATAGATGATGAGCGCATATCTGGGATTGTCATGTGCAATCTCGGTGTTGAGAAGAAGATGACGGAAGATCTAGAGGCTAAAATCAATCGATTTTGCATGCTTCACAATCCAGTGATGCAAAAGTGGATTTCACAATATGAGGATGCAAAGCAAGAGCGACAAAGGGCACGAATCGAGTGGAGACGGGGAAGACGACCACCGATGCACTATCCAGCGGTTCTGGAGAGCCTACCAACCTTCATGAGCTTAAGATGGTTGCACAACCAATTGAAAAGCGCACAACAATGCGGTGACGAAGTGACTGAAGAAGAGTGGGAGTACTCTCGGGGTTGCGCGACCAAGGTAAGTTTGCAATGTACGACTAGCAAGTGACTTTATTTATAAACGTTTGAACGGCCACTCATAATCTTTGTTCGTTGTAGTATAAGTCATACACAGCAGCATGGTGTAAAGGTCGACATTTTAGGGTGGAACGAATCGACAAAAAGCGTTTTACTCAAGATTGTGGAATCATGGCAAAATTTGAACAGTCTAGTCGACGACGTTCCTCTGATGCAGATCCCGTGGTGGCGGAACTCACTTACTTCGGCACGCTGCAAGAGATTTTGAGGATCGATTACAGAGGATTTTTTGTCGACTTGTTCGACGTGCAATGGTTCAAGATAATCATGGAGGGTCGAAACGCTACTGTGCGTAGAGGAGAGTCTGGTTTTCTTGAGGTGGATTCTACTAAGAAATGGACTGACCTAAGAGACACTTTCGTACTACCCGAGCATTGTGAACAAGTAAGTATATAAATAGTTAACATCCCCCTTTTACAAGTTATGTGCTTGAAAGCTCTCATGTAAGTTATGTGGCTCTGGCAGGTAGTATTTCATCCTACAAAGTCTACATCAAACTGGTGGTACGTCATAGAGGTAGCCCCTCGTAGTGCAAGGACGTATGAAGGCTACCATGTGCCAATCACAACGACATCAATGGAGGAGATCAGAGAAGATGCTCAATCAGAAGCCGCTGCGGTGGTGCCAGACGAGCATCAAGATGCTACTACTCTATATGGGGTGCATGCAGAGGAGCTACAAAATGAAACAGAGGATATGTGTTTAAACGGAGAGCTCTATATAGATATAGGAAGTTATGCTGAGTTATGCGAGGATGAGAGAGAGATCTCTTAAAGCCACAAATATTGTATTTGAACAATTTTGCTCCGTGCTGTAAAAGCTCTAGCTCTCTAAGTAGCTTCCATGGTGTGTAACGCTCTTTTCTACTCGCGCTCACATCTTTTGATTGAAAATTCTGAGTTTTCGACTTGCCTCTTCTATCACTCGATTCATTGCGTCATTGTATTTATATGCGTCATTACGTCATTGTATTTAATGGTCTTTGCGTCATTGTCTACTCTATTCATTCAATATTAAGTTTAAATATTCGTGTGTTTAATGCAGGTATGGATGATGAGGAGTTTCTTTCTTCTTTGTCACCGCAGCAGAGACAGTGGTACGTGGAGCGTCATCGCTCTGGCGCATCATCGCGCGTTCCTACACCATCCGCATCTCCCTCTCTTTCGGAGCATTCGGCGCGCTCCGAAGCTTCGGCGTCGACGAGACGAGCGTCACACTCGTCTAGACACCGGCGCTCTAGTGGTGGCGGTGGCGGTTGTTGTGGGGATTCCGCCACCGATGCCTCCACACCGCCTCGTGTTCAACGAGGCTCTTTACCCTCCCCTTCTTTGCCCGCCCCCACACCAGCCACAGCATCGCCGTCTACGCCAGGTTTTGCACGGCTGACTGTTCCTAGAAGCTACACACCTCTACCTACTCCGCCAGGAGCCACCCCACTCGACACTCCTCGCTTCGGCGCCCAGACGCCGATGGAGACACCTGACGTCCGTACCCCCATCGACACGCCGCTAGAGACCCCTGCCGGGACACCCAGGTTCACGCGTCACCGGCCAGAGGGCTTGCCTTACTCCGTCGACATCAGCGGCGGCATCATCATGGATGATGACGGCAAGAAGGTGATCTCGCGCATGCGTGGTCTTTGCTCTCAGCTGTTTAGACACTATATACTAAACAAATGGAGTGAAGTACCAAGTGATTTAAAAAACAGAGTCATCAGCATACTTCATGATGAGTTTCCTGTTCCAACACGGGATCAGCGCTTCAATGAAGACCTGATGAAGATTCGAATGCGCGAATACTGCAAACACAAGCGTTCCGAAGTGCAAAAAGCAATCAAGAATGGGTGGAATAGGCCAGATTGGCTGGCCAAAGAAGATTGGAAGAATGCGAAGAAAGCAGCGCGCGAGAATCCCGACAAGTGGAAGCAACAAAAGGATGCAGCCAGAGCGCGAGTAGAGGCAGGGAGCTCGCACCACTTGGGGAGCGGTGGATGGGCATCATTTGAGGCCGATTTTGTAAGTCTTTTCACATTGCTCTTTGTGCATGTTCGATAGTTTAGGGTTTATGAGTTTTTTAGTTCTAACATAATGAAATCTTTGTATGTTTTGACAGTGGTCGATGACAGGACGTGATCCCACACCGTACGAGCGCGAGTACGCAGGCAGGAAGGGCTTAAACGCCCTGATGGACATTCTCAGTTCTCGCGGCGGCATGGTTAGTATTAGGGTTTACTCTTTTTTATTTTTTGTATTGTTTTATAAATGTCGTTATATGTTTATATTTACTGAAAACTGTCTTATTGTCTTTTTTTGCAGAATCCGACAGATACGCCGCTTGGACGCGATGAGACGTCTGATTAGACGACGTCAGTTTAGCCGTAGCTAGATAGCATTAGTTTAGGGTTTCTCATAGCTTATGTATCATGAGACGGATTTTATACGTCTTTTTGAACCATGTATATTATTACATTTGTCACCGCAATTCCTTTTGCCAATCAATTCTTTATGCCTATGATGTTGTACAATTGTCATTATTACATTTGCCAATCAATTCAGTTTGTCTATGATGTGTACAATTGTCAATTTTGCAAACAATGCGTCTTGTGGGTGACTATTTTGGGTCTATTATTTACCTTTGCACTTTTTTAAAAAAGTGAATCAAGTACAATATGGTTGATGGGTGGCAGGGCATTCAATGCCCTGCCACCAAAAAAATATTCTCTCAGGCGTCGCTATAAGCGTCGCTATTTATGGCTCTGTAGCGTCGCTATATGCGTCGCTATACTCTTCTGTGAGAGCGTCGCTATCTGCGTCGCTATAGGCGTCGCTATGAGCGTCGCTATATAGCGACGCCTATAGCGACGCCTATAGCGACGCCTATAGCGACGCAGATAGCGACGCTCTCGTAGCGACGCTTTTAGCGACGGTTATAGCGACGCCGGGGGTTATAAAAACCCAGTGTATTTCCGTCGCTAAGAGCGTCACAAGAGCACACAACCTCTTGTAGTGGAAGTTTTGTGCTCGGAAGCTCTCATGTAAGTTATGTGGCTCTGGTAGGTGATATTTCATCCTACAAAGTCTACATCAAACTGGTGGTACGTCATAGAGGTAGCCCCTCGTAGTGCACAGACGTATGAAGGCTACCATGTGCCAATCACAGCATCATCAATGGAGGAAATCGGAGAAAATGCTCAGTCGTAAGCCGCTGAGGTGGTGCCAGACGAGCATCAAACTGCTACTTCTTATGGGTGCATACAGAGGATCAGCTACAAAATGAAACGGAGGACATCTATCTAAACGGAGAGCTCTATATAGATATAGGAAGTTATGCTGAGCTTTGCGAGGATGAGAGAGAGACCTCTTAAAGCCATAAATATTGTATTTGAACAATTTTTCTCCGTTTTATAATATATATTGTATTCACGTGGCTTTCTGTCCATTCCTGTCTATATGTGTCATTGTATTTAATGGTCTTTGCGTCCACTCCAGGTACGTATGCTCTAGGTATGTTCTCACAAGCAGGGACAATGAGCACTGCGCTCCAAGTGCGATGGAGATTGAAGCTGCAATCACGAAGGTCTACTCATAGATGCTGCTCGTCCCACCGCTAGATCTAGTTGATCGGGTGAAAGAGACGCTAAGAAGCATTACTACTGCTTCTTAGCGTCTCTTTCACCCGATCAATTAGATTTAGTGGTGGGGCAAGCAACATCTATGAGTAGACCTTTGTGATGCAGCTTCAGTCTCCATCGCACCTAGAGCGCAGTGCTTTTACAAATTCATAGAAATTCAACGAAATCTCCCTACATAGGAATCCCTCCCCCTTTATGAGTCCTCTCTCTCTCTCTCTCTCTCTCTCTCTCTCTCTCTCTCTCTCTCTCTCTCTCTCTCTACTTGTCCATGTTTTCTTCTCCATTCATTCAATATTAAGATTAAATGTTCGTGTGTTTAATGCAGGTATAGATGATGATGAGTTTCTTTCTTCTTTGTCATCTCAGCAGAGGCAGTGGTATGTGGAGCGTCATTGCTCTGGAGCACCATCAAGCATTCCTACTCCTTTAGCGTCACCCTTTGTTTCGGAGCATTCAACGCGCTCCAAAGCTTTGGTGACGATATTCACACTCGTCTAGGCACTGATGCTCTAGTGGTGGCGACAACAGTTGTTGTGGGGATGCCGTTGCCGATGCCTCGACACCGCCTCGTGTTTGACGAGGCTCTTTACCCTCCCCTTCTTTGCCCGCCCCCACACTAGCCACGACATCGTCATTTACGCCAGGTTTTGTGGGGCTGACGACCGTTCCTAGCAGCTACACACCACTACCTACTCCTCTAGGAGTCATTGCAGCCGACACTCCTCGCTTCGGGACCCAGACTCCAGTGGAGACACCTGACGTTTGTACCCCCATCGACACGCCGCTAGAGACCCCTGTCGGGACACTCAGGTTCACGCGTCACCGGCGAGAGGGCTTGCCTTACACCGTCGACTTCAGCGACGGCATCATCTTGGATGATGAAGGCAAGAAGGTGATCTCGCGCATGCGCATCTTTACTCTCAGGTGTCTACATACTAAACACCTAGAGTGAAGTACCAAGTGATTTAAAAGACAGAGTCATCAGCATGCTGCATGACGAGTTTCTCATTTCAACACGGGATGACCACTTCAATGAAGACCTGATGAAGGTTCGAATGCGCGAATACTGCAAGCACAAGCGTTCCGAAGTGCAAAAAGCAATTAAGCATGGGTGGAACATACCAGATTGGCTGGCCAAAGAAGATTGGAAGAATGCGAAGAAAGTAGCGCGCGAGAATCCTGACAAGTGGAAGCAACAAAAGGAGGCAGCCAAAGCGTGAGTAGAGGCAGGGAGCTCGCACCACTTGGGGAGAGGCGGGTGGGCATCATTTGAGGCCGATTTTGTAAGTGTTTCACATTACTCTTTAGGTTTGATAGTTTAGGGTTTAGGGGTTTTTAAATTCTAACATAATGGATTCTTTGTATGTTTTGACAGTGGTCGATGACAGGACGTGACCCCACACTGTATGAGCGCGAGTACGCAGGCAAGAAGGGCTTAAATGCTTTAATGGACATTCTGAGTTCTCGCGTCGGCATGGTTAGTATTAGGGTTTACTCTTTTCAATTTGTTGTATTGTTTTATAAATTATATGTTTATACTTACAGAAAGCTGTCTTATTGTTTTTTTTTTGGCAGAATCCGATCTAGATATGCCGCTTGGACGCGATGAGATGTTTGATTAGACGACGTCTGTCTAGCCGTAGCTAGATAGCTTTAGTTTCCTTTTGTCATAGCATATGTATCATGAGAGGACGTTTATACGCCTTTTTGTAACTATTGGAAACCCATGTATATTTTTTCAATAATGACAATGGTGTTGTAACTATTACATTCGCGAAGTTTAACAATCAAGTGATTTTGCCTATGATGTGTACAATTGCCATTGATTTACTTTCATCAATTTACTTGTCAGTTTAGTTTTGTATCTTTATTATGCAAACAATACTATGGATGATGGAGTTCATGGTTATATTGTCTTGTGCGTGACTACTTTGGGTCTATATCTAAGCTTGCACTTTCTTTCAAAGGTGAATCTGGGCTTATCTTGGATTCATTTAGGTTTACTCTATTATTGAAACATTCAATATGGTTGATGGGTGGCAGGGCATTCAATGCCCTTTCACAAAAAAAAAACCTCTCGGGCATCGCTATATAAGGCTTTGCAGCGTCGCTATGAATGTCACTATAGGTGGCCTGTAAACGTCGCTATGATCGTTGTTGTAGGTGTCGCTATATAGCGACGTCTATAGCGACGCTTATAGCGACATTCCCGTATCAACGCTATCCAGGGAGTATAAAAACCCAATGTATTTTCGTCGCTAACAGTGTCACAAGTGCACACAACATCTTGTAGTGCAAGAATGAGGCTTAGTTATTTGTTCAAATAACTGATAACTAAGCCTTGTGTGACCATTGCCTAATTCCTAACAACACTAGCTATGCTTGCCACTTATCAGGTATCTCTCTCTCTCTCTCTCTCTCTCTCTCTCTCTCTCTCTCTCTTTCTCTCTCTCTCTCTCTCTCCATGTCTCTCTCTATGTCATACAGGCAGTCTCTATCTCTCTCTACCAAACAAAATTTGTTTTTAAATCGCAATGCCAGGAGCCTCACACATCCAATACAACTCCTCCCACCTAGGTAGTGCCTTCAAATCCTTGCATCTAGGCACTTATGGCGTGGCATAGGCCTTGATGGCATACCAAAAATGTGCCATGGCAATCCCGATTCCCTCTCTACATGGCTTGCCGATTCAACACCGCGAGCTACTCACCAATGGCCCGACGTACAATTGTTGCCCACCATTGCAAGCTGAAAAGGGGTAGTGTCTCACTTCACTAGCAAATGATGATGTTTAGCTCGATCTGTTTGGCACTACTTGCCATCCTTGGCATCAATCAGGCTATACAAATCTATCATCAGCATAGGTGGCTATAGTATATGCACCTCCACTCGATGACAAACGACAAGGCTGCAGCCTCGATCTACTAGTCGACAATGCTTTTGAACAAACCATGCCATAGGCCCTCAAAAAGATGCAATTTAGTGGTAGAAAAAGAGACAACATAGAAACTACATCGCGTGCATGTGCAACTCAATTTGCATGCACATAGGAATGTCTCAATACGATACACCTTTACCTTTAGCGATGCAAATTAGAGAAGGTCACCAGTCTCTATTCTTTTGCACCTATGGTACTCAAGCTTTTTTTCTTTTTTTAAAAAGAAATCCTCCATTCTATTGGCTATCAATACTATTATTCATTTATTACCAAGATTCCAATCCAATCCACCTATCTCTAGCCTATGTCATTGCACATACACCATAAGTTTAGTAAAACGTCCATGAATTGAACTTTATCCCTCCGCAACAAGATCGGTACTTACATTGTTATAAACCAGTATGACCTAGGGTTGTTGGTGTCATGATACACCCTTTTTTTTCCTAATAAGAAATACATAATCTACTCACCCTGACCCACACGCATCACTATCAAAAACTCAGCCCCTCTCTTCCCTCATCCACGCGTGCATGTAGCTCAGCATGCGCGTTCTCAGTGGACCAAGCACGCTCTCATCTCACCTTACCTCATATCCTTGCTCATGTGAAAATCAAGAGTGCATTTTTGTAGATTCTGCCTACAACAAAGGGAAAGATATAGAGTTGCAAAAACAAATAATTTGGGAGTATTTGAAAACAAATTTGGATGTGTGACAAAACCAGTGAATGGGTAGCTTCCTTTGGCATCTAGTCTAGTCATCTCCTAGAATAACTCTCCCACTTCTTGATTCCTGTAACAATGAAATTGAGCATGCCTACAAAGGGAGTTGTTGAGGAAAGCAATGGTAGGAGGATAGGAGGGGCTTCCATAATATACATCCTTAACTACATTTCCCAAGGCCCGAGGATTTTGATCTTGCAAGACCGTTGAACGTACCTTTCCTCTACATGGAGCACCACAAGTGATTTCATGCTTAGGGAGCATAATGAGATATCATGTAATGAAATCCAGGCAAGAGCTTGAACTAAAGGTCCAAAGAAGTGAGGATACCTTACCACTGCTTACAAGCAAATCCACTATCACATCCGCCTTAGTTTAATACGTTTCATGATGACCTCAGGCATATTGTTCATATTATCACCGAAAATCAATTACGTGTGCTTTAAGGCACGCAAAAGGACGACGTCTATGCTTGTCTCTCATTTTGAAGTTCTGCATAGAGCCAAAAGCCAACATTGGTAGCTCTAATGTGTTAACAGAGTTCATTAACTATCATATCCGCCTTAGTCTAATAGGATTTAGTAGAATACAAAGTGAATATTGCTTTAAACAGTTTGAGTTTTTTATTTAAATAGTATAATGTAGAGTCGAAACAACAAAATGAGACACCTCCCAACTCATTTTTCACACCCGACTATTGATTGAGCCATTCTACTATAGTGATTGCATTGGAGCTTATGAACTGAGAACTCATCACTACAATAAATTCTACACCATCTATGACATAACATATAAAGTTACCTTTGCTTCCTATTAAGTTAAATCTACCTCCTGTTCTGTGTGTCACAGAAAGCGCACTTATTGGACATTTCGACTACACAACCACGACTCTAGCTCGACAACATTGCAAGGTCCGATATCTGCATCCAATTTCCTATGCCTATGTATTTTCTTGGTCCACACATAAAACCTATGGGACAGGGCATATCTTTCGTTTCTTATAATTTTTGGAGAGACCACATTGCCAAGTTCCAATTCTCCACCATACTTTTGTACGACACTTTTGCATGACGTGCACTGTATATTTAGCATTCACTCTGTGATGCTTCATTGCAGGATGAAGTGTTTAGCTATTCACATTGCTTTTATGTAGCTTGATACAAACATTGTCATCCGGCTTACACAATTGGACGACAACCATACACGATTATCAAGTCGGTAGTGCAATTTATTTGCCATAGTCTGTTGATGCTTTCTGTAGTTTTTGACTTTGTCAATGCTTCCTCTAGTTTAGTTTAGCTACATGTTTTCCTCACCAGTACATGCTCAATATTGATAATCATATCTATATATCAAATAGACATGCACTTCTTTTCTCACAATTGGGCAATTCAACTTACATATTGCAGTATTCAATGCATTGTGTACATGTTTTATTTATTCTTAGGTGGTTAATGTCAATCTACATATGTCCTTGTTTGGCAATGCATCTTATATATTGCAGTCCAACATTCTCCTTTGTATAACCATTCTGTAGTACGGGGACAACCCTTTATCCCAACATTTTCCTCCTCAGATATGTTTTTCACTAGGTTATGTGATCGACATCCAAGACTCCTTTCTCCCCCCGATTGTGACAACACATGACTCTCTCTCTCTCTCTCTCTCTCTCTCTCTCTCTCTCTCTCTCTCTCTCTCTCTCTCTCTCTCTCTCTCAGGTTCTATGAGAAATAAGGAAAAATTAAATTGATTACGCTTGATTTAAAGTAAGTTAGGTGCCTCAAAGATGGGTTCCCGATTTAGAGACTAGATTGCCGATATTACTAGACTGAACGGAAATCTGCAAACAACTACCAAAGTAGGCTAAGGAATAGAGTTTAAGCAGAACAATTAAGCTTCAACCCTTTGCTCGATTAAATTACCCTCTTTAGTAGCCCTTTAATTTGTTGTATAGTAAGCCTTATGGGACACAACTTGCTTCTTCCCAATGCTCATCAAGTTGTTGTCTATCAATTGGTTCTACTCATCCACAACAAAAGCCAAGCTGACAACAATCACAACCAACCAACTAGGTAACCAACTGCGCTCCAAAATCTATCAAAACACGTATGGCAAAGAGTAGTGCCTTGGTCTCACTACTGAAACGATTGTAGAGGAAGACGTGAAATTGAATCATTAAACAAACAGGTGTAAAGGTAATCAATCAGGCAAATTCTTTTTTTAAAATTAGTCAATGCACTTTGTACTTGTTTACTTTAGTGCTGGATGCTTAATGTCAATTTATGTTATGTTTGATATGTTCTATATAGGGCTAGAAAAATACATTTTTCCTAACCGAAGAAAACAAGGGCAAACTTGAAATCCTCCCAGTTTTTAGGTCAAAATTTGAAGCTTCTGCCGGTCATTACACTAAACTTGCAAAAATTTCTCGGTTTTCTTCAAGGCAAGCTCAAAATCTAACCGGGATTTTAGGATTTCAACCGGCTAAAATACACTCGACCCGGTTTTTTTCTAACATTGGAACTTCTATAGCAATGTCCACCAAGACTAGTTTTGGTCTAATCAGTGTGCACCACATGGGACGCACGCTCCTTTGCCTAAATTCGGCCTTATAAGACAGTACACCATTCAACGGTTCGCAATGTCATGTGCATGGCATGCGCTGGCCTCATGCCGACTACAACCAATCACGCGGGTTTTGGGGGGGTGCTGCGCAGCCTCCGCGGTCCAGGTGATGGGTTCAATTCCGCGGGAGCTTCGCGTTGACTATAATTTTGTTCAAACTGTAGTAGCGCGCTCGCCTGTTTGTCCGAGGCTCGAGCAGCCCGATATCTAATCACCAACGGCGCCCTCGTTGGCTGAGAACTATAACATTGGAGAATGTACTTCATATCAAATCTACACCAACATGAGCATACGAGAGGTCGACGCTTCGGAGCTGCTGCACAGTTCCCACAATATAAACTTTTTGCGGCATATGGGTTCGCTGCATTGACAGTGTTTTTGTCATTTGCATGGTGCCAAACAGAATATTTCTCTCCTTCCCCTCCTGCATGGCCGACAGCTGGTAATTTCTGTTACTTGTTCTTTTCTTCCATAGCTTGCTCTTGCATCAACGTCGACAAAGTTTTCCTTGTTTATGCAATTTTGATCCCGTACATTATTTTTCACAAACATTTATCCGTTTCCCCAGGACAGCAGGCCAGGGTAGATGCTAAGAGTTCTACTAGAGGTATAGAGTCAGAATAGAGTTATAGGAATGCCATGCCCTGAGATTGGACACATGTCTCTATTGGTTGCCCAGTGCTGTATTACTATTTGATGTATAGTCCGTTAGCCTAACTCTATGGTAAAGTACAAATGTGGGAAAAAGCACGCTCATAATATCTATTGCTGCTGACAGAAATAGTGGGATCATATGAACAAATTTAGTGGTGAGATATGACTAAGAAAAGGTCAACGACCAAAAGTGCATCTGATTTGTGTGAAGCTTATAGTTCATGCCTTCAGAGCTTTCTGTCATTCTTTTCTTTCATGCTGGTTCTAAAGCGCATGCAGTATGCACTGAGATTCTATGTGTGTTCAACTTTCCAGGTCCATTTGATAGAATCGAAGGAGCTATTATTGCTGTGATAATACTTTCTGTTTTGGTTGGGATCATTTCGTCTGTGTTCCGTTGTCTACGGTCTATAGAGACGTAGACAATAGATCCAGGAATGGAAAACATTTTCTTTTGATTGGTTATATTTTCTACCTAGTCCTACCGTGTGTGGCTGCGACCTCTAACCCTAATTCCTTTTGATTGGTTATATTTTCTACGAAAACCCTAGTCCTATATTTACTACGAAAACCCTAGTCCTACCGTGTGTGGCTGCGACCTCTAACCCTAAGGCCTTGCGACCTGCCCCTCTCTACTTGCATTGCCACCAAGCTTTCCTGCTGCCGCGCTGCCCGTCATTGTCTGCATCCTGCCACCTCCCGTCCTCAACCGCTGTTTACACCCCCCATCGTTGGCCTGGATTGGCTAACTTGGCTGCGCTTCTGGCCCACCCGTCTGTGCCGCCCAAAATCGTCTCACTGCCCCTGTTTTCTGCCTGCGCCGCCTGTAGCATACCCGCCACACTCCACCAGACGTAGCCATAGCCTTTGTCCTAACCCTTCAGCCCTGCCCTCAAAGCTGCTGGTCACTACCTCTTATACCTGCTCGCTTGTTGCCCATAGCTCGAGTCTTATGTGCCGCTTTTATTCTATTTGTTTTTAGCTTCACAATATCGATATACCAAGGGTAGGTCTCAACAGTTTTGGAAAAATCGTAGGAGGCCAGAATCAGACAAAGATGCCTTTGTTTTAGAGCATCAAACTAAAGCATGGTGGGCGATGAGACGACGAGCATGGAGAGGAAGGTGGCACGTAGCGGGCATGCAGCAGACCAACGATGCGCAAGAGTCAGTAGGCCAGGGCGGAGCACAAAGCCTCGTGCACTGTCGCATGAAGCTGGGGAGAACAAATATTTTTTAAAAGTAAAAGTACACACACAAAACACAAGTTGGTTGCGTGCATGCTGGTTAGGGTGTGAGACTTAACGCTTTGGAGCGAGCTGGGGGGAATTCAAAACCTGCGGAAATTTGGAATTTTTCGCCTCCAGCAGTCCTGCAAAGCAGAAAGGCAAACGAATCGCTCAATAGTCAGAAGATTCCCTTCAATACTAGTTGGAGAAAAAAAAAAACTCAATAGTCGGAAGATTCCCTTCGTTATTGAAGGCTGCTGCTACCCTTACTGATGCCGCTCTTCTACCAACAAGGTACCCCCCCACCCCAACTTAGGCTCGTGCCTCGCCTCCTCTACCCAAGCGCCTCCAAATGTAGCCTAGAGCTCCGCCTCTCCCAATCTCTTAGTGCAAAGGGGGGGCCGGCGGTCCCCTGCCCCCAATCGTACCTAGCTAGGTATGCGGTGCCTCCCTCACAAAAACTCATGATGTTGAGGTAAGTCACAATGTGGGAATTATTGTGAGAATTTGTCCAAAACTTGAGGGGGGGCCGGCGGTCCCCTACCCCCAATCGTACCTAGCTAGGTATGCGGTGCCTCTCAAGCAGAAGCTCATGATGTTATGCATTGTATGAAAAACATTGAAAAAGACTCCGTTTTCCTACATGAGAATATTTCTAAATCTTCTTATGCATGTTCAAAGGGGTGCAGAGGAGCAAGTGGGCAACAAATCCTTTATTGTAGGGGTCCTACTCTTTTGTTTCTGTAGGCTCAAGTGGTAGGGAGCCCCTTGGCCATGAACAGCTTCGCTGCTCTCCATTTTTCACCTTCTCCTCCGCCGCCCACTTCCACCTTCACCACCGCCATGCTCGCTCCTGTTAGTGTGCAAGCAGGAGCAATCCACGAGAATTATCTGCTGATTTTTGAACTCAAGACGTGCTCTTGAGCTGTAACAGATGCGTTGTGGGAAAAGAAAGTGTTGGGTAAAGGCAATGTGCCTGCACCTGGGGACCAGTTAGTGTCCAACCGCCCACATGTGTTTATACCTTATTCTTTATATACATATGAATAAGGGGCTCACTCACCATAGTTGACACAGAGTGAAGCTCCACCCACATCGTGTGTGCTCTCTTCCCTTCCCTCTCTTGCGTGTCTTGTCTTCGCTCCCGCACCCCCGATCTCCAACAACTAGTATCAGAGTTGCGGCGGCGGCGGTGTGGTGGAGTATAACAGTGCCTTGAGCTCGGAGCTCGGCTATGGCGGAGAGAGCTTGTGATGCTATAGATCTGAGCTCATGGAAGCTTGAGGGACATTCCCAAGCTTGAGGGGAGAGTGTATTGCATGTGTGTATGGTTATTTGTAGCCACACTTGTAGGAGGTTTGCAGAAATTGATTTCCGCAGGTGTGTTTTTTCCCCCCGAAAAAACATTTTTTGGCATAACTCCCTCACACGGACTCAAAACTGCGCAACCCAGGACTCTATCGCAAGGTTTTTGCACGTTCTAGACGCGATGGGTGGTGCGTATGTGACCTAATTCTGACCACATAATTTTTTGCAGCATTAGTGTGTATTCGAAATTTTTATTTTCGGAGCGTAGTTGTCGGCATCGGCACTACAGGTGGAGTCCTTTCCCAGATTGGCACAGATTACCTCCTGTTTCACCTTCTTTTGGTGAGTGCAAAGCAGGGTAGCCCATAGCTTTGGCGTGTGTGTGCTAGCAACCGGCTAGCCATAGTAGGTACAGGGATAGTTTCTCTCAGGTGGGAGCAGTTTTTGCTGGCGTACAGGTTCTCTTGGTAGATACAGGTGACATTTTGGTTCTGTGATTTGCAGATTGTGAGAGCGTGGTTTGCTCTTTTGTGTTTGCCATGCAAGTTATCTACTTGTCATAGATCTGTGGGTTTTAGCATATATCATGAGCGTGTTATGCTCAGTGGTTGGTTGTGCAGTGTTGCATACGAGACAAGTGTACTTTGTTGCCATCAGAGAGCTTTGTGTACACAGCATTGTGGCAATTGAAAGGCATTTTGGCACGTATACGGACTGATTTTGCAGCCATTGTGGATGCTTATTTGATGCACGGTTAGTGCATAGGCTTGTGCTCTATTATATTGCCAATTGGTTGCGCTTGTAGTGCGCTTTTCGGACATAGTGCTCCGTGATTTATCGAGGCAATAAGAGCTTTTTTGAGCATCATTTGTGCCTTGATTTGGCAATGATTATGCATCCAGGTATCTTGCCATTTGATATGCCTATTTCCACAGTGCATGCGTGAGATGATTTTTCATATCAGGAGTGATTTGGCATGTATGGTCTCATGAGGTGATATGCACAGTTTGTGTTGAGCTTTTGAGATAGCTCATATGTATTGAGTGTAGATTGAGTGCGCATTGGCTCTTGTCGAGCATGTTCTTTTGGCTTATGGTTATTTTGGGTTAGATAGCCATTTTACGTCGAACTTTGGCAAATTTTTCCCACGAGTTCTTGTTCTTACGCGCATGGTACTCACCATATTTTGCTTGAGTTATTGCACTCAGTTTTGGCTTGGATTACTCGCCATAGTTTGTGATCTTGAGCATTGTTTTCTTTGTTTGCCATAGTGCTAGCAGGCTTCGGATTGCAATGAGTTTCTGCATCCAGGTTTGTGGCAGTGTTGGTCACAGGTTTGCCATACTGTTTGGTAGTTTGGATTGCGACGTGTATTGCGCATCCATCTCTTTTGCCCACAGATTGTGGTTCTAGTGGGAGACCTTGTGTGTATTTTGTGTGGCGAGCTATTCCACACTTGCTTTTTTGGTTCTATCTCAGTTGTGTGGTTGCCGACAGTTTTTTGGATTGGTTTTACTGCTCTTTGGTTGTATAGATTGCCAGACATGGCAGTACGCACGTCAGAGTTTGAGCTCTTTGTTACGAGATTTGATGGGTCATATTTCGCTTGGTGGAGCTCCCATATGCTTGATGCATTGAATTGTTTGGGCCAGGCATTGCCACTGCAGGACAAGGATGGGAGGCCAGAGTCTATGTTTGACAGTGCGTGGGAGGACTTGGATGCACTAGCGCGGTCGACGATTATGTTATGTCAGTCTATTGCATAGTTATGCAAGCATGTACAACTAGAGATTTATGGCAGCTGTTGTGTCAGAGATATGGCACTTCAGAGTCCAGAGATGCGCCTAGATTGAGATGCAGGTCTCAGAGATGGAGACTTTGCACTTGTTGGCATTGTGGACACACATGACACATTCACAGGCGTTGCTTTCGCAGGATGCGACAGCGCAAACGTCAGTATAGGTTGGATGCTTCATCTTTGACTACATCGGAGATAGATGTTGTGTATGAGGCTACACACAACGGTGAGGTCGTTCTTGCTTCCATGTTTACTCGTGAGGTTCTCATGTCATGCGATGACACATTACCTTCGTAGTGGGTGCTAGATACTGATGCTTCATTTCACGTCTCGCCGAGACGAGAGTACTTTTGCTCGTATGCTAGCGGTTTGCTTGGACATGTGCGCTTGTTTGATGGTTTAGTCCATGACATTGTTGGTGCCGAAGATGTTCAGATGCCATTGCCTAGTGGAGCAATGATAGTGCTGAGACATGTTCGCCATGTGCCGAGTTTGACTGGGAGTTTGGTCTCCGTGAGTCAGTTGAGAGATAGTGGGTGCCATGTTGTGCTAGATGAGCACGGTTTTAGTTTGTGTCGTGGGGACAACTTGTTTTAGCGAGAGGTGCTACTGTTGATAGCACATATCTGATGCATGTTAGTCACATGAGAGATGGCACTATCTCTGTGACATTGTTGCATCCATGTAGACAACAGAGACGGATTTCCTTTGCTAGTGGGTTGCATGATGCTTTTCCTTTGTGTTAGACAGTAGAGCACTGAGACAGTTGTGTGTGTGCCTGCTGAGGTTAGGCAGTTAGAGCAGGCAGGATCTTATGAGACACAGCTGGTTGTGCATTTGTCTTGTCGAGACAGTGGTATCTTTGGGGATGCACAACTTTGTCAGTCATCAGTTGATCCAGAGATCGATGCATTGTTCTATGGGCATCTGATACGTTTGAGGACGATAGTGTCCTTCAGACAGCTGTGTGTGATTGCAGTGGTGCTGATTTTTCGGTCTTGTAGTCATTCTCAGTAGATATGTTTTTGGCAGATGATGCTGACATGGTGATGCATAGTCAGGTGGTTCCTGATGAGGATGCATATGGCACTGAGGTTGCTGACATGGATAGGTTGGCACACATAGTGCATGTTTCATCGGCTTTAGGGTCCCTCATGTCTGACCTTTTGGTCTCGAGATCTGATCTTGCTTATGCGGTTGGTGCATTTGCAGTGGGAGTTGTCAGTCGTGCGGTGGTTGACATTGGCATGGTGCATAGTGGAGCATTGCAGGTCCTTACTAGTTACCTGCACCAAGAGTGTCATCGTGGCTCTAGCCCCAGTGGTACGCAGCTTGCGTTTACGCTAGAGCGGTTACAAATGCACTCACATACTTGGAGTGAGCCAGTGGGCGTAGGTTGACAGATAGCTGTCTTCTCTGATCTTTTGTACATACTAGTTTAGTCTAGTTTTCTCGCCACTTACCGGCACACAGTCTTTTAGTGGGAGATTGTTGGGTAAAGGTAGTGTGCCTGCACCCGGGGACCAGTTAGTGTCCGACCGTCCATATGTGTTCATACCTTATTCTTTATATACATATGAATAAGGGACTCACTCACACATAGTTGACACAGAGTGAAACTCCACCCACATCGTGTGCGCTCTCTTTCATTCCCTCTCTCGTGTGTCTTGTCTTCTCTTCTGCACCCCCGATCTCCAACAGAAAGCTCTAGAAAGATCGTCCTTCTGTTTGAGAGGATGTGCCAGCTACCACCAACATGGTAGTTAGCAGAGAAGCATCCTATTGAATATAGCCAAGGAGGTCATAACCTCCCACTCTCAGCCCTCTTTTGTCTTTATTTTGTTGCCATGGCTCAATCACAGAGAGGCGGAGAGAGAGAGAGAGAGAGAGAGAGAGAGAGAGAGAGAGAGAGAGAGAGAGAGAGAGAGAGAGAGAGAGAGAGAGAGAGAGATTCTACTACTCTCTTTGCTCGTCACCTTTCTTTCCCTTGCTAATTGATCAAAGAGGGCATCTTCAATAGATTCTAGCTAATCAGTATTTTCTAAAATCTGTAGGACATACTCGAGCCAAACAATTTTCTGGTTTCCTTGAGAATTATACCAAATCATAGGCCACTAACTTGATGGTTTTCGATCTGCTATCCATAGCCACTTGTTGGTTTTGATCGTTGTCGTTGCGAGGGCTCAAGTTAGGGGGGGCTTTGTTGAAGTTCCAAGATCTAGATACTTGTGCTCCTTCTCGCACTTTGAGGCCTCAAATTCCTCCAATCCGCAAAGTATCTCCAAGAAATTCCACTCCTCTGCTACTCCCAACCGCTCCACACCCTTTCTTGACTCCTACTCTCAAGCCAAGGCTGCTCCTCAAAGACTTGTGCTCACCTGAGCCTTCAATACATTGTCACTGCCCAAGGCATGCATACCTTTATGCATGCGGCGTTTCAAAACGCTAGGGAAAAAAAGGGGGGGGGGGGGATACTATCGTTTCCAAGGGGCACTACTACTGAGTGCATTTTAAAACGCTACCCAGTCCACCAACTCGTCGATGTTGCCTAGCCCCTAGACAGAGGGTTTTAAAATGCTTCACACAGGGAGTGGTTGGGACCATCGCCAAGGGGGGGAGCTTTAGTAGATAGCGTTTCAAAATGATTTAAGTCGGGCATCGTCTCCCTAGAGGGCTACTGACTAGTAGCATTTTAAAATGTTGCATACAGTGGCAAGTTCCCATTAGCGTCGCCAATGGCGACGCTAGGAAACACTAGCTTTTTGGAACGCTAGCGACGGTCCAAGATCCTCTCTTTTGTAGCGTTTCACAACGCTAAGAACAACGACGTCGTGTCCAAGGGGGCTCATGATGGGACAACGATTGAGCATGCCGGTAGCAGTAGGCAGGGTTGAGGGATTAAGCACCGACGATAGGGTAATCCTCTCCTTCTCCACAACCGCCCTTGCTCGCCCAAGGTCCATCAAGCATAGAGCTACACGAAGAGCTCTGATACCATGTCAAAGTCGACAATGCAGAAGAGTAGAGACCAAAGGGAGAATTAAGCACGAGAGAGAGAGAGAGAGAGAGAGAGAGAGAGAGAGAGAGAGAGTCTCTTGAACCAACCGACCTTGGCAATGAAATGATGAGAGTACAATGGAGGATTGAAGGTTGCTTATATAGAAACCTCAATAAATTGCCCTACCCAGACTTTCATAAATAAGTAAAATAAATATCTAAAAGCCAAAATAAATAATGGCATCACATTGGGCAGTTCACTTGAGATGCCAAACCTCTAATGAGGCTTCATTGCAGGTGCCTCGTCCTCCTCTAGGAAGGTTTCTATGGAGAAAGCATCTACAGGAAAGAAGAAAGAACAAAGAAAGAAAAATCAAAAGGCCCTACGTATAAACTACAATCCGACATTGAAGCTACCACAAAATTAAACTAGGTATTGGAGGAAAGGATTTTGAATCGACAGGATGCTCACGATGAAGGAGTCGCTGAAGGCACAAGGGATACATGTACAAGAAAGTGAATGTGATGACATTGTGATAGGATGTTACCAGTATTCTGGAAGAGATATGCATGCTAGATTTGTAGATGATGATGATAAAGATGAAGCCTCCTATAAAAGACATATGTTGCATTGATAGATCATGGCTCCGAAATCAATCTTATGTCCAAGAGTCTTTACATGAAGGGCGAGTGGCTGATAGACACAGACCATGGATGGATGATTAGAGTTGCAAATAACTCATCAGGAGATCTATATGGGGCTTGTCCAAATGTGAAAGTGACAATTGCTAATATCAAAGATGAGAAAAACTTCTTTGTGCACGAGATGTCTACCTATCCTCTTATCCTTAGGTAGCCATACATCACAGTCATTCGCATGGAAACAAAGGTCTTGGATGATGGTTTTGCTTATGCGAGGATAAAGAGCATCAATGAAAAGCAAATTGTGATGTTCTTGACTGTGTGTGTGAATTAGGAGAGGAACTGTGATAGTCTTTGTGAGTATCCTCTATCAAATGCAAACAAAGAGTTCAAAGACTACAAGGAGACAAGGGGTTTTGGCTAGGTACCATTTTAAAGCAAGATTGCAATGGTACAAGAAGAAAAAGGTTCTTGCCCAACCAAACATGAAAAGCTTTTTCTACAGGTTTTCAAGGATTAACAGAGTATGGGCCAGTATGTTTTACAAATCTTGAGGATATAAAAAGAAGTGCACAATAATATGTATATCATGTACAAAAATACGTGAAAAAAATGATTTCATACAGATAGTGAATGCATTTTTCGTTTCTTTGAGCACGTTTCTCATGTAGATACTATGCTTGAGCTTCATGCTATAATGGATTCTAGTATGCAATATGGAACCCAAGTTGTGGAAGTATGCTCTATGGAAATGTATGATGTGATTGAGGCCTTTTAAGATTAGAAACATTTCAATGCTAATGAAGGACAGGAAGTGCATGTGAAAATTGTGGAGCGTATGTGTGGTCTTTATGAAAAAAGGCCTTGTCCAAAAAACATGGATGCAATAAAAAACATGTACAAATATAACCGTTGTTGTGCCGTGGCACGTGCATCATGTGAAACTAAATTATCTACCTCACACTCAATGCTTTTACTATGTGGGACCAAATGCTATTATGTGCATAGTGTGATATATGCGAAAATAGATGCCACGGTTGCAGCTCTGTATATACCTTGCGGGGACAGCGAGGCCCTCGACGTGGCACTATGGTATGATTGTTTTACATAAATATATGCCTATTTTTCTTTAGAAATGTACAAGTGTCAAGTGTATCGAAGTGGTACGCTCGTTTTGCCTAGAAAGTTCAATGCGGACGATCTCGGCCAAAAATAGCAGGTTTCATGCGCGGACAGAAGAGACGCATCCAAAGTTCTTGGCAAGTGGTAAAATAAGGCTCAAGATTAAATTTAAGCCCAATGGGATTTTTCCACAATTTTAGGGATTTTTCCCAGCTCGTTTGGGCTTTTTACGGGCAAAAAAGGGTATTTACGGGCTAAAAATGACCAAAAATGGTCAAAAAAGACCCAAAATTGGTCAAAAACATCTCAAAAGGCCACATCACTCATGGTGCCGTGACTATGAGAAGCAAGGGAGCATTTTAGAACATCAATATGAGCACTACAAGCTCCTCTGTGAAGGGATACAAAGCCTGCACCTAAGGTATGCTAGTGCAGTCCCGTGCTTTTCCAACCCTGTATTCGAGGCTATGAGGCCACCAATTAGGGTTTCCCCTCTTCAAATAACCACTTGGGAATAAATAATGAAGTTCTGAAGCTTCCATGAAATGGCTACGGCGAAGAATTGAAGCGTTTGTGTAGGGTTTTTATCAGGGTGAAAGAGCACTGCAATTGTGTAATTGGCAATGAGGCTACACCAAATCATCACACACACAAGAGTTTTGAGTTGATCTTGGTTCATTTTCAAAGAGAAGCTTTCATGGCTGGAGTTTTGTTCTTTTTGAGTGTGGTTTTGGCTTCAAATCATCTACGCCTTGCTTGATTTTGCTGCGAACTCTCACAGTCAGAGGCCCAACGCTTTCCTAGCCGCACTCCGCACTTCTTGACACAAGTTTGGTGAAGCCGACACGAAGTAGGCTAGGGTGAGGGTTCAAAACCTTGATTGAAGGTCTCAAATCAAAGCTCAAAACTATGGAGCAACAAGAGCAACAGGGGGTTCGGTTTGATCCAGTCACAATGCAAATGTTTCAAGCTTTTGCAGTGTTTATGCAGCAGCAACAAGCTGCAAAAAGGAGGGAGCTCTCCTCGACCAAAGCGCTTCAATCTGTGGTGAAGAAATTGGACCAATTTAAAGGTAAAGATGTAACAAATTATCTTTGTGGATATGTAAAGGATATGGAGCTTCATCGAGTGCCCGAAGCAGAGATGGTGCAAAGTTTTGAACGTGTTGTGGTTCCCGAGATCAGAGAGAGTGTAAGAGGAATTAGAAATGAGCATGGGGCAACTTGGGAAGCATTCAAATTAGCCTCAAAGGAAGAGTATTTTATGGAGGACTCCGAAAGGGTAACAAGGAGGACTTTCTTAGAGTGGGTAGTTCGGCCAAAAGAGGGGCTCTCGCCTACCAAACTGCTAAGGGAATTTAAACGCCGTTATGATCAAATTTCAAGAACTGAAAAGGCTACGCTAAACTTGAAGAAGACAAAGCTCTTTTTGCAGGCCACAGGTAAAGAGATTCAAGAGAAGTTAGAGCTACTGCTTGAGGATAAGGATGCGGAACAGGGATTAAAGACTGATTGGAATGAGGTCGAAGATGCAATTTCACTGCTAGCCAAGCGACAACGACGAAGAGACAAGATAATCGTCAACCCTAGTCAAGCCCCAAGTGTTCCTGAGAGTCCCATGAAGCCTGTGATTGTGGTTCCAAAGAGTGACAAATCCATCCTCGATGATATTGTTAAGGGAATGCAAGAATTGAAGTTAAAGCTTACAAGGCTAGAAGAGAAGGGGCAACCATCAGGTCAATCTACAATGCAACGACCTCAAAGCAGAGAAGGTTTTGTGAATAGATGCATATGGTGTGATAGTACTGACCATGGAAGGAGGGATTATGAAAGTTCAAAGATGCTTTGACAAAGGAGCTTGTTTTCTTTAAAGATGGCAAAATTCACTTAAGTGAAACAGGTAAGCTCTTGGGTACAAACTTTGGCAAAGGTGGAATGAAGAAGCTAGTCGAGGACATGGCTACTAGCCATGCCATCTCATGAATGGTTGAGGTAGCCGCCTATGGGTTGAAGGTGGAACCTATTAAGCAGAAAGGAGTCAAGGTTGGAGAAGAAGCATCTAATGGGATTGGAGAACTGTGGCCATGGGCAATAGAGTCTGATGTGACTCGATAAAATGACTAAAGAGGTTTTACATGAAGCTGGAGACTGCATTCGGCTTGAAATAGGTTGGAATGACCCTATTGACTCTTTGTCAGTGCATGCATACATTGCCAAATGTCAAGCCAATGAGGTTGTTGTCGAAGAGAAACATAGGCGTGAGAATGGGGATGAAGGGTCTTCAAAACGGGTGACGAGGAGTGGGGGCAAAAATGACACAGTGCCTCCTAGATCACCTTCCCCGCAACATATACCTATCCCCGAACTGACTATGCAAGAATCCTCTAAAGAAAATAAGAAGGATGCAATGAAAACCAAAGCAAAGGGTTCGGCCTACAAGCTCCAGGAGGCTGACATAGAGGCGGCAATAGTCCTCAAAAAGGTTTTGGAAGAGAGGATTTTGAACAGTAAGGTGGAATTTACGTTGGGTGAGGTCCTTGGAATAGCAAAGAGGGAGCATGAAGAGATAATTGATATAATCAAGAGGAAGCGACGGTCTCTTACTGAATCTATCCATGTACAGGGTGAAGAAGAGACTTTAAATACACAAGGAGTACAAGTCTATGGTGAGCAAGGTGATCAAACTATTGTGGATGCTACAAGTCTAGGGGAGGAGGTAAACAGGTTCACTTCTTGGATGACGAAGATGAAGTTGAGACCACTCACAAGAGTTACTACTTGAAGAGTCACTGGGAAAGAGAAACTACTGAGACCTTGGTAAAAGTGGGAGACTTAGAAGAGCCATACATTGCGCTGATAAATCATGGGTCGGAAATTAACCTCATGTCAAGGAGCCTTTACCAAAAAGAAAAATGGCCAATTGATATAAATCATGGATGGATGATCGCTGCAGCAAACAACTCATCAAGGGAGCTGTACGGAGCTTGTCCAAATGTAAAGGTGACTATAGGGGATGTGAAAGATGACCATAATGTCTTTGTGCAGGAGATGTCTACATACCCCCTTATACTTGGGCAACGATACATCACTGCTACTCGCATGGAAACCAAGGTGATGGATGATGGGTCAGCTTATGCAAGGATTAGGAGCAGGGATGGGAAGCGTGCAGTACATTTCCTTACTGTTTGTGTGGACCATGAAAGGAACCGTGAAAGTCTTAGAGAGCAACCCTTGCCAAAGACAAACAAAGAATTCAAGGACTATAGGGATATAAGGGGTTTTGGCCATGTACCATTGTAGAGCGGGATTGCCGTGGTACAAGAAGAGAAAGGTTCTCGCATGATGTATATGCAAAGGAAATATTTTCTACAGGTTTTGTAGGATTACCAGACTGTGGATCTATTGCTTTTATAGAGTGTGAGGACTTGAAGCGGGGTGAACAACAACATGTAAATAGTGTACAAAGACGTTTGAAGATGAATGGTTTGCTAGAAGATGAAGAATGCATTGCAGGTGTGTTTGATGAGTGTTCTTTTGTGGATACTATGCAAGATTTGGAGTCTTTAGTGGATTGCAATTTGCATATGGGAAGTGAGGTTGTGAAAGTATGCTCAATAGAAATGTACAAAGTCATTGAGGATTTCAAAAATGCTCAAAGTGTTGATGCACGAGTGGAGACCAAGTATAAGTCTGTGGCAAAGAAAGTGAAACCAGTGGCATTACCTCTACCAAAGGACTATACGGATAAGATGGAACAAGCTGCTTTGCAACCTAGCCTTCGTGACCCAAGCAAGATTGGACACAAGTTCACACGGGATTCTCTGAAGGAGTTACAAGTTGGTTGCGAGGAAAGTTTGACAAAAGCTGAAAAGATATGCTTTGAAGACATGCTTGCCAAACACGGAAAAGCTTTTGCATTTGAGCCTTATGAGATGGGGTGTGTTGATCCATCCATTGTTGCTCCTATGGTGATCTTCACTATCCCTCATATACCTTGGAACTTGAGGCCTATTCCTGTTCCAAAGGCTCATTTGCCAAAACTCATTGAGTTGCTTAATGAAAAGATCAAGATGGGTATCTTGGAGCCTTCTTGTGCTCCATATTCAAACATATGGTTTACTATTTCGAAGAAAAATGGTTCTTTACGCTTTATTCAGGATATGCAACCTGTAAATAAGGTGATAATAAAAAATATGGGTATATAGGGCTAGTTGTCGATGAGTTTGGAGAGGCATTTGCAGGAAGGGCAATATATTCTATGGGAGATTTGTACTCAGGGTATGATGAATTTCAACTAGCAATGGAAAGCAGGGACCTGACTACCATGAGGACACCTTTGGGCCTGGTAAGGATGTGCACCTTACCGCAGGGAGCAACTAATTCAGTTGCACATATGATGAATGGTATGAACAAAGTCCTACGTGACTTCATACCTCAAACTACAATGCCTTTCCTTGATGATGTGCCAATCAAAGGATGTGATGTAGGTGATATAGATGTGGCTCTGGACTCGAGGGGGTGCCGCAAGTATGTGGCAAACCATATCAATGATTGTGATAAGATCTTATCAAGGTTGGAAGAAGTGAACCTTACCTTGTCTGGGCAAAAGTCAGTGTTAGGTGTGAATGAAGTTCTTATTGTAGGACATATGTGTGGGCCATATTGTAGAAGGCCTTGTCCTGCAAAGATTGATGTAATTCAAAGAATGAAAGAGAAATGTGTAAATGTCACTGAGGTTCGAAGGTTCTTGGGTGCATGTTGTTTTATGTTATCTGGATTCCCCATTAAGCACATGTAGCAGAGCCTTTGTATCAACTTTTGAGAAAGAACCAAAAGTTTCAATGGGAAGAAATGAATACCCATGCCATGAGAAAATTAAAGAAGTTGTTGCTTATGTCTCCAACTTTGAGGAAAGCAAACTATGAATGCGGAAGATATGTAATTGTGACAGTGGATACTAGCCCCATGGGAATTGGATGGGCGATTGGGCAAGATGATGATGATGGCAAGCGATATGTGGTGAGGTTTGGAGAAAAAGTCCTAAGTGATCGTCAGTGCAACTATCCACAGGTAAAAAGAGAGTTATGGGGAGTAGTCATAGCTTTGAAATGTGACAAAGAGCATTTGATAGGAGCAAATATAATAGTTGAAACTGATTGTCTACCCCTTCTTGGAATGATCACAAGTTGCTCAACTCCCGACATTGCTATGTTGAGATGGATTGCCTACATAAAGTCCTTGAATCCAAAATTTAAGCATATTGCACGGAAAGATAATCCAGTAGAGGATATGCTTTCAAGAGCAAGGTATGAAAATGAAGAAGACATGGTTGTCGAGGGCAATGATGTAGGCACATAGTTCTATAGTATCTCTCATGCCAAGGGTGATCATGTTTGCCTGTCAAATGCACTTGGAGTCATTTACAGAGGACCTATATCAAGGTGACTGGTTGCTCATTGGACGCTATCTGAGAACTTTGACACGGTAAGAAGGGTGGACTGATCAAGAGTTCAAAAGAATACAGAGAAAGGCCTATGGATACTTTTTGAAAGATGGGTACTTATGGAAGAGTCCAAAACAAAGAAATGGAATGCCAATGAGAGTCATGAATGATAAGGACGCTCAAAATGAGATTATGAAAAAGTTTCATGAGAGTCTTTATGCTGGACATAGAGGTGTATGGGCCACCTTTACTAAGATGAAAGAGAGGTATTGGTGGAAAGGTATGTATAAAGATGTATCTCACTTTGTGGAGTCCTGTGAAACCTGTCAAATGTATTCAAATGTACGTCATCGTGATGGGTTGCATCCTACTTACCCATTGGACATGCATTACAAGTGGGTAGTAGATCTTGTTACAATGCCATTGGGCTTATGGCAAATGAGATACATAGTGCTTGCACGAGAAGATTTAATCAACCAAGTTGAAGGTCGTGCTCTAAGAAAAAAAACCACAGAAGGGATATGTAAGTTCCTCTTGGATGATGTAATTAGCCGTTATGGCTGTTACCATGTATATGTGGTAGTGATGCGTGTCAACACACTAGGACCGCATGGGCATTTTTTCCCTCTTTAGGAGGTTTATTATCCCGAGCATTGTATATACGCCCATCACTGTAGGGCTATCTATCTTTCCATTGCATACTAAGTAACACACTCTCTATTGTGTGCCTTGAGCTTCCTTCATCTCCTCCAAGCTGTGTGCGTTTCTCTGCAACCCTAATTCCAACAATTGATATCAGAGCAGGTTGCATCCTCCCGAGCTTAGTCGCCAGCTGCTCCAGCACACGCCTGCTCTCTTTCTCGGATTTCAGTGAGCTTTGGCAAGCGTTTGCAGGTCGACAAAAATTTTGGGAGTGCTCGAAGAGCTTAATCTGCTCAGATTTTTGATTCGGGCTCATTTCGGCCTCCGTTTCCACTACAGGCAGTACTGTACATGCTATTTTGTCATTTTGTGCAGAATTTCTGTCAGTGCCGTTTTTGCATAACAGGTGCCTCATAGTCTTCTACGGTTTGTGCTATATAGCACGTGTTGTTCCCACTCCGTTTCTCCTATTTTCGGGCAGTTTTCACATCAGGTGCAACATTTACCATGGCTGACAACAACACAGATGTGTTCAAGATGTTTGCTGCTGAGGACAGGTTGGATGGGGACAACTACCCTATTTGTGGGCTTATATGATGCAACAAGTTCTTGTGTCAAAGGGCGTCTGGAACATTGTGCACGGCATTGATGTACGTCCTGGTTCTGATGATGTAGGCGATGTTGAGGATGTTGCAGGTCTTGCTGCAAGGATTGTTGCTATTAGAGTTGTTTTGCGTACGACAGAACAAGCTTGTTGGGATGTAAAGGATGCGTAGGCTCGTGCATTGATTGTGTTGTCAGTGAAGCGCACCATTGTTCCTCACATTCGTTCAACATAATCTGCAAAACAGGCTTGGGATATTCTAGCAGGTCTTTATGGTGGCTGCAATGAGGCTGAAATTGCTTTGTTGCGTAAAGAGCTGGAGTCGAAGATTATGCATGAGGAAGATGATATGGACACTTGCCTTGCTGGTGTCAAGGATATCAATGAGCAACTTATTTCTGCAAGTGAAGTCATTTCAGACAGTTCCCTTGTGCAAACTGTTCTTGATGCCCGACCAGATTCCTACCAGAATTTTGCTAGTACTTGGAGACTGATGACCCAAGGAAATCCTGAAGTTGTCAAGTTTGATGCATTATGCACATTGCTATTGCAAGAGTCACTTTCCAGAAAAAACAGAACTAGACAGCGTGCAGTTGAATAGGCTTTTATTGCTTCTCAAAGAAAGGGTGGTAACAGCAATGCGGCCACTTCTTATGGTTCTGATGCGAATGGCAAAACTTCTGCTCCTAATGCTTCTACTGGCAGCAATTCGTCTGAAAATTCTGGTGATAAGGGTAAAAAGAAGATGTGTTGCCATTATTGTAAAGCTAATGATCACTTGATCAAGTCGTGTCCTAAGTTGAAGGCCAAAGAGGCTTAGAAGAAAGAGGGTGGTTCCATTGCAAATGCTGGTTCCACTACAAATGCAGCCATTGTTGAGTCTTCTGTGAAAGGAGACTGTGTTGCTGATGTTGATGTAGAATGGGCTTTTAGCACAGAGTGCACTTACAATCCTGCTGTCCATGATGCATGCTTGTCAATTGCTGCAGATTCACATGTATGGTATTTCGACAGTGGTGCTACAAAGCACATTACCTCACATCGTGAATTGTTTACCTCTCTCGAGTCTGTCCCTGATGGGAATTCAGTCACTTGTGCCAACAATGCCTCTTATCCGGTTTGGGGAGTTGGAAAGATTGTGCTTACTGCTGCAAATGGCAGTTCCTTCACAGTTGTTGATGCACTTTATGTACCTGGGATCAAGAATAATCTCTTGTCTGTATCCGCACTTGCTAGACTTGGACTTGTAGTCAAATTTGTGGATGACAGATGTACAATTCATGATCTCAATTTTGGTGATGAAATTGTTGCATCTGGCCTTTTGTGCTGTGGGCTGTATATAATAAGATCACTTTGTATGACAAGTGTGGACAAAATTTTTCAAATGCTGTTGCAGATTCAAGGTCTATTTCAGATGCAAAACTTTGGCATGCACGTTTTGGTCATCTAAATTTTGCCAGTTTGCTGCGTTTGCAGAAATCTGATATCATTGCTTCTTTGCCGCCTCTTGAAGCACCTATCAAACATGTTTGTGAAGGCTGTATTTTGGGTAAGATGCAGTGTTCTAAGTTTTCAAAGGATGGTTCGGTTCGGGCCACATGTAGGCTGCAGCTTGTGCATAGTGACGTTTGTGGGCCCATACAAACTCCGTCCTTGGGCAATTACCTTTACTTTGTGACTTTCATTGATGATTACTCCAGGCATGCAAGGGTATTTCCGCTTAAAGCGAAGTCCAAAGTTTTTATGTGCTGCAAACAATTTCTGGCTATGGCTGAAAATGTCTCGAAATGTACTATGGGAACCCTCCGTTCCGATCGAGGGGGGGAGTATATGTCTCATGAATTTAATGCATTTCTGGCTAGTCGTGGGATAAAACACCAATGTACAGTGCCTTATACACCTCAGCAAAATGATGTTGCTGAGAGGAAAAATAGGTCATTGACGAAAATGGGACGATGTATGGTCAAAAGTCAAGCTTTACCACATTCTTTTTGGCTTGAGGCCATCATGTGTGCTACTTTTGTACTTAATAGGTGTCCTACGAATGCTTTGCAGTCTATTACTCCATATGAAGCATGGCATGATAGAAAGCCTTCTATTGAGCACATGCGTGTTTTTGGCTATTTGTCATATGCTTTGGTGCCACAAACACAGCGCAAAAAATTGGATGATAAGACTGTCAAATGTATTTTTGTTGGTTATAGTGCTGAAAGCAAAAGTTATAGGTTATATCATCCACAAACAAAGCGTATTCTGGTTTCACGGGATGTAGTGTTTGTGGAAGATTTTGTTCAGCCCTTACTGTCATGTACTAGAGACAGTAATGTAAGCTCACAGGACATATATGACACTTTGTTGCCTCTTTTCAGTAGTGGAAATACGAATGTAATTTCCAACGAGGCAAATGTACAGCCTATGAGGGTTTCTGAAAATGTTATAGATCAGCCTATTACTGATGGAGATGTACATGTACTTGATGAGGAAAGGGCTGAAAATGAGCAGGCTAGAGGTATGCCAAAATGGCTGGTGCACACTTTGCATGACAATAAATTGGATGCACCTTTGTCTAGTCGTACTCGTTCAGGCTCTCGCCATGCATCTTATGCATCAGATTGTTATGCTTTGGTTGTGTCTAGCTTGCATGATGTTGAGGAGCCTCTCTCTTTTGATGAAGCACAGAATTCAAAAAATTGGATGGCTGCCATGCAATCAGAATACGATGCACTTATAGAAAATGACACATGGACTTTATGTGATTTTCCTCCTGGCAAAAAGGCCATTGGTACGAAGTGGGTTTACAAGTTGAAACGCAAGCCGGATGGTGAGATCGATCGCCATAAGGCTCTACTTTTTGCAAAGGGTTATGCACAACAAAAAGGCATAGATTATGAAGAGACTTCGGCAACTCATTTTGGTTGGGATGTACATCAATCAGACATTGTTACTGCTTTCTTGAATGGTGACATAATTGAGGAATTTTATGTAACGTAGCCTCGCAGTTTTGTCATAAAAGGACAAGAGTACAAAGTGTGCAGATGTAAGAAGGCTTTGTATGGGTTGAAGCAATCTCCTCGTGCTTGGTATGAGAAAGCTGACACTCATTTGGTTAAACGAGGCTTTCATAACAGTCCAACACAAAGCACATTGTATGTAAAGCGTGAGGGTGATGTACTTCTCATTGTGGTTCTTTATGTCGATGATTTGTTGATCACTGGACCAAATGAGAGACATATTGATGAATTTAAGGCTGATTTGAATGCTACTTTCAAGATGAAAGATTTGGGGCTGTTGCATAATTACTTGGGTATACAGTTTAATTAAGCAGTGTGATGGTGGTATTGCCTTGTGTCAGAAAAGTTACATAGAGACATTGCTATGTAAATTTAGACTTGAGGATTGCAACCTATTGCCACTCCCATGGAAACAAGTTTGAAGTTGAGCCTACATGATGCTGGCGATCCTGTTGATGTCACTCTTTACCAAACTGTTGTTGGTTGCCTCATTTATGTATGCAACACGAGGCCAGATATTCAGTTTGCAGTCTCATAGGTCAGTAGATTTATGCATAGCCCAGGGTCTAAGCATTGGCAGGCTGTCAAGAGGATTTTCCGCTACCTTATTGGCACTTTACATCTTGGCTTGTTTTATCCCAAGGGGGGATCATTACCGCCAGACTTACATGCTTTTTCAGACTCAAATTGGGCTGGTTGTTTTGACACACGAGTCTGCTTGGCAGTTCGTGTATATCATGGTTGAGCAAGAAGCAACCTACAATGGCCACCTCGAGTTGTGAGGCTGAGTACAGGGCAGTCTTCATAGCTATGGTTGACTGTGTATGGCTCAGACGCCTTATGTGACTGATTTGGGTGTTGGACAGGACACTGCCAATACTATCTACACCGAGAGTCAAAAAGCATTGGCAGTTGCGAGGAACCCAGATTTTCATGCTCGCACAAAGCACATTGAGGTGCATTACCACTATGTCAGGGAGAGGCTCTCAACAGGAGAGATCAACTTGGCTTATGTGCCAACACAGGACAACCTTGCAGATCTTTTCACAAAGGCATTGTCTCGTGAGAAGCTTGAAGCTTTCCACAAAGCTTTGGGCTTACTCCCCTTTGTGGACTGATCATGTCCTCAGGGCATGGCACTTCCCTTTACTCATGTGCCAACTCTCATTCACCGCATCACTCTAGGGGGGATTTGTTACCATGTACATGTGGTAGTGATGTGTGTGAACACACTAGGACCGCCGGGGCATTTTTTCCCTCTTCAAGAGGTTTTTTCCCCCGAGCATTGTATATACGTCCATCACTCTAGGGCTATCTATCTTTCCATTGAATACTAACTAACACACTCTCTACTGGGTTCCTTGAGCTTCCTTCGTCTCCTCCAAGCTGTGTGCGTTTCTTTGCAACCCTAATTCCAACAATGGTTATGCTGGAAAAATAATAGCCGACAGGGGGTGATTTGGATGCTGACAAAGCAAGGGATTTTTTCTCTAGATTGGGCATTAAACTCGCTCTCACTGTACTGCATACAATCCTGAAGGGAATGGTAAATCAGAACGTGGGAATCCTCCTATCATTAAAGCTTTGGCTAAGGTGTGCAAAGGTAAAATGGGAGAGTGACCTAGGTTATTTCCTTATGCTTTATGGGCTGATCATACAACTCATATCTTTTGAGTTACTGGTTATATGCCTTTTGAGTTGATGTATGGTCAGAAACCTATAATGCCAATTGAGGATGTAATTCCCACATGGAATGTATTGCCTTCGGAAGATGGAATGAGTAGGGAAGACCTTCTTGCTTGCACATACAGTAATCAGAAAGAAGGCCTCAAGATATTGATATTGCAATAGCACGATTAAAAGATGTAAGGTTGAAGAATAAGGACAGATTTGATAAAAGGCACAGGCTCAGACCTAGAGCTATTGAAGAAGGTGATTGGGTGTTGGTGTATGACAGTAGTCTTGATAACCAACATTCAGCGATAAGAAAGCTTTCAAAGAGATGGTTTGGTCCTTATGTGGTTCAGCATGTACACGGGAATGCGACTTATACCTTGCATGAATTAGATGGGACAAAAATGAAGATTCCCATCGCAGGGAAAAGAATCAAGTTATTCAAAAGAAGAGGTGATACAGATCCCTTAGATTCACAGGAAAGTCATAATGAAGGCTCTTATGAACATGTTATAGATGAGGATGAAGAAGGATATGATGATACACTGGACTTCGCTGCAAGTGATGATGAAAGCGATATGTACGTTGACTTAAATGAGGACCGAACCTACAAAAGCTATGTGTGGCACATGCCGGAGGATGTGCAGGTTTAGAGGGGGTGGATGTCGTTTTGTGGCACGTGCATCATGTGAAAGTAAATTTTCTACCTCACGCTCAATGCTTTTGCTATGTGGGACCAAATGCTATTATGTGCATAGTGTGATATATGCGAAAATAGATGCCACGGTTGCAACTCTGTATATACCTTGCGGGGACAGCGAGGCCCTCGACGTGGCACTATGGCATGCTTTTTTTTATATAAATATATGCCTATTTTTGTTTAGAAATGTACAAATGTCAAGTGTATCGAAGTGGCACGCTCGTTTTGCCTAGAAAGTTCAATGCGGATGATCTCGGCCAAAAATAACAGGTTTCATATGCGGACGGAAGAGATGCATCCAGAGTGTTTGGAAAGTGGTAAAATGAGGTTCAAGATGAAATTTTAGCCCAATGGGATTTTCCCACAATTTTAGGGATTTTTCCCAGCTCGTTTGGGCTTTTTACGGGCAAAAAATGGCATTTTTGGGCTACAAATGACAAAAAATGGTTAAAAAAGACCCAAAATTGGTCAAAAATGGCTCAAAAGTCCACATCACTCACGGTGCCGTGACTATGAGAAGCAAGGGATCATTTTAGAACATCAATATGAGCACTACAAGCTCCTCTGTGAAGGGATACAAAGCCTGCATCTAAGGTATGAGAGTGCAGTCCGGTGCTGTTCCAACCCTGTAGTCGAGGCTGTGAGGCCACCAATTAGGGTTTCCCCTCTTCAAATAACCACTTGGGGATGAAGCTTCCATGAAATGGCTACGATGAAGAATTGAAGCGTTTGTGTAGGGTTTTTATCAGGGCAAAAGAGCACTGCAACTGTGTAATTGGCAATGAGGCTACACCAAATCATCACACACAAGAGTTTTGAGTTGATCTTGGTTCTTTTTCAAACAGAAGCTTTCATGGCTGGAGTTTTGTTCTTTTTTAGTGTGTTTTTGGCTTCAAATCATCTCGCCTTGCTTGATTTTGTTGCGAACTCTCACAGTCAGAGGCCTGGTGCTTTCCTAGCCGCACTCCGCACTTCTTGACACCGTAGTTTAAAATTTCTTGGTATTTGCGTCTTCTACCTTATTTGGATACCACATTATGCACATGTAGAAAATCCTCTTTATATGTTGTTGAGAAAGAATCAGAAGTTTCAATGGTAAGAAGAGCACACAAAAGCCATGAGAAAGCTAAAGAAGCTACTTCTTTCATCACCAACCTTGAGAAATATAGACTATGCATGTGAAATACGTGTCATTGTGAAAGTGTACATGAGTCCTACAGGGATAGGATATGCAATGAGATTATGAGAAGGTAAAAGGGGAATTATGGGGTGTGGTCAACGCATTGAGATGTGACAAGTACTACTTGTTAGGGGCATTAGTAGTTGTAGAAACGGATTGTTTGCCTCTTCTTGGAATAATTACAAATTATTCAACTCTTGACATTGAAATGCTACAATCGATAGCCTACATAAAGTACTTTTACACTATTTCTCATGCAAAAAGTAATCATGCATGTTTTGTAGCTTCACTCAAATCTTTTTCAAATGAGCTATATGAGGGTGAATGGTTCTTGATAGGTCACTACTTAAGTACCTTGCAGAAATAGAATGATTGGACTGAGCAAGAATATATGAGGATAAGAAGAAAAGTATATGGATACTTCTTGAAGGATGGCTACTTGTGGAAGCATCCTAAACAAAGAGAGGGAGCACTGTTGTGGGTAGTGTGCGATAAGGCTCCTCATCAACAAGATTTTTTATCCAGGAGTTCCATAAAAGTTTATGGGTAAGACATCAAGGTGTGTGGGCAACATTTTCCAAAGTAAAAGAAAGGTATGGTGGAAGGGGAGTATAAGGATGTGGTTGAGTTTGTGGAGTCTTGTTTGACATGCCAAATGTATTCAAATGTACGACATCGTGATGGGTTACGTCCTACTTATCCATTGGCCATACATTACAAATGGGTTGTGGGTCACAATGCTTTTAGAACTTTGGTAAATAAGGTATTTGGTGCTTGCAAGAAAAGATTTGTATAATCAAGTTGAAGGGCGTAAATTGAGGACAAAGAATACAAACTGTGTTTGTAAATTCCTTCTTGAAGATGTGATCTGTCGTTATGGATGTGTTTGGAAAAATAACTTCAGATAGAGAAAAATTGGATGTTGGTGAAGCAAAAGAAAATTCTTTTTTAGGATGGGCTCCAAACTTAGCTAGCTTTAACTTGTGCTTGTAACCCAAAGGTCAATGGAAAGAGTGAAAGAGGACATCATTCTATAGTTAAAGTTTTGGCTAAGGCTTGCAAAGGTAATCTTGGAGAGTGGCCAAGTCTATTTCTGTTTGTGTTATGGGCTGACCGTACAACACATAGTGTGATGCCAATTAAAGATGTGGTTCTTACATAGAATGTATTGATGTGGAAAGATGAAATGAGTAGAGAAGACCTTTTTTCATTGCGCATATGTCAATTGGAAAGAAGGCCTGAAGACATTGAGGTTGCAAAAGATCGATTAAAGAATTCAAGGTTGGAAAACAAATATAGATTTGACAAGAGACATAGGTTCAGACAAAAAGCCATTGAAGAAGGTGATTGGCATGGGTGTTGGTGTTTGATAGTAGCCTTCAAAAACAAAACTCTACAATAAGGAAGCTTGCAAAGAGATGGTTTGGCCCTTATGTTGTCAAGCTTGCAAAGAGATGGTTTGTCCCTTATGTTGTCAAGCATGCGCATGGAAATGGAACTTACACCTTGTCTGAATTGGACGGGACAGAATGAAAATTTCCATTGTAGGAAAAAGAGTTAAATTTTTCAAAAGAAGAGAGGATGATGATCCATTTTATGCACAACCTAGTGAAGAGAATGATGGGTCTCTGACCATGAGTTTAGATGCTTATCAAATACTATTATGGCACAAACCGGAGGATGCACACACTTAGAGGGGATGGATGTCATATTGTGGTACGTAGACAGTGTGAAATAACAACATTCCCCTCACTTTTGATATATTTTTGTTGCATGGAAATAAAACCAATCATGTACATATTGTGATCTATGTTAAAGCGACTAATGTGGTCGCTATTATGTACATACGTATATGGGGATTCGTGGCCCTAGATGTGGCACCGTTTCATGGTGGCACACTCGTCTAGCTTACAAATATTGATGCTGGTAAAAACTGCAAAAGTAACAACTAAGGGGTGTCGTCGTAAAATTGCACGAAAAGTGACCCAAAATAAAAAATTGATAAAAATTGATGCATATCTATGATTTTTATTCTTATGTGAGTGATTCCACAAATGTAGGGATCTTTTTTACACTGTTCGTGATTTTTCACCTAAAAAATGGTCTTTTTTGGGTCAAAAAAGAGCTGAAAATAACCTAGTTCTGGTCCAAAGTGGCAAAATGGCCCAAAAATTTGACACATCAATTGATATTTTCGTAGGGAAGAGAGAGAGGGTTTCTTTTTATGTGAAAAAATCTGCAATTTTCCCCTTCTGTGCAGTTCACTTCATGGTTTCTCTATGATTGTGTAGTGCAGTCCCCGGCTCACCGCTATCTTGTATCTTAGGTTGTGATGGAGTGAACTAGGGTTTCCCTTCATCAAAATGGTGTGTAGGATTAAATATGGAAGCTCTTAAATCTTTGCAAAACCAGAATATGGTCCTCATGAAGGTGAAAGTTTGTGTATTCCTTTCAACTGCGAAGTTACGACTATGTAATTGGGGGTGAGGCTACGTGATTCCAGGAAAGAGGTTTGGATTTTGAATGATATTTGTGCCTGAATGAGAGTTGAGGTTTCATGGATGAAAGCTTGGTGTTTTTAATTTATCTTTTTAAGTAAAATTGTATGTGAACTGGTGATTCTTTCATCATGAGCTTACCTCCAAAAACAAGCAAATTCCAAGCACAATAGAAACGAGGGTTTGTGATTGTTCTATCTTGAACACTCTTAAGGTTTAAACCATCTTTAAAAAGAGGGTTGGTGATTTTTCATAAACACTTTTTCAAAAAGTGTTTGTGATTCTCATCATGAACTCTCACAGCCAAAGGTTTCGTATCTTCCCAGCTAGACCGCACACTTTTTGACACGCTTTTGAGACTCCATGAAAGAGGTTTGGGTTCTGAATGGGATTTGTGTTTGTATAAGAGTTGAGGTTTCATGGTTGAAAATTTAGTGTTCGCGAACCTCCCCTTCCTCCCTTCTTCTTGTTCCTCGCCACAGGCCTACCCTCTTCCTCGCCCCTCAGGTGGGCGTCTCTCTCTCTCTCTCTCTCTCTCTCTCTCTCTCTCTCTCTCTCTCTCTCTCTCTCTCTCTCTCTCGCCGTGTCAGACCTCTACTGTGCGAAGGCCTTCGGACATCTAATTGTCAGCTATGGATCGGTTTGCTGCTCAGACGAGGGGGTGATGCAGGGTTGTGAGAGTGGGAGCTCTCTGTTGACGCGCGCGCGCGCGCGAGAGAGAGAGAGAGAGAGAGAGAGAGAGAGAGAGAGAGAGAGAGAGAGAGAGAGAGAGAGAGAGAGAGAGAGAGAGAGAGCCCCATCACCCTGCACCCTTACAATTGCACATGAGAGAAGAGAGTTTTCAACATCGTAGAAGAGAGAGAGGTGGACTCCTTATAGAAGGAAGGCGCATGGCCGACTGACAGACGCCACCCGACTCCAACCCTTTCATCAACCCTTCCCTTTTTCTTTCATTAATGGCTTAATTTTTTATTTTTTATAGTTGGATACCCCCTACTGGCTCCTCTTCTAAAAAAATTATTAATTAATGCCGAATATTCGGCTCCCCTCACACCAACCCATAAATGAAACTCCTCTAGAGTCCTCTACACCTCCCTTCCCCTACGTCGCCGCACTACCCTGACTCCATTCCTTTGCAGCGGCTCACCCCATTGCTCTCCTCCACACTTTCTCTACGTAGCTTCACCTCCTATCATGCCTGACCACATTTTTTGCCTGCTGCGATTGCTACGCTAATGGATTGACAGAGAGGTGAACAGCCTCTGCACACAAGAGAGAAAGAGATGAACAACCTCAAAAAGCAGGCCGGGAGAGAGAAGACAGAGAAGAAGAAGGGCTTGTCGTTGCGAGACGGGGGGTTTCAGAGGATCAAATGGTAGGTGTTTGCCATTTCTATTTTGGCAATCCTCGACCTTTCACTAAGATGGACCTTCCTCCCTTGGCGTATCCTCATGCACGAGTTGCAGTTCAACTGGAACTCTAACTCCCAAAGCTGAGAGCATCTTCAAGGATTCTCTCTTCCATTTCTTTTTCATAATGTGTAACACCTACTTGCTCTGTTTAAGTAAAATTGGATGTGAATTGGTGACCCTTTCATGAGGAACTCGCTTCCAAAAACAAGCAGATTCCAAGCACAATAGGAAAGAGGGTTTGTAGTTGTTTTACCATGAACACTCTTAGAGTTAAACCATGTTTAGAAAGAGGGTTGGTGATTTTCAATAAACACTTTTTCACAAAGTGTTTGTATTCTTATCACGAACTCTTACAGCTAAAGGTTTCGCGACACTTCATAAGTTGGTAGGTACTAGGAAATTAACTCAAAAGTGCAAACTTGACACATGGCGTCGTGTGAGAGACCTTCCAAACACATAATCATCGTTGGGTGTCTTGCATTGATCAAGAGAATGAGGGAGACTAATTTGACTTCTTGAAGTGCCTACTATGTGTGTGAGTAATTGGTGCAAGTGATCACAGCTTTAATGGAAAGATTGCCTTCTCCTCCGTCTTATGTAGCATGATGATTCCGCTCTCGTGCACACCTCTTCCCTTACAAATATAGAATTGTGATGCCCAACTCAAGGGCTACTCATGTGTATATTGTACAAATTTTGTGGGTTTATGCATGATTGCCGAGGCAAGCTCTTGCACAATTACTGGATTAGCTAACTTCTAACCCAAAGACAACACAGATTGATTTGGAGAGATTTCTTGCAAGAAATCTCATCCAAATCAAAGGGCAAGTAGCCCAACAAGTGCGGCAACTCAAGAGGTTTCTACGAATGTGATTGACACACGAAATAGGGCCCAAAACAAAGAAGTACAGCCTTCTCTAATTTTTTGCAAGTTTAGGGTCTTGACTTTTTTTAATGCCTAAGAGTCCCCAGGAGCTTCATGGAAGCTAGGGATTGTCAAACAAGTGTTCTGCAGCATTTTAGCGATATAAAACAAAGAATTTTTCTTTCTATATTTTATCGTGAGGTTTGCAAAAGTCCTCTAATTCGCATGGAAAGTCACCTAGTACATGGGGATTTTGTCACCTAGTACATGGGGATTTTGCTTGTGAAACTTTCTATTGTTATGTTGCCGAAATTGGGCTAGATTAGGCCATTTTCAGCCCAATAGAAGTGGGGCAGGTCGCACTAGTTTACAGATTTAATTGAAATAAAGAAATACTCAAAGGGACATCAACTTTTGGGGGGCAATAGGGTGTCAATATATGCTTGGGAGCACTCTAGCTACTAAGTTGTGATTTGTTGGGATAATACTTTTTCTTTTGGTTGTCATCATTTCGTCTATGTTCCATTGTGTTTCTATAGTAGACAATAGATCTAGGAATGGAAGCATTTTATCTCCATCTGTGCACATTCCACTTGCTCAGCCTACGTCTTCAGGTATTAGAGTATGTGCCGGAATGTGTGTGTGTGTGTGTGTGTGTGTGTGAGAGAGAGAGAGAGAGAGAGAGAGAGAGAGAGAGAGAGAGAAATGAGGAAACCCTACCACTGTCGACAAAAACCCTAATCCTATAGTGTGTCCTTGCAACGTGCCCTTCTCTACTTGCATTGCCACCAAGCTTTCCTGCTTTCGCGCTGCCCGACGTTGTCTGCATCCTGCCGCCTCCCGTCCTCACCCGCTGTTCACACCCCCCATCATTCGCGCGCTCCTGGGCCACCACCTGCCTCGTCTGTGCCGCCCAAAATCGTCTCACTGCCCCTCCTTTCTGTCCACACCGTCTGTAGCATACGCACAACACTCCACCAGACGTAGCCATAGCCTCTTTCATTGCCCTTCAGCCCTGCCCTTGCCCTTGCCTCCTGCTTTTGCATCCACACACCTATGTCCTCTCTGCCTCCTCCGTGCACTGCTTGAGTCTGTGACCCAAAGGTGTTGGTCGCTAACTCTACCTGCTCGCTTGGTTTTGGTCGTTGTCTTCGCGCTCACACTTCAAGGGCCTCAGATTCCTCCAATCCCCAAAGTATCTCCCAGAAATTCCACTCCTCTGCTACTCCCAACCGCTCCACACCCTTTCGGAATTAAATCGTTAGCGACTACTGGCTCATCGCTTATTTTATTCATTAGTTCTCGGATGCTCTCTGAGATTCCCTCAACTCAACTCCATGATTCACTAGTATGTTCACTACCCAAGTAAAAGGATAGCACGCACTCGACCCCCGCCAGGCAGAAGATTGCCATTCAACTGCTCACGTAGCCACTAGAGCAGGCACATTCAACTGCTGCATTTTCGAAGCTACACAAATAAAAAAAAACACCTAGCCATCTCCTACTCCTCTGCAAGTCATTCTCAATCTTTGTGCGGAGCGCGCTCATTTGCACGTCGCCTTCTGCTCTCTGGTTGTTGCATCGCCCGCACCTGCTCATCTACTTCTGCTCTCTGCCTGCTGCATCGCGCAACAGCTTCCATTCCCCTTGGAAAGGATTTCGCTTGATTCCCCTTTTTAAACAATTAACTCCAGCCGGGTACCCCCTACTCCCAATCCAAGGCTGCTCCTCAAAGCACTTGTGCTCACCCGAGCCTTCAACACATTGTCCATGCCCAAGGCATGTCCACCTTTATGCTCACAACGTTTCAAAACGCTGAGGAATAAAAAGGGGGGGGGGGGGGGGGGGAGGGGGGTCTTACTATCATTGCCAAGGGGCGCCGCTACTGAGTGCATTTTAAAGCGCTACCAAGTCCACCAACTCGTCGATGCTACCTAGCTTGGGGACATAGAGTTTTAAAACACTTAACACGGGGACTGGTTGGGGTTGTCGCCAAGGGGGGAAGCTTAAGTACACAGCATTTCAAAACGCTTTAAGTCGGGTCATCGTCTCCCTAGAGGGCTGCCAACTAGTATCATTTTAAAACGCTACATGCAGTGGTAAGTGCTACCGGCAACGCCAATGGGGACACTAGGAAACGCTAGCTTTATGGAACGCTAGCGACGGTCCAAGATCCTCTCTTTTGCAGTGTTTCACAATGCCAAGGACATCAGTGCCGCACAAGGGGGCTCTCGATGGGGCAGCGGTTGAGCACACTGGTAGCAGAAGGGGGTTTGAGAGATTAAGCGCCGGTGACAAGGTAATCCTCTCCTTCTCTATAGGCGGCCTTGCTCGTCCAAGTTCCTTCAAGCATAGAGCTATACCAAGAGCTCTGATACAATGTCAAAGTCGACGATGCGAAAGCATAGAGACCAAGGGGAGAAAGCACGAGAGAGAGAGAGAGAGAGAGAGAGAGAGAGAGAGAGAGAGAGAGAGAGAGAGAGAGAGAGAGAGTGTCTTGAACCAACCAACCTTCGCAATGAAAAGATGAGAATACAATGGAGGATTGAGGGTTGCTTGTATAGAAACCTCAGTAAATTGCCCTACCCAGACTTTGAAAAATAAGTATAATAAATACCAAAGTACCAAAATAAATAATGGGATCACATTGGGTAGTTCACTTGAGATGCCAAAATTCTAACACATTGTTTATAGTCCATACCGCATTACAATGTTCTTGTATCCAGGAAGATGACTGAAAATGACAATACATGCTTTGCGGATAAAGAGGGAATTGACGAACCAACATAATGTAAGTCACAAATTTGATTTTCAGCAACAAGTGATGGAATGGGAGATATGGAATCAACCAGATCCTTAATGGTGCATGTGCACACACACAGAGCCTCCAACACACTCACTCACTCACATACACACACACATTCACTTTCCCACTCTGAAGCAATTTTTGGTGAGTAGTGGGCTAGGAGGTGCAAGACTCATTTTCTCTCCTCGAGTGATGTGGCACCATCATGCAAAATCTAGGAAGATGTACATCAAAAAATTGACGACCAAAATTGAGACTCTCTCTTAGAGGCATTGTGAGTTGCGTGGTCAGATGATCCTACGCTTGGGTCAACATTCGATAGTGGCTCAAGTGTAGTCTAGCAGCTTCGGATGAATTCACCGTGGATGACGTCATCTGATTGCAAAGAGGTACTGTCATTACTGTTTTCTCATCACATGTGCAGATTTAGAGGGGATAGATGTCGTGCCGTGGTACATACACAATGTGAAATAACAACATTCACCTCACTTTTGATAATTTTTTATGCATGGAAGTAAAACCAATTATTTACATATTGTCATATATGTTAAAGCAAATACTGTGGTCGCTATCATGTACATATCTATCTAGGGAGGCGTGGCCCTAGATGTGGGACCGTGGCACGTTTCCCACTTGTTAAGATGCCTAATTTAGTTTTATCATGTACATATTCCAAATGTTTCATGGTGGCACACTCGTCTCGCTTACAAATATTGATGCAGGTAAAAACTGCCAAAAATAGCAACTAAGGGATGTTGTCGTAAAATTGCACGAAAATTGATCCAAAATGAAAAAGTGATAAAAATTGATGCATATCTATTCTTTTTATACTTATGTGAGTGATCCCACAAATTAAGGGATTTTTATGACCGTGTTTGTGTTTTTTCACATAAAAAACGGTCTTTTTTGGATCAAAAATAACTTGAAAATAACCTAGTTTTGGTCCAAAGTGGCGAAATGGCCCAAAAAATTGACACATCAAATAATATTTCCGTAGGGAAGAGAGAGAGGTTTCCTTTTATGTGAAAAAACATGCAATCTTCCCCTTTTTGTGGTGCAATTCACTTCATGGTTTCTCTATGAGTGTGTAGTGCAGTCCCGCCTCACCGCTATCTTGTATCTGAGGTTGTGATGGAGTGAACTAGGGTTTCCCTTCATCAAACTGGTGTGTAGGCTTTAATATGGAAGCTCTTAAATCTCTGTAAAATCACAATATGGTCCTCATGAAGGTGGAAGCTCGTGTATTCCTTTCAATTGTGAAGTTACGACTATGTAATTGGGGGTGAGGCTAAATGATTCCATGCAAGAGGTTTGGGTTTTGAATGAGATTGGTGCTTGTATAAGATTTGAGGTTTTAATGATGAAAGTTGATTGTTTTTTAATTGCTATTTTTAAGTAAAACAGGACGTGATTTGGTGATTCTTTCATCACTAACTCACCTCCAAAAACAAGCACATTTCAAGCACAATATGAAAGGGGGTTTGTGAGAGTTCTATTTTGAACACTCTTAAAGTTCAAACCATCTTTAGAAAGAGGGTTGGTGATTTTCCATAAACACTTTTTCACAATGTGTTTGTGATTCTCACCATGAACTCTCATAGCCAAAGCCTTTTCGTACCTTCTGTCATAAAAACTAATTTATCTAATACTCCCAAATTATTGTTAAACTGATCATTTATTATGGGGAAGTACCAGGGGAGTAAAATCTAGAATATTGGTAAGGCTACCAGACCGGTCTTTGTCAGGATCCAAAGGAGGAAAAATAGGGATCCAAAGGGAGACAATCTACAAAAGAGGATCCAAAGGAGGAAAAATAGGGATCCAAAGGGAGACAATCTACAAAAGAGCAATGTGCTTCAATGGGGCTTAAAAGACCTGAGGTTCAGCTCCATTAAGACTTCCATAGGCTAAGGTTCCAAAAATTAACTCATTTATCCAATGGCTAATATAGGGGGGAAATTGAATGGTCATGTGGAAGACTAAAAAGTCTTCCACATCCCTAGGAAGGAGGGGGCGAGCCCTTTTAGTAGGGGATGAGAGAGAATCACAGACACACACTCCAAGGCTCCCCCTTTACACAAAGGGAATACTAGACACATGTCAGGCTCCTAGGGCAGTTGCCCCCAATCCCCCCTCAAATCCTATTGGATGGCCATAGAGATGGACCAATGAGAATTAGGTTAAGTTAGTCTAATCAATTTAAAAATGCTTGATAAAAGAACCAATAGAAATTAATCTCCCTAAAAGACTATTGGGCAGTCTACCAAGGGGTCGAATGAGCATTTAGTAGCCCAATGGCTTGCTTGATTCGTATTGGCTATAAGACTAAGAGGTCCAATGAGAGTTTAATTGAATTATTTAATTACCTAAAGGTCTCACAAAAGGAAAAGGGGGACACTTGTCAAAAGGCTATCAACTATGCTTCTAATTTGTGATTGGCTAAGCTTTATAGGAGCCAATGGGAGGCCAACATGAGCAAATAGCAAAAAGGGTCGACCAAGATGAGAGAGAGGGTGTGGAAGGTTTTGAGTGGTTGTTGATGGGCTGATCATCTTCATTTTCCGTTGAATTTGTTGATGAGGTTTAATTTGTGCATCTTGATTGGTCTGAATATGTCTGATGTGAGAGATGTTGTTGCATTTGTCCGTTGTAATAGCATAATGATGAGGCTGCTATTTATTTATGAAAAGTATATACAAGGGAAGTAGAATTATGAGGTTCTAAATTAGGGTCTAATAACTGGATGATCAAAGGGAAAAACCCAGTGGAAAAAAAGTGCCTTTGGGATACTCGCATTGTTGGAGTACCTATTAGCATGGAAAATATTAATAAAGTACTCAAGAGATTATTTGTTGATAGATATGGAATTAAAAAGGTAGCAAATATGAAAGGGTAGCATGATGGAACATTGGTCTGCATGTTGTAGTCCACTCAAGATGCATAGGTGGAAGCAAAACGAGTGTCTAATGCATATGTCCAATAATGGGACATCCTATTTATGCATACATAAAAATGCATGGAAAACAATATGCTGTGCAAGAAAGATTTTGAGGGGTTTTTCAGAAAGATGGTGTAGCTATAAAAGCATATGACATGGCTTTGCAAGCTGGCACCCCTTTAAGAATGGTTTTCATTGTCGAGGATATGTGCTCTCATCTTACGGTGCATTGTGCGTGAATGTTGGACTCTACGACACTCCACCAATTGTAAGTTAACAGACTTCGACTCTTATGCTCATCTCATCCAGCACCCGGGGAGGTCACCTAATAAAAATGTAACCTATCACGCGAGTTCAAAAGAAGGGTATTCAAAGTTCTTGAAACTTACATAAATATATATACAAAAGGGCATTATTTTTTCAAATTTGAAAAAAACTTACAGATTTTAAAAGAAAAGGGTATATTATATTTCTAAAAAAATTCACAGATAAGGGGTTTTATAAACATGTCTTGAACGCACGTGATATGGTAGTTTTACACATAGTGAACCCCTCGAGATCCAGCATGAGCGACACGATTTAAATATGCTCAACTCTTCCAACTTGAGCGTAAGCCTAATAACTACAACTCTTAGCACAGAGTTTAATATGACTTGAAGCTTTGAGACTAATGCTTTGCTCATTTTATGGCTCAGTAGCCCGACTTTGACTATGCCAAAGAGTGTTTTTTTGCACCCTGGCGACTTGAATTTTTACATTCTTGTGCTTACTACAAACATTTCTTCAGGTAGAAGTAAGCTTAAATCCTCAAAAAGAGGATTAGTGAAGGACCAAGTTGGCAGTGTAGGTTTCTTTTGCCATACCTATTTTATCATCTTTGAATCCGCATTCATGTTGGTTGGTTTTCTTTTGCCATACCTATTTTATCATCTTTGAATTCGCATTCATGTTGGTTGGGTGGTCCTTCTTTGACTGTGAAGACTTCATTATTTGTTTGATTCTCCAATTAGGCCTATTGATAGGAGTCTTTGATGTTGTTGTAGGCCTCTGTTGACTGTTGACATCTGGCTTTTGACTCGATTTATTAGAAGAGTTAGGAATCTAAATCTCTTGATGACCTTTGTATCTCCTTTGTTGACTTTGCCTTGCTCTAGGTCTTGTTGAGCTCTTGAGTCTTCATGCAGGTCTGGTGTAGTTGCAGTTGGCTAATGGTTGGCTGGTAGCAAAATCTTTGTATACCCTATGTAAAATCCTTGTCCAAGAGGAAGATTCCTTGAGATCCGTATTTGTTATGTATCCTCTTGAGAGTTATGGTAGACTTTAGCATCTTTCAATGTTGTTCTGTTGTATACCTGCTTCTTAGGTATCCTAGGATATTGTCAATGTTGATACCTTGTGGGCCTCTTTTCTTGGGGGGACTTGTCGTTACTTCATATGCTCTAACTTGCGATTTTGGTATCCATATCTGTTTGTTACCTCTATAGTACTCCTGTTCTTTTAAGCTCCATTGTAATGCTATCCATCCCATGTGTTTGTCTTCATGTGTTGATTTCCTGTCCTTAATCCAAATCAGATCATTGACCTTGACTAAACTGCTCGGAACAAAGACTTGCTTGAATTTACTTTGCTTTCTTGAGTACTTTGGCTGATATATCTTTGCTTTTTTGGGCATCTCCTTAGAGGTTTCCGTTGGGTCAGCAATTGACTTGAAATTTTGAAAGCCTGACTTGCTTGAAGAAGCTGATCCATGAGGGTTCTTTGATATAGAGGCATATGCTGTCACACTTTTTGTGCTAATCAGTGGAAGTTCCACTTTAGCTTTACCTTTGTCTGCAAGATTTGTCTTCGATTCCTGTGACTTTTGCAAATTTGAATCTAGCATTAATGGTACCTGTAATTGTTTCTTGTTACCTCTTGAAAAAGAGAGTATCAACATTTTATCTTCTTTGTAGGCCTTGTGTTGGTCTATAACCACTGATGTCCAATGATGACATCTGTAGGTATTTCCTTTGAAGGCTTCACCTGAAACTTAACCTGCTCTTCATGATTTTGGATGCTAAGGGTAGCAACCATTTCTTTTTTACTTGTATGCATACCTAGCATTGTTTTGCTATCATGCTTGCATGGAGTAATCTCTAGAATGCTCTGGATGTTGTCTGCAAACCATATTGCACTTTGCTTTGTTATCCAGTAGAGCATTGCATCTGATACTTGCTCCTTTTGTACTACTGAGAACTATAGCTATTCTCATTGCTGGTTCTATTGAAGATCTTTGTCTTGCATTTGCCATGGTCTCATCTTAATCTAACTGTGTCTCTATGGAGGGTGGCTTGAGACTTTGTTTTCAAATCTGACTTCCATCGGCTGATTTAGCTGGCAATGTCTGGATCTTTGGACTTCCTATTGTTTCTTGGTTGTCTGCGACCTTGGTCTTCTTTACCTCTAGCGTTGGTAGCATTCTCTGCTCAATAGCTATCGTCGTTGCTCTTTGCTCTGTTTGATTTGCACCTGCTATTGCTTGATTTGCTTCAAGCTCTTCTGAAGTTATGTTCGATAGAGATGATCTTCAATAAGCTTTGCTTTGGCATCGGTCTCCATTTTAACTGTGCTTGAGGACTTTGTGTTGTCGTCCATGGGTGACCATGATGTCGTCTATCATATCTTTTGATGTGATCACTTGGAATTGAGCTATGATGATTTGTGAACTTACTTCAATGGTGGTGGAGATGATTCCATTGTACTCGTTTATCTCCAGATATGCTCACAAATTCAAGAGCATCTTCCAGTTGTGTTGGCCACATCTTTTCCAAGTGCAAAAGGACATGAGGTTCTTGTCTAGTTGAAAATCTAGCTTTACTTCTCTTGACAGCTTTCTTTGTTTTCACCAACAATGTTGCACTTGATTGTCTCAAGATTTTTTTTGTATTGATTGCTTTTGCTATAACAGTGTCCTTTGGTTGAGCTTTATCTGCATCTTCTTTTCTTTGATCACTTGCTTCCGTTGATGTCGACTCGTATAACTGTGATAATGTATTGTTTTTGCAATTGTTGAGAATTGTCCATTTGCATCTAGGTAACCCTTGATCTGAATAGATCCATTGTACTTTTTGACAGAATCTGTCTCTTCGGAGGAGATTTTGGTGGTGACCTTTGTGTATCCTTGTGGACGTTAGCTCCCATTGATCTTGATTTTTTTTTGTCACCTGTTCTGGAAGCTTGAGGCTTTGCATCATCTTCAGATAGTATTTGACTTCAGTCTTTCCATCCATAGGGGTTTGTACAAGGTCATGATCCTGCTGATATTCGTTACCATTGCATCTTGATATGCATATGTGAGCTTGATCACATGTAACTGTTTGAACACTATTGGATTTATCAGCTTTTGACTTTGACTTCTTGTGGAGATCAGATGAATTTTTTTTTCCTGATGATCTTCATAGAGGCATTTATCTGTAGACTTTGATGGAATATGGGTCAATTGGAAACTTCCAACAACCATATGATCATTCAATAATTTCTGCTTTGAAGAGATCTGTTGGCTAGAGGCTCTAGGCTTCTAACTGACATTGCGGTTCCTAGTACAAGAGCTGAGCTTGATGGATTTGTAGCTCCCCCATTCCTAGGGTGATCACTATAGCCTGCTTCATTGTAAGAGTTCAAAATTGTTTGGCTCTGGTTTAGTCTCACCAAAGTATATGCTCATTTGGTTACAACGACGAAGCTTGATTTTCGATAGAGGAGAGTTTGGCTCTGATAGATTTTTGGGTTCACTTGGATAATATCCTTCAGCTCTAGAGAGGATGGGCTATAATAGATTATTTCCTCTGAAATGAACCATCCTTTCTGATTTATCACTGGACGCACTTCTATGAGCTGGTATGTGGGCTGTTCAAACACTGGTTGATCCTTTTCGTATAGTTTTCCTTTTTGGTCTACATAGTGTGCATATGAATTATGTGTACCAAACAATGCTAACATCATTCTGTTTGATGTATCCCTTAGACTCGTGAATGATTACACAGTTGTGGCGGTGGATACAGAATCATTTACAAACCTGATAGTCTTTTCAACAGTCGGTGATATCTGGACACCTTGACTAAATTCATGCAAAAATTTATTGTTCAAAGAATCAATTTTAAGCTTTTCAGGTGCATGTGCATCTTTATGCTCATTTTGAACTTGCATTGTTTTTACTGATGCTTCTAATGTTAATGCAGAATCATCTAGTTGCATTAAAAGTGACAATTTAATTGCACTTACATCGAGATTCGCATTCCAATTTGCTATGTGCTTTGATTGGTAATTGACGTGTCCTTGTTGTCTGGATTTCTTGAACAATCTTCAGGAAAATGTCCACCTTTTCGTCCACAATCTGAGCAATATGCCATGACTGCTGGTATTTCAGCTGGTTCTGTCATGTCAAGCTTATGCTGAGAAGTTTTTGCTTCTATGCTTGCCAAGTTGTCGGGTTCTTTTTTTAAAACACTGAGAATCAAGTTGTATATTGCTCTGTCTTTGACTTGGTTCTCCAATTAGACTGGCTTTTATTGGTTGATCTGTTGGATCTTGCAATTTTGGTTCTCGACTATAGATCTGACCACTATAATCCATGTACAATGATCCTGATTGCATATGCACTAAATGGATGCTTTGTGGACTTCTGCAGGTTTTTGGATAACCACTTGGGTTAACTTTTTGAACTTATATATGCTCTTGATCTTTAGTGTGCAATACCTGGCTCCACTGAAATCTATGAACATATGGGAGTTTTCTGAATCTGGCTTGACTCTGATCAATAGGACCTTGGCTCCTGTGCTGCTTTTGCTGCTCATTAAGTATCTATGGCCTTTTGAATCTGCATATAAGACTTTATCTCCATTGTAGCCATATAGTTGTAAAATTTGCTCTGTTGCACGTGTGCCTATGTTGCCACTGCTACTAGCTTGCTCTGCTGTACTTGAACTCTCGGCTCGATTTGAGTCCATGTTGGCTTGTTTTGTACAAATTGTCTCCTCTCCTAGCAGATTTTGGTATCGATTAGTAGAATTTCTCCTGCTCGATTTTGATAAAACTGCTCTTAACTCTGGCTTGAAAGTTTCAGAATTGTTTGCAACCTTTTGAAACGATGAAAACATGGGTGTTGAACAGCTTAATCTGCAATCCACCGTGATTTGTGTCTGTTCGTGGAAGCTCAATTTGCAATGCAATTACTTGCACTAGCCAATTTTTAGCATGCAAAATTTTGAAATTTGTCTGCCCCTCAAACGACTTTGAGTTGGCTATTTTCTCCCTTTTCTCGGTCGTTTTTCTGCTGATAAGAAATTTTTTTGGTAATTTTCTAATTTTTTGGTGAATTTTGAAGGTTTAATGATTATTACTTTTTTATTTTTCGATGAATTTATGATTATTTTTTTCTAAGGATTTTCTACGAGCTTTTAAGATTTTTAAAATATTTATTTGACTCACAAATCAATTTTTTATTTTTTCTTGAATTTTTGTAAATTTTTTGCAATTTTTTTGATTTACTTGGGAATTTTTGGATTTTTTATGAATTTTCTCTGAGGTTTTTATTTTTAATAAGTTTTTTGGTGATTTATCTGTGTCATTGTTTATTTTTTATGAATTTTTTGAAAGGTTTTTGCATTTTTTATAAGGATTTTTTTAATTTTCTCAAATTTTCTTTATTTTTTATTGAATTTTTTATTTCTTACTATTTTTATGTTTTTTAATGCTTTTTTCTACTTTTTATGCATTTTCATTTTTACTTTTTGTGCGTTTTATTTATTTGTTTGTTATTTATTTTAAGAACCCCTTTTTTATTTTATTTTTTTGTTTGTTGTCTCTTTATTGTGTTAATGGTTTTTTGTGATCGATTTTTTTTTTAATAAATAAAATTACCTCTTACCTGGCAGTCATGCATGCGGGCCTGGCAGCGTTGACTTTCGGGTCACAGCATCGCGCAGCACGAGGTGGGGTCTAGCGCGCGGGGCACGAGGAGAGAGAGAGAGAGAGAGAGAGAGAGAGAGAGAGAGAGAGAGAGAGAGAGAGAGAGAGAGAGAGAGAGAGAGAGAGAGAGAGCACGCTCAGTACAACAGAGGGGAGTCAATTACGGGATGCAGGCAGTCTGGCGCACCGTACGGAGGAAGAGAAAAGAAGAGGCTGTTGACAGCGCTAACGAGGGGACCTGAGCGGGCAGCTGAGAGAGACGAGAGAGGCGATGGCGGCCTGGCGTGTGCAGTACAGCCCACATGGACAGTGGAAGAGAGAGAGAGAGAGAGAGAGAGAGAGAGAGAGAGAGAGAGAGAGAGAGAGAGAGAGAGAGGGGTACAAGACAGTGGGGAGGGACAATGTGTGTGTGTATGTGAAAAAGACAAAAAAGGGAGAGAGAGAGAGAGAGAGAGGGTCTGCGGGGACTCGGGGGAGAGATTGTTAAAGTTAGAGAGAGAGAGTGAGGGTCTGCGGGGACTCGGGGGAGAGATTGTTAAAGCTAGAGAGAGAGAGTGAGGGAGAGGAGAGAGATAAAATATAATCGCTTGGGGGAGAGGGAGTTAGAAAGAGAGTGAGGGGGAGTAGAGAGATTGAAAATAATCGCTTGGGGTAGAGGGAGTTAGAGAGAGTGAGGGGGATGAGAGAGATTGAAAATAAGCGTTATTTGTGGGGGGGGGGGGAGAGTGAGAGTGGGAGTGTGTGTGTGTGTGTGTGTGTGTGTGACAGGGGTGGGTTCACACGCCACGAGGCGAGAAAGTGAGCAGCGGCTGCATAAGAAGAAGGAAGAAGAATTATCCTAATGTCGTAGGAAACTATCCCAAGAGACCGTAAAGATCTATTCGACAAGGAAAGCTCATGCGCCGAAAGACACGGTTGAGAACCGGAAAAAACCAAATTTAGTCCGAAAATTAGCTGAAACGTTAAAATCATCCGAAACTCCAAAAAAGTGTCAGAAGAATCCAAAAAATCCTTGGAAAATTCTAGAGATCTCTAAAAATCATTGGCAATCACAATCGAACACTTTCAACACGCATAAGCGCACCAAAAATAGCAATTTCTACCGAAAAAACCAAATTCGACATAATCATCAACCCGAACCCCAGAATAGTAAAACGTTCAAAATTTGGCAAACGAAAGCCCAAATGCGCTCGAAATCAAGCCGTAAACATGCACACAAAACAGCTCGTAAAGATCGCAAGATATCAATTTTTTTATGAAATTAAGCAAAAATTAGCAAAAAATATCCTTTTTTTAAAAAAAATTCTGAACACACAGGGGATTAGTGTAGCCAAATAAAATCACACAAATCACATCAATTCAATTGCCAAATAATTTGATCAATAAAATCTAAAGTAGGCAATTAAATCAGCAAAATTAGGTCAAAATTTGACACATTTGGAATGTGTGAATCCCGCTTTTGAGCTCAAAAACGTAGCAATTAACCATTACACATATCAAATATGCAATCAAAAATTGAATTAATCATGCACATTAAGCACTTTTTAGGCACACACACACACACTAATATTCATCAGTTTTTACCCATCTTTAGGTGCGCACACAAAAGGGTTAATCTTGTCGAAATTGCAATGTGATTTCACAAATCTCTAGTTGGGCATGATCACAACACAAATCAATCATCACAATTGAAAAATCATTAAGCACACATGGATTTTTAGGTGCACAAACAAGGGCAAAATAATGCACACACACCTAAAATTAGGCATACACACACTCAATTAAAATGCACACACTTGCAATTGACAATTCAAGCATGCAATTAGATCAATTAGGCACACAATTAGCAACACACATTCCCCAATTAGCAATTGGAACTTGTCAATTTCATACGCCACCAAGTCTGGAAGATTTTGGCATTACGACGGCATGAAAACGAACAATCCAAAAATTTTCATAGCATCATAGCATCAACATTGCATTGCATCAACATGGCATTGACATTGAATCATCATTGTGGAGTCTCTACACAATTCTACACATGTTTAGATTCTAGGGAGGTTGAGAATACCACCTCGATTACCTTTCCAATGAAGACCGATTGAACGGTTAAAAGCTCCAATCCTTCGTAGCAAATTAGTGTGTAAGTTAGCAAAAATTAGTGAAATTAGCAAGGGGTTAGTGTGAACTTAAAGTGTGTAAACACACAATTGGCAAGATACGGTGATAAATTAGGGAATAATGAACACATTGCTTCATGCACACACATCCAAAATCCACAAACCATAAACACACAAGTGAAATTAGTAAGGAAACACATCCGATTATGCCACAATTACACTAGCGTAGACCATCGTCCTCGGCAACGGTGTCAAATGTTTTGTCTTTTATTGTTGCATAGCTCCAATGACCAACAAAATTATCAATCGGGAGGGATGAGCTACCCGGCTAGGGCATGGAAACACTCACAAGATTAGTGAGCTAATCATGGCAACACGAATGGTGACTCTATGAGGTGAGCTTCTCGGCCTATGGAGGAGCTAAGCCACAATGATGGGCAATCTCCACATCCACTTCTCTTCACCTCTAATCAACCCAATCACACACACTAATGATTGCAAGACACACACAACACTAATCCTATCATGCAACACACTAATCAAGAGCGCACACACATAGATCTATCGAGCACCACACTCCAATCAAACCTATATGCACACACAAGCAAGAGAGGGCAATCACATAAGATTAGAGCGGGATTAACCACTAACTAGTTACGATCTAGCTAATCAAAGCATCATAGGCAATTATAAGAAGCATGAGAGAGGCATAGTGAAAGAGAAGTAAGCATTGATTAGTGTTAAGCAAGTCACACACCTCATGGTATGGTGTATGACCGCAGATATGGTGCGTGGCCTTTGGGAGTTAACATACTCCGTCATATCCTGAATTAAACCCACACAAAATTGTTGTTTTTTCTCTCCAAAATCCATCTTTTTCAAGACAATGGCTTTGAGATGTAAATCCCAAAACTTGTCTACATATTTGTGAATGGATTCGTAGGGAGGGAGCTTCAAGCTTCACCATTCGGTGAGTACTTTGTCTTTGGCATTGATAGCCAAAAACTGCTTCATGAGGGAAGCTCTGAAGGCTTTCCATGTTCGTGGAGCTTCATCATTTGCTGGTAGGCTAGACCACCATTTCTTGGCGGAATTTTGAAAAAGCATAGCTACATGACATAGCTTAGAGGACTCCGTGAAGCCCTCATCTCCAAAAGCCGCATTGAATTGTTGGATAATGGAAAAGACTTTGTCTGTAGCACCAAAAGTTCCGTTGTAGGTAAGGAAAGAGATGTTCTTCCCTCCCTCTTTTAACTTTTTGAGCTTGAACGACCTCTTCCAAGCGGCATATGATTTCCTATGGCGTCTTCTTTTAGGTGGTTCAAGAGCTGCACCATCACTTTCTTCAGAAGAGAAAGAGTATGAGGAGGATGGACCTCTTTCTCGCCTTTTTCTTCCCTTGTTCCTCCTTGTCTGCACCATCACTTTCTTCAGAAGAGGAAGAGGATGAAGAAGATGGAGAAGAGGGTGACCTCTTTCTCGCATTTTTCTTCTCTTGTTTACTCTCATCCCTCTTTGACTTATGGTGTAGAGAAGTATGCAATGATCTTCTCCGTGTAGGGGGTGTTGGAGAGCGTTTTTTCCATTGTCTTCGTGGAGCCATCTCCGCCGAGGTGGCAGGAGACTCACTTCTTTGTCGTTCTTTCGGTGGGGGCTCTACTGTTGAAACTTGGGTTATCCTTTGAGAGGAGATGCATCATCAAGTAGTAAAATTTTGAGCCCTTTGTACGGATCCTCCTCTTCTTCCCTTATCGGAGAGAGTCCTCTTTTGGAAGTCTCACTAGGAGGTTTCCTAGGTACTCTCTCTTCTTGGTGGGGAGATTGGACAATACCATGGGTGCGCAATTGCTGTAGCACTTCACCTTGGAGGGATGGGTTGCCCATGGCTTGTTGAAGCCTAGAAAGAAGATAGTTTACAATCATAGGGGCATCATTAGTTGCTCTTTCATTAGCAAAATCAAAGCTATCAACATTCATTTCAATATCTTTTCCCTTGTCAACCATACTAGCAAATTTTAGGTGTAAATTTTTAGTTGTACTTTGGCACTTCAATCCCTAGTTGCTACTCCTCTTTACCTTCAAAGATAAGCACTCAAGCATCTATACCCATGGCTCGAATATTATCAATTGCAAGGAATAGAAGAGAGGGTTCAAGAGAGCCAAGACAACACCGATTCCTATCAAACTTCTAGTAGATCAATAATGGTTAAGCCATAGGCAAGCCCCGTAGGACTCCATTATTAAGACCATAGCTCTCTACGGTGTCCTCGTTAAATTCATAAAGCAGGCATGCTTCAAGGATGAAAAATAACTATTCTACTTACTGTTTTGCAATTAATAACACCAACCATTTGTAGCAAGCTTGAAGACCTCTCTTCGTGAGCAAGAAAACAGAAACCAATAGCTCTGATACCAATGTAACATTTAATGCACTAGTAACTTTTGTGTAGCAAAAATTGATAATATAGTGAGAATTTCATTAAGAATAAGTTCCTAATGAGCATAAATAAAGTTCTTAATTTGAGAAAGTAACGTAGCAATTTACACCTAGCTAATTTGGCATTGACAATACTTAAAAAGAGAGAGAAATAGAACAATTGACAACAATTGAGGACCGGATTTACATGGAGCTGGTCCCTCCCCCCTCCATAAAGGCTTTGTATTATAGCTTCTCCCATCAAAGTGTTGGAATTAGGGTTGCAGAGAAACACACACAGCTTGGAGAAGACGAAGGAAGCTCAAGGCACACAATAGAGAGTGTGTTACTTAGTGTGTAATGGAAAGATAGATAGCCCTAGAGTGATGGGCGTATATACAATGCACGGGGGAAAAAACCTCCTAAAGAGAGAAACAATGCCCCGGCAGTCCTAGTGTGTTCACACACATCACAACCACATGTATATGGTAACAAATCCCCCCTGGAGTGATGCGGTGAACGAGAGCTGGCACATGAGTAAAGAGAAGTGCCATGCCCTGAGGAAAGGATCAGTCCACAAAGGGGAGTAAGCCCAAAGCTTTGCGGAAAGCTTCAAGCTTCTCACGAGACAATGCCTTTGTGAAAAGATCTGCAAGGTTGTCCTGTGTTGGCACATAAGCCAAGTTGATCTCTCCTGCTGAGAGCCTCTCCCTGACATAGTGGTAATGCACCTCAATGTGCTTTGTGCGAGCATGAAAATCTGGGTTCCTCGCAACTGCCAATGCTTTCTGACTCTCGGTGTAGATAGTATTGGCAGTGTCCTGTCCAACACCCAAATCAGTCACATAAGGCGTCTGAGCCATACACAGTCAACCATAGCTATGAAGACTACCCTGTACTCAGCCTCACAACTCGAGGTGGCCATTGTAGGTTGCTTCTTGCTCAACCATGATATACACGAACTGCCAAGCAGACTCGCGTGTCAAAAAAACCAGCCCAATTTGAGTCTGAAAAAGCATGTAAGTCTGGCGGTAATGATCCCCCCTTGGGATAAAACAAGCCAAGATGTAAAGTGCCACTAAGGTAGTGGAAAATCCTCTTGACAGCCTGGCAATGCTTAGACCCTGGGCTATGCATAAATCTGCTGACCTGTGATACTGCAAACTGAATATCCGGCCTCGTGTTGCATACATAAATGAGGCACCCAACAACAGTTTGGTAAAGAGTGACATCAGCAGGATTGCCAGCATCATGTAGACTCAACTTCAAACGTGTTTCCATGGGAGTGGCAATAGGTGTGCAATCCTCAAGTCCAAACTTACATAGCAATGTCTCTATGTAACTTTTCTGACACAAGGAAATACCACCATCACACTGCTTAAACTGTATACCCAAATTATGATGCAACAGCCCCAAATATTTCATCTTGGAAGTACCATTAAAATCAGCCTTAAATTCAGCAATATGTCTCTCATTTGGTCTAGTGATCAACAAATCATCAACATAAAGAACCACCATGAGAAGTACATCACCCTCACGCTTTACATACAATGTGGTTTCTGTTGGACTGTTACGAAAGCCTTGTTTGACCAAATGAGTGTCGGCTTTCTCATACCAAGCACAAGGAGATTGCTTCAACCCATACAAAGCCTTGTTACATTTGCACACTTTGTCCTCTTGTCCTTTTATGACAAAACCGCGAGGCTGCGTTACATAAACTTCCTCAAATATGTCACCATTCAAGAAAGCAGTAACAATGTCTGATTGATGTACATCCCAACCAAAATGAGCTGCCAATGCACATAGAAAACGCACAGTAGTCATACGACAAGTGGGAGTAAAAGTCTGTTCATAGTCTATGCCTTTTTGCTGTGCATAACCTTTTGCAACAAGTCGAGCCTTATGGCGATCGATCTCACCATCCGCTTTGTGTTTCAACTTGTAAACCCACTTCGTACTAATGGCCTTTTTTCCAGGACGCAAGTCACATAAAGTCCATGTGTCATTCTCTATAAGTGCATCATATTCTGATTGCATATGGCAGCCATCCAATTTTTTGAATTTTGTGCTTCATCAAAAGTCAGAGGCTCCTCAACATCATGTAAGCTAGACACAGCCAAAGCATAACAATCTGATGCATAAGATGCATGGCGAGAGCCTGAACGAGTCTGACTAGACAAAGGTGCATCCAATTTACTGTCACGCAAAGTGTGCACCAGCCATTTTGGCAAACCTCTAGCCTGCTCATTTTCAGCCCTTTCCTCATCAAGTACATCATGTACATTTTCATCAGTAATAGGCTGATCCAAAACATTTTCAGAAACCACCATAGGCTGTACATTTGCCTCATTGGAACTTACATTCGTATTTCCACCACTGAAAAGAGGCAACAAAGTGTCATAAATGTCCTGTGATCTTACATTACTGTCTCTAGTACATGACAACAAGGGCTGAACAGAATCCTCCACAAACACTACATCCCGTGAAACCAAAATACGTTTTGTTTGCGGATGATACAACCTGTAACCTTTGCTTTCAGCACTATAACCAACAAAAATACATTTGAGAGCCTTAACATCCAATTTTCTGCGTTGCACTTATGGCACCAAAGCATATGCCAAACAACCAAAAACACTCATGTGCTCAAGAGAAGGCTTTCTATCATGCCATGCTTCATATGGAGTAATAGACTGCAAAGGTTTCGTAGGACACCTGTTAAGTACATAAGTGGCACACATAATGGCCTCAAGCCAAAAAGAATGCGGCAAAGCTTGACTTTTGACCATACATTGTGCCATTTCCATCAGTGACCTGTTTTTCCTCTCAGCAACACCATTTTGCTGAGGTGTATAAGGCACTGTACATTGGTGTTTTATCCCACGACTAGCCAGAAATGCATTAAATTCATGAGACATATACTCCCCCCCTCGATCAGAACGGAGGGTGCCCATAGTACATTTCGAGACATTTTCAGCCATAGCCAGAAATTGTTTGAAGCACATAAAAACTTCGGACTTCGCTTTAAGCGGAAATACCCATGCATGCCTGGAGTAATCATCAATGAAAGTCACGAAGTACAGGTAATTGCCCAAGGACGGAGTTTGCATGGTCCCACAAACATCACTATGCACAAGCTGCAACTTGCATGTGGCCTGAACTGAACCATCCTTTGGAAATTTAGAACGCTGCATCTTACCCAAAATATAGCCTTCACAAACATGTTTGACAGGTGCTTCAAGAGGTGGCAGAGAAGCAACTATATCAGATTTCTGCAAACGCAGCAAACTGGCAAAATTCAAATGATCAAAACGTGCATGCCAAAGTTTTGCATCTGAAATAGCCCTTGAATCTGCAACAGCACTTGCAAAATTTTGTCCACACTTGTTATACAAAGTGAGTTTATAAAGCCCACGGCACAAAAGCCCAGATGCAACAATTTCACCACCAAAACTGAGATCATGAACTGTACATCTGTCCTCCACAAATTTGACTACAAGTCCAAGCGTAGCAAGTGCGGATACAGATAAGAGATTCTTCTTGATCCCAGGTACATAAAGTGCATCAACAAGTGTGAAGGAACTGCCATTAGCAGCAGTGAGCACAATCTTACCAACTCCTTGAACTGGATAGGAGGCGTTGTTGGCACAAGTGACTGAATTCCCATGAGGGACAGACTCGGGAGAGGTAAACAATTCACGATGTGAGGTAATGTGCTTTGTAGCACCACTGTCGAAATACCACACATGTGAATCTGCAGCAACTGACAAGCATGCATCATGGAAAGCAGGATTGTAAGTGCACTCTGCGCTAAAAGCCCATTCTGCATCAACATCAGCATTACAATCTCCTTTCACAGAAGACTCAACCATGGCTGCATTTGTAGTGGAACCACCCTCTTTCTTCTTTGCCTCTTTGGCCTTCAACTTAGGACACGACTTGATCAAGTGATCATTGGCTTTACAATAATGGCAACGCATCTTCTTTTTGCCCTTATCACCAGAATTGCCAGACGAAGTGCTGCCAGCAGAAGCATTAGGAACAAAATTTTTGCCACTCGCAGCAGAACCATAAGAAGTGACTGCATTACTATTACCACCCTTTCTTTGAGAAGCAATAAAATCCTGTTCAACTGCACGCTGCCTAGTCCTGTTTTTTCTGGAAAGTGACTCTTGCAACAGCAATGTGCATAATGCATCAAACTTAACAACTTCAGGATTTCCTTTGGTCATAAGTCTCCAAGTACTAGCAAAAGTCTGGTAGGAATCTGGTAAGGCATCAAGAACAGTCTGCAGAAGGAAACTATCTGAAATGACTTCACCTGCAGAAATAAGCTGCTCATTGATATCCTTGACACTAGTGAGGAAAGTGTTCATATCATCTTCCTCATGCATAATCTTCGACTCCCGCTCTTTACGCAGCAAAGCAATTTTAGCCTCATTGCGGCTTGCATAAAGACCTGCTAAAATATCCCAAGCCTGTTTTGCATATTTTGCTGAACGGATGTGAGGAACAATGGTGCGCTTCACAGACAACGCAATCAATGCACGAGCCTGCGCATCCTTAACATCCCAACGAGCTTGTTCTGCCGTAGGCAAAACAACTCTAACAGCTACAATCCTTGTAGCAAGACTTGCAACATCCTCAACATCGCCTACATCCTCAGAACCAAGACGTACATCAATGCCCAACACAATGTTCTAGACACCCTTTGACACAAGAACATGTTGCATCATATAAGCCCACGTAGGGTAGTTGTCCCCATCCAACCTGTCATCAGCAGCAAACATCTTGAACACATCTGTGTTGTTGTTGTCAGCCATGGTAAATGCTGCACCTGATGGGAAAACTGCCCGAAAATAGGAGAAATGGAGCGGGAACAACCTGTGCTATATAGCACAAACCGTAGAAGACTATAAGGCACCTGTTATGCAGAAAACGGCACTGGCAAAAATTCTGCACAAAATGACGAAATAGCCTGTGCAGTACTGCCTGTAGTGGAAATGGAGGCCGAAATGAGCCCAAATCGAAAATCTGAGCAGACCCAGCTCTTTGAGCTGGCCCAAATTTTTTGTCGACCTGCGAACGCTCGCCAAAGCTCACTGAAATCGGAGAAAGTGAGCAGGCGTGTGTTGGAGCAGCTGGCGACTAAGCCTGGGAGGATGTGACCTGCTCTGATACCAATTGTTGGAATTAGGGTTGCAGAGAAACACACTCAGCTTGGAGAAGACGAAGGAAGCTCAAGGCACACAATAGAGAGAGTGTTACATAGTGTGTAATGGAAAGATAGATAGCCCTAGAGTGATGGGCGTATATACAATGCACGGGGGAAAAAACCTCCTAAAGAGGGAAAAAATACCCCGGCGGTCCTAGTGTGTTCACACACATCACTACCACATGTATATGGTAACACAAAGGAGACTTTTTTACATTACAATTCTTGTGTTCCTTGACAAAACTCGTTGGTACAATGAAGATGGAAGCTTCATGCACCAAATTATGCTTGAAAAACACACCTAGTGTCCCTAGCCTCAATCCCAAGACCTCACACACCTAGGAGGGAATGAGGAAAGATAGAGAGGAAGAAGAGGTATCTTACGAGAAAGAAGTATTCTCCTCACATAATAACTCTAATAGCATAGCTTAGCTTAGTAATTAGAATGGTAGAGGAGATGAGCATGCCATTGAAGCTTGGGTCTTGGTTGGATTTGCATTCCATAGCCAAGAGTTGTTGGTGTTGGCCTCTACTTCTCAATGGTTGGAGAAGGAGATGGAGTTCTTCTTGCACACACGAGTTGTGTGTGTGTGTGTGTGTGTGTGTGTGTGTGTTAACTAAGTCAATGTTAGTTAACAAAAGCTGCTAAAGGTCCGAGCCTTACGGATGCACATCAAAGATCAACAGGAAGAAGCAGTAAAGATTGGAGTTACACATTTTTCACATTTTTCCAAAATGGTCATATATTGTAAATTCCCGATTTATTTCAAGCCATTGTAAAATTTTAATGTGTTACGGGCTCAATGGGAGTTCCAACCTGTAAAGAACAGGTCAGTTAGTGTGCCTAGGTAGCAAATTCAGTAAGTGGTGGAGCCCTAAAGGCCTTGGACGCCCGGACATTACATATTTTTACCCTAGGTATATAAAGCAGTGTATAAAAGAAATTAGGGTTCTCAAGCTCATTTGTTGAGAGCACTCTTTGGTGAGAGCTCTTGAGGTGTGTGGCTAGGGAGCTCTTGAGGTGTGTGGATCTCCACGGGACAAAAATTCCACAAAAGGTTTTGCAACATTTTCCTCTGCTTCCTCGCATCAAGCATTTATTCGAATGTAAGTCCATGGCCGCCCTAGCATCATGGCATGAGGAGAATAAATCTTCGGATGGTGTGCTACGAATTCCTGCAGATTGCGCAGCCTGGAAACATATAGATGGAACATGGTCGGATTTTGCCAGGGAAGCTCGAAATTTGCGCTTAGGCCTGGCTATGGATGGCGTAAATCCATTTGGTCAAAGATCAACATCTTACAGTGTATGGCCCGTTGTCATCGTCAACTACAACATTCCCCCGTGGTTGACAACGAAGAAGGGGCACCTATGGCTAAGCTTGATTGTGCCAGGGCGATATAAAGTGGAGAATATGGATGTGTATCTTCGTCCACTATTGGAAGAGCTACAACAATTGTGGATTGGCATACAGGTGGTGGATATGAGCCGACACATAGGACAACGGAATGCTTTGATCAGAGGCATTCTAATGTGGACCATGCATGACTATCCCGGGCTAACAGAATGCTCAGGTGATCTATTGACACTCCTCACTCAGACACTGTAAATCTTGTTTTTTCCCATAGTTGATCTATTATCATGTGTATACATGTAGGGCTTCAAACAAGTGGATACAGAGCATGTGTGACATGTGGACCTAGACTGAATGCACGTAGGGCGCCCTCACTGAAGAAGAAGATCTACGAAGGTCATCAAGCGTATCTTCTAGAGAATCATGTGTTACGCGACGGCTTTTTGGGAAGAGAGCCACCAAGGATGTCTGCACAAGCATGGTTAGAGCAGAAGGAGATGTGCGATGACGGATTGCCTCCAGGGATGAAGAGACTATCTCTATGGTACGAGTTACCATACTGGCCCCGACTCATGATCAATCACTTGCTCGATCCAATGCACATATTCAAGAATGTGGGTAATCTACTATGGGACCATCTGACCGGCAAGAAAGATACTTTGGGAGCCAGAGTTGACCTTAGAAATGCGGATCGTATGGAGCAATATTGGCCGCAAACAACGTCTGATGGATCGATAAAACTCCCTAAAGCACCATGGATTTTCACAGGAGCCCAAGAACGCAAAGTAAAAGAGACCATTCGATCTTTGCGGACCCCCATTGGCGTAATGCACTCGCTCCGAACATCTTCTTGTTCACATAGTTGATGAGGTGGAAATAGCTGGCACAGTTCATTCCATATGGATGTTCTTCTTAGAACGTTTCATGAAAACGCTTAAGGGATATGTGCGTCAAAAGGCATGTCCGGAGGGTAGCATGGTAGAAGGTTGGTTGGTATCAGAGTCCCTAGTGTACATTGGAGAGTGGCTAGATGGATTTGATAAAGCCCGGGACACGCTATGGCGAACCATAGATGATGAGCGCATATCTGGGATTGTCATGTGCAATCTCGGTGTTGAGAAGAAGATGACGGAAGATCTAGAGGCTAAAATCAACCGATTTTGCATGCTTCACAATCCAGTGATGCAAAAGTGGATTTCACAATATGAGGATGCAAAGCAAGAGCGACAAAGGGCACGAATCGAGTGGAGACGGGGAAGACGACCACCGATGCACTATCCGCCGGTTCTGGAGAGCCTACCAACATTCATGAGCTTAAGATGGTTGCACAACCAATTGAAAAGCGCACAACAATGCGGTGACGAAGTGACTGAGGAAGAGTGGGAGTACTCTCGGGGTTGCGCGACCAAGGTAAGTTTGCAATGTACGACTAGCTAGTGACTTTATTTTTAAACGTTTGAACGGCCACTCATAATCTTTGTTCGTTGTAGTATAAGTCATACACAGCAGCATGGTGTAAAGGTCGACATTTTAGGGTGGAACGGATCGACAAAAAGCGTTTTACTCAAGATTGTGGAATCATGGCAAAATTTGAATAGTCTAGTCGACGACGTTCCTCTGATGCAGATCCTGTGGTGGCGGAACTCACTTACTTCGGCACGCTACAAGAGATTTTGAGGATCGATTACAGAGGATTTTTTGTCGACTTGTTCGACGTGCAATGGTTCAAGATAATCATGGAGGGTCGCAACGCTACTGTGCGTAGAGGAGAGTCTGGTTTTCTTGAGGTGGATTCTACTAAGAAATGGACTGACCTAAGAGACACTTTCGTACTACCCGAGCATTGTGAACAAGTAAGTATGTAAATAGTTAACATCCCCCTTTTACAAGTTATGTGCTTGAAATCTCTCATGTAAGTTATGTGGCTCTGGCAGGTAATATTTCATCCTACAAAGTCTACATCAAACTGGTGGTACGTCATAGAGGTAGCCCCTCGTAGTGCAAGGACGTATGAAGGCTACCATGTGCCAATCACAACGGCATCAATGGAGGAGATCAGAGAAGATGCTCAATCAGAAGCCGCTGCGGTGGTGCCATACGAGCATCAAGATGCTACTACTCTATATGGGGTGCATGCAGAGGAGCTACAAAATGAAACAGAGGATATGTGTTTAAACGGAGAGCTCTATATAGATATAGGAAGTTATGCTGAGTTATGCGAGGATGAGAGAGAGATCTCTTAAAGCCACAAATATTGTATTTGAACAATTTTGCTCCGTGTTGTAAAAGCTCTGGCTCTCTAAGTACCTTCCATGGTGTAGAACGCTCTTTTCTACTCGCGCTCACATCTTTTGATTGAAAATTCTGAGTTTTCGACTTGCCTCTTCTATCACTCAATTCATTGTGTCATTGTATTTATATGCGTCATTACGTCATTCTATTTAATGGTCTTTGCGTCATTGTCTACTCTATTCATTCAATATTAAGTTTAAATATTCGTGTGTTTAATGCAGGTATGGATGATGAGGAGTTTCTTTCTTCTTTGTCACCGCAGCAGAGACAGTGGTACGTGGAGCGTCATCGCTCTGGCGCATCATCGCGCGTTCCTACTCCATCCGCATCTCCCTCTCTTTCGGAGCATTCGGCGCGCTCCGAAGCTTCGGCGTCGATGAGACGAGGTTCACACTCGTCTAGACACCGGCGCTCTAGTGGTGGCGGTGGCGGTTGTTGTGGGGATTCCGCTGCCGATGCCTCCACACCGCCTCGTGTTCGACGAGGCTCTTTACCCTCCCCTTCTTTGCCCGCCCCCACACTAGCCACAGCATCGCCATCGACGCCAAGTTTTGCGCGGCTGACTGTTCCTAGCAGCTACACACCTCTACCTACTCCGCTAGGAGCCACCCCACTCGACACTCCTCGCTTCGGGACCCAGATGCCGGCGGAGACACCTGACGTCCGTACCCCCATCGACACGCCGCTAGAGACCCCTGCCGGGACACCCAGGTTCACGCGTCACCGGCCAGAGAGCTTGCCTTACTCCGTCGACTTTAGCGGCGGCATCATCATGGGTGATGACGGCAAGAAGGTGATCTCGCGCATGCGTGGTCTTTGCTCTCAGCTGTTTAGACACTACATACTAAACAAATGGAGTGAAGTACCAAGTGATTTAAAAAACAGAGTCATCAACATACTTCATGATGAGTTTACCATTGCAACACGGGATCAGCGCTTCCATGAAGACCTGATGAAGATTCGAATGCGCAAATACTGCAAACACAAGCATTTCGAAGTGCAAAAAGCAATCAAGCATGGCCAAAGAAGATTGGAAGAATGCGAAGAAAGCAGCGCGCGAGAATCCCGACAAGTGGAAGCAACAAAAGGATGCAGCCAGAGCGCGAGTAGAGGCAGGGAGCTCGCACCACTTGGGGAGCGGTGTATGGGCATCATTTGAGGCCGATTTTGTAAGTGTTTTCGCATTGCTCTTTATGTTCGATAGTTTAGGGTTTATGGGTTTTTTAATTCTAACATAATGAAATCTTTGTATGTTTTGACAGTGGTCGATGACAGGACGTGATCCCACACCGTACGAGCGCGAGTACGCAAGCAGGAAGGGCTTAAACGCCCTGATGGACATTCTCAGTTCTCGCGGCAACATGGTTAGTATTAGGGTTTACTCTTTTCTATTTTTTGTATTGTTTTATAAATGTCGTTATATGTTTATACTTACTGAAAGCTGTCTGATTGTCTTTTTTTGCAGAATCCGACAGATACACCGCTTGGACGCGATGAGACGTCTGACTAGACGACGTCAGTTTAGCCGTAGCTAGATAGCATTAGTTTAGGGTTTCTCATAGCTTATGTATCATGAGATGGATTTTATACGTCTTTTTGAACCATGTATATTATTACATTTGTCACCGCAGTTCATTTTGCCAATCAATTCTTTATGCCTATGATGTTGTACAATTGTCATTATTACATTTGCCAATCAATTCATTTTGCCTATGATGTGTATAATTGTCAATTTTACGCTTGTCAATTTTGCAAACAATGCGTCTTGTGGGTGACTATTTTGGGTCTATTATCTACCCTTGCACTTTTTTAAAAAAGTGAATCAAGTACAATATGCTTGATGGGTGGCAAGGCATTCAATGCCCTGTCACCAAAAAAACTTTCTCTCGGGCGTCACTATAACCGTCGTTATTTATGGTGCTGTAGCGTCGCTATGAACGTCGCTATAGACTTCTGTGTAAACGTCGCTAAAACCGTCGCTATATAGCGACGGTTTTAGCGACGCCGGGGGTTATAAAAACCCAGTGTATTTTCGTCACTAACAGCGTCACAAGAGCATACAACCTCTTGTAGTGGCACAAAGCACATTGATGTGCATTACCACTATGTCAGGGAGAGGCTCTCAACAGGAGAGATCAGCTTGGCTTATGTGACAACACAGGACAACCTTGCAGATCTTTTCACAAAGGCATTGTCTCGTGAGAAGCTTGAAGCTTTCCGCAAAGCTTTGGGCTTACTCCCCTTTGTGCACTGATTGTATCCTCAGGGCATGGCACTTCCCTTTACTCATGTGCCAGCTCTCGTTCACCGCATCACTCCAGGGGGGATTTGTTACCATATACATGTGGTAGTGATGTGTGTGAACACACTAGGACTGGCGGGGGTTTTTCCCTCTTTAGGAGGTTTTTTCCCCCGTGCATTGTATATACGCCCATCACTCTAGGACTATCTATCTTTCCATTGCACACTAAGTAACACACTCTCTATTGTGTGCCTTGAGCTTCCTTCGTCTTCTCCAAGCTGTGTGTGTTTCTCTGCAACCCTGATTCCAACAAGAGCTACCTTGGTTGAAATTCAAGAAGAGGATGCTCATACAAAGGATCTCCTCTATGCCATGCTTGGGGAAAGGTAAGAGAACATCATGATGTTATTCTCTTTGACCCTGGTTCTACTCACAATTTCATATCCACAGAGTTGGCCACCAAGCTAGGCATCCAAGCCTATGAAATGGGAGATGTCCTACCTGCCGATGGTGCTTTCAAGGGGCAAGAAGCCTCAGTCACTCCCTGAATTGGGAAATTGAGGCTCCATGTCCTAAGCTATGTGGACAAGGAGGATTTCTTTATCTCTCCTCTCAAGCATGAGGATGTAATCCAGGGGCACCATGGTTTGATCGCATGACTGCCAATGTTAAATTCCCTGAAAGGAAAATCTACTTTAGGTTCAGGGAAGAAGATATGTACATAGATGCTAAGGAGTTGGGTAGTACCATACCCTGGGGGATCCACCATGGAAAACTTATCGCACCACGTAAGTCCAAGGGAGGGGCTTTTTTTTATAAGTTACATAAGTGATAAGTTAGGGGCAAGCCCCAATAATTTATGTCCCAAGCGTAAAAAGAAGGGAGGGGGTATCATATTTATTGGTTCGGAGGGGGAAGGGAGAAGTGAGGAAAGGGAAAAATGAGAGGAAGTTTTTGTGTTTCAAAATCATGGCTTCCCAAAAGAGTCAGCCCTTGAACTTTTGAGTCAATAGCTACAAAGATCCATGCAAGAACTAATACCGCTTTGTATCAATTGCTTGTTTTGTGATTAGAATTCATTTGTTGAGAGATGAAATCTATAAAGAGTTTGTATAGATGCAAATTTACACAAAGAACCTAGCACAACTTTATGACCATGTTTCTTGAGTAATTTATTTGGAGCACAATTGGACGAATAGTTAGAGTGCAAGCTGAGCGGGTACATAATTTGAAGGTCAAGCTAAGACATATTGAGGGTACATCTAGTTATCGACATAAGTGGTTCCTTAGTACGTTTCCAGTCACTATGCTACACGCTCTTTAACTAGTTCTACTCATTTAGATCATATGAGACCTAAATTTTATATGTAAGATAGGGGTATGATAATTTTTTGCATTGATTGTCCTATAAGCATTGAAAGGGGAGTCATATTCCCTAGAATGAGTCGTATATAGGGGTTTTATCAAAGTTATCCTCTCACAAGTGGCATGCCATTCTATATATAGAGTGAATCCCCCGAGTACCATACCCCTTGTACATAAGCAAGCTTTCAATAAGTCAATAAAGAGCTCTATTTTTGTATACATGGTTTTTATTAAAGATTCTCAAAATGAACCTAATGCTTTAGCAAAAGAGAATATAAACAATCAAAAGTAATTAGAGTTATCCAATTTCCTCAAGGGGTTCCAAGATGTTTTTATTGATGATATCCCTTGTGAACTACCTCCCAAGGCAATGACAACCATGCAATTGAAATTCCTTCAGGAAGCTCATCGCCTAATAAATCTTCTAATTGAGTTTCTCAAGCTCAACAAGAGGAGATTATGTATCAAGTGCATGAGTTAGTTGCGAAAGGAATGGTTAGGCCTAGTTCATCTCCATTTTGTTCACTAGTTTTATTATTGCAAAAGAAAGATGGCACATATGGTATGTGTGTTGACTATAGAGCACTAAATAGGATCACTATCAAGAATAGGTTTCTCATTCGACACGGGTAGAAGACCTATTTGATAAGCCACAAGTGTCAGGCCAAGGGCTGGGCCAAGGGCCAGGATGGACATGCGGTCAAGGGGCGCTATATTTAGGGGCTAGGAGTCTATATATGGCACGGTTGGGTGGAGAGTTGCATGGTCCAGTCCTGATATCTGTATGTCAACAACTACTTCAGTTGGCTATCAACAAGGCTTCAATTTACGCATCTTGCATTGCAACTGCCCACGTTTGGTATAGGCTATGAGCATACAATTTGACACTATGCTTGAAGGATCTTTCATGGTGTACATGATACAAGAGGGCGTACAAGCATACGCAACAACTCTCTCTCGCACGGCAGATTTGGCTACGAGCCACCTTTACGCGAGCTTTTCCTTTGGAATTTCATGATGACTGGTTGTAGCAACAACTACCAGGTTAGCCAAGTTTAAGTTTTTCTTATTTACTGTCATTGTGCAAAGCAAAGTGCTTTGGCAATTTTACATAAAGCACGGTTTCTCCCTTGTGCCGAGATACTGCCATTGATTTGGAATCAAGGGCTTTGGAACACAAGTTTGGGGAGATGGCAAAATAGAGACTGTCAGCTCACAGAATCCCTACTAGTTTATTCTGTGCAAGGCACTTATGGTTTTGGTTCTCACGCTTGAGACCGTCATAGTAGCCAAGGGCTTACGTTTTCGCATGCAAGGCATGCTAAGCAAATAGCATGGATTCCACCACTTCATGCATTATGCTTCCGCTAGGAATGGAGACAACCAACTAGGTTGAAAGCAGATTGGAGTTTCAAGCAGCCAATCACAAACACCCATACTCAGCCATCGCGTTGTATGGCAGGGTGTAAACTCATACGAAGTCTGCAAGAGAGATTGCACTGGCAGTGCAAAAAATTGCAGAAACAATAATGTCCATGAAGTTGCATGCCGCTCCGAATAAATTGGTGTTAAACACTAGGGCCCATAACACCTAGTGTGCATGCATTTAACACAAACATATCCAAACCGCAATTCCATGACGAGACTTTGGACCATAACAGAATGTGACAACCCGGTCACCTCTAGGTACCAACCATGAGACATTCTCATGGACATAGCATACTTAGCTATATGTAGAAACAACCCTCCGTTAAGGTGGTTTCATAGCACTTGTAATCGTAACAAGTTTGTACGTAGTACCCGACAATTTCTGGCCACTGAAATTGCTCCTGATACTGTGTGCTCTAAATGGTCGAATCCATGGATGTGACCAGCACCTAGGGACTTCCTCGCGACACATTGTTAGATAGTTGGCGCCAGTGTCAGTCCTAGAGACTCATATTCGCCACGTGTGGAATATGTCTCAAACAAGGATATCAAGAAAAGAGACATCCATCAAGTACGAGCTGGTACTTTTGTGTGGAGGTAACTACAAACACTCTGCGACTAGAGTGAGAGGGACCCTCATTATCATGCTCCACACTGGCTAAACTGAACTCCTTGAGCTCCTAGACCATGTTGTATCCCATGTGACAACATGTGTCAAATTGAACCCTACACTAGGTTCGTAACAGCAGAATGTATTTTGGACGCTACGGTCCAAAATACGCTTTTCCAACATGCCCTTGACATGGCTTTGAAACATTCAAGTGTATTTATATGACTTGCACTGGAAACCGTGGGTATTGCCTGCGCAATCCAACCCCTTTGGTTAACATCTACGTAGTCAAACCCCTTGGTAAGACCCTCTGTAGAAACTGCTCAACCAGCAGGCAACGGTAACCAACATAGTTAACCATGTACATACTGATTGGAATCAACTCGAAAAGTTGAATGCGTCCGCTACAGTGTGGTAGATTGCGGAATGCTTTCCTTGAAAGTTTAACTGGGAGAGATCAAACTGTGATCCTCAATGCCTATGGGGTGATTTAGCAGTCACCCTCCGGGTCGTACCCCAAACAATATGTCCATAGACACTGCGTAGTGCTATAGAAAGAGCAAGAAATCCACACAAGTGAACTGCCTAGATCTTGTGGACAGCCATGCTGTCTCAACTGATTGCTGCATCTATACCTCCTTGTAGAGATCAGCTGCTGTGAGTTGAAGATTTATCAAAAACTCAACTTGAGTGTCGCACTGAAAACATGTAGTGCAAAAATGACACTGTATACATCCTGAATGAGAAGACCGTTGCTAGTCCATTAACCTCGATGTATACTTCCCTGGGTAGATCTGTTCACTCTTGAAAACAATCACCCAAAGAATGCCAATATTTGGGTCTTACCCTTGGCCTGACAATGGCTCTTAGCCTGTGTGGCTCATAGCCCTTGTGCAAATTAGTGCTCAATGGACGAACCGATGAAGACTAATTTGAGTAGCATCTTAGCCACGTGCTAGTTGAGAGTTAGAGCACCTTGGCTCAGGTGAACTTACGAGCAAAACACGTATCAAAAGCTTCTTAGAAAATTTTCATTATTCCCTTAAAGAGAGAGAATGAGAGAGAAGAAGAGCATGCTGGGCTGCGGAACTTTCCTTGAACGACTTTGACATGTATAGTTGATTGCCATGCTCGTGTGCATCATATGCCTAATGTGCAGCGTATCCTATAAGCATGCAACAAGTTTCTGCTATGACTCTCTCATTGAGAGAGTTAACAGAAAAACACAACCACATCTTGATCTCCTGCCTTACAGGGTTGTGATTGTATGAAAATTACTCAGCATTGGCACTTTGCCTATGAAATAAGTCCTAGATTTAGGTGCCTTTTAGTGTTGGTGGGTGTTGATAGCAACCAGCCATCAGGTTCAACAATCCATCACTTAGTCTGTCCTTGATAGAGTTGCGAGTGTGATAGAGGAAGCATAATGCATGAAGTGGTGGAATCCATGCTATTTGCTTAGCATGCCTTGCATGCGAAAACGTAAGCCCTTGGCTACTATGACGGTCTCAAGCGTGAGAACCAAAACCATAAGTGCCTTGCACAGAATAAACTGGTAGGGATTCTGTGAGCTGACAGTCTCTATTTTGCCATCTCCCCAAACTTGTGTTCCAAAGCCCTTGATTCCAAATCAATGGCAGTATCTCGGCACAAGGGAGAAACCGTGCTTCATGTAAAATTGCCAAAGCACTTTGCTTTGTACAATGACAGTAAATAAGAAAAACTTAAACTTGGCTAACCTGGTAGTTGTTGCTGCAACCAGTCATCATGAAATTCCAAAGGAAAAGCTCGCGTAAAGGTGGCTCGTAGCCAAATCTGCCGTGCGAGAGAGAGTTGTCGCGTATGCTCGTACGCCCTCTTGTATCATGTACACCATGAAAGATCCTTCAAGCATAGTGTCAAATCCCTCCCAAGTTTGTATGCTCATAGCCTATACCAAACGTGAGCAGTTGCGATGCAAGATGCCTAAATTGAAGCCTTGCTTCACATCAATTGAAGCCTTGCTGATAGCCAACTGAAGCAGTTATTGACATACAGATATCAGGACAAAAAGAGTCGACCTTGTCGAGTGAGTTCAGCTGAAATTAGCTAGTAATGTGTGGCAAACGTCCTCTGTCCGCTTCTGGACACAGTGACAAGGAGTCGGCCATGCCGAACCCCCCACAAATTGAAGCCTTGCTTCACAAACACGTTGTTGTGCTCATAGCCAACGTATGTTCCTGCCATGATATAGCTAGCATGGCAACAACGAATCAACCGTGTCGAAAATGAAATCGTATGGAGAATCATGAAAGTACCATATGTAACTTGATTGCAGTTGCAAGGTGTACCTGGAATTGCGGATACCGCTGCGTGGTAAGTATTCTTCACTGTCTGCTAGAAGCGGCGATAAGGAGCTAGCCCTGCGGATCACCTTGGCTCCCTTTATGTCAACGAGCAACAGGTTGTGCCAATCTCCTTGAGATTCTAGACCTTGGCGTTGCCATAGCAAGCAATCACATCCGAATCAAAAATGTAAAATAACTGCATACCTCATGAATTGCGTGACGACTTGGAGTACCATGGTGTCGATCTCTGGCAGCATGCATGAACGCGCATACCAAGATATGGCGTGCCTTGACCTCTTGCTTCCATGTCGTCATAACTTACCCGCACAACTGTTTCTGTCATCGGGCATGTTGTGGATTCCCCTTTCAAGCATGAGGAAAGGTAAGATTCCCCTTTCAAGCATGAGGAAAGGTATACTTCCATCCCCCTTGTGTAGTGCAAATACGACCCGGCATGCTATGCAAATCCCGTCCCTGTTGCGAGCCCCAACAAAGCCCGTGCAGGCCAGCGCAAAGGATTTTTTTCTTGCAGAGTTGCCAGCGTCGCCGCCATGGAGGTTTTCTTCATAATTTAGATTTAGTGGGCGCCCTAAATTAGGGCACCCCCTCTTGATAGGGGCAGGGACCCGCGGCTCTTGCGGATTGCATGTCAAGGCATGCAACCATGCATGCACGTAGGGCATGGAATGCTTGGCATGCAACCAAGGCCATGCCATAATTCTGCTGGGATATAAAATTCTGGAGTGTTTTCCACTGAAGCAAGCTTCTCAATTTACCGCCGATTATTCAGTAAGCGACGGAACCAACATGGTACGACCATGTCAGCACACGGATATATAGGTACAGCTATTGTGACGGGATCGAGCTTTCCAAGGGATTATGCTTGTGGAAAGCGGTGAACCACTTTGCAAGAAAAAGCAATGCGAGCAAGGCTTCAGGACGGCAGTCAAAATGTTTGGCTTGGCCGACTAAGAGCAGGATCCTTCAGTGGCTATGATGCCTTCATGGATTTTCACCATGATTCCAGGTATTTTTGTTTATGTTTCGGCATTACTTTTTGCATTCTTTATACAATCATCTGCACTTTGTTTGGTTTTGTGAATTCCGACGACTGGTGCAATGGTTGCCGCCAAGAGATAGGTAGAATTTATCAAGCAAGGCTTGAATGATTCTACTGCAACGCTCTTGTTCAGGGTGCATAGAACTCGGCAGGGCCAACGCACGGTTTGTGTAACACCACATGAGCATTGTAGTTGCTCACAAGATTCCAAATTGGTTGAGAATTGGGCAAGGCCCTTGACAGCATGAAGTGGAGTTCTTATTGCACATGTGCTTCGTAACTCTCGTATGCAATGGAATGAATAATCACGGCTATCATTCATAATGCCAAGCAGGTATGAGATGCATCACTTGCATGTGTTTTACTATTTTTCCATTACGTTTATAATTCGGCACGGTCAATTTTTATGCATGCTTGACAAGGTCGACTCTTTTTGCTATGTCGTCGGTCGCTAATAGCATTTATTGGCAAAGAGGCCAGACATAGTTATATGAAGCATGGCTTCTCCTGAATACGTTGATGGAGCACGCTCATCATAGGTTACTTTTTGCTTCAAAGGCAGGGCCAAGGGCCATTTTTCACCATCTCAAGGTGATAGGCATGGCATATTACTGGATTTGTTGAGGGCAGCAAGTTGCTCGGCATGGCCAACTCCTTGTCACTCTTTCTACAAGACAACATAGGATGCTTGTCACCCAATACTGGTTAATTTCACTTGAAATTGTTCGACAAGGTCGATTATTTTTGTCAGGCTATTTGCAGCCACATCAGTTGGCTATTAGCACTAACAGATTTACGTGAAGCACGGCCTCTATTTATGCATCTTGCATAATGACTCACCACGTTTGGCATATGCTATGAGCATACAAACTTGGGATTGCTTGGGCAAACGGTTTAAAGATTATTTCATTCCGTATACGACGGATGTATATGATACAAGAGGGCGTATATCCATATGTGAAAACTCTTTCTCGCACAGTCGATTTTGCTATGAGCCACCTTTACGCGACCTTTCCCTTTGGAACCACATAACAACCGGTTGCAGCAACAACAACCAAGTTAGCCAAGTTTAAGTTTAAGTTTAAGTTACTTGGCAATTACTGTCATTGTGCAACGCAAAGTGCTTTGGCAATTTTACATGAAGCACGGCTTCTCCCTTGTGCCGAGATTCTGCCATTGATTCGGAATCAAGGGCTTTGGCACACAAGTTTGGGGAACTGGCAAAATAGGGAATGTCCGCTCACATAATCCCTCCCCACAGAATCCCTACCAGTTTATTCTGTGCAAGGCACTTATGGTTTTGGTTCTCACGCTTGAAACCGTTATAGTAGCCAAGGGCTTACGTTTTTGCATGCAAGGCATGCTCAGCAGGTAGCATGGATTCCACCACTTTATGCATTATGCTTCCGCTATCACACTCGCAACTCTGTCAAGGACAGACTAAGTGATGAATTGTTGAACCTGATGGTTGGTTGCTATCAACACCCAACAGCACTAAAAGGAACCTAAATCTAGGACTTATTTTAGAGGCAAAGTGCCAATGCTAAGTCATGCCAATTCTACGTCATTTTCATACAATCACGACCCTGCAAGCCAGGTAGATCAAGATGTGGTTGTGTTTTTCTATTACCTCTCTCAATGAGAGAGTCATCGAAGAAACTTGTTGCATGCTTATAGGATACGCTGCACGTTAGGCATAAGATGCACACGAGCATGGCAATCAACTATACACGTCATAGTCGTTCACGGAAAGTTCTGCAGCCTAGCATGCTCTTCTTATCTCTCGTTCTCTCTCTTTAAGGGAATAATGAAAATCTTCTAAGAAGCTTTTGACACGTGTTTTGCTCGTGAGTCAGCGTGAGCCAAGGTGCTCTACCTCTCAGCTAGCACGTGGCTAAGATGCTACTCAAATTGGTCTTCATCGGTTCGTCCATTGAACACTAATTTGCACAAGGGCTATGAGCCACACAGGCTAAGAGCCATTGTCAAGCCAAGGGTAAGACCCAACTATTGGCATTCTTTGGGTGATTGTTTTCAAGAGTGAACCGATCTACTCAAGGAAGTATACATTGATGTTAATGGACAAGTAAGGGTCTTGGCATTCAAGATGTTTACAGTGTCATTTCTGCACTACATGTTTTAAGTGCGACACTCAAGTTGAGTTTTTGATAAATCTTCAACTCAGAGCAGCTGATCTCTACAAGGAAGTATAGATGCAGCAATCAGTTGTGACAGCATGGCTGTCCACCAGAGCTAGGCAGTCCACTTGTGTGGATTTCTTGCTCTCTCTATAGCACTACGGAGTGTCTATGGACATATTGTTTGGGGTAAGGCCCGGAGGGTGACTGCTAAATCACCCCATAGGTATTGAGGATCACAGTTTGATATCTCCCAGTTAAAATTTCAAGGAAAGAATTCCGCAATCTACCACACGGTAGCGAACGAATTCAACTTTTGGTTGATTCCAATCAATATGTATACGGTTGACTATGTTGATAACCGTTACCTGCTAGTTGAGCAATTTCTACACAGGGTCTTACCAAGTGGTTTGACAACGTAGATTCTATACAGTTGACTATGTTGATAACCGTTACCTGCTAGTTGTGCAGTTTCTACAGAGGGTCTTACCAAGGGGTTGGATTGCCATAGCCCACAGGTCCTAGGATCAAAACCTGGCTCTGATACCAATGTTAGACCGCGGGGGACTGGACCATGCAACTCTCCACCCAACCGTGCCATATATAGACTCCTAGCCCCTAAATATAGCGCCCCTTGACCGCATGTCCATCCTGGCCCTTGGCCCTGCCCTTGGCCTGACATTAATGTTAGACCGCGGGGGACTGGACCATGCAACTCTCCACCCAACCGTGCCATATATAGACTCCTAGCCCCTAAATATAGCGCCCCTTGACCGCATGTCCATCCTGGACCTTGGCCCTGCCCTTGGCCTGACATTACTCCCCCCCTTGGAGAAGCGTTTTCTTCCTCGAAAACACAAGTGGTAGTATCTTCGTAAGAACACTGATGTTTTCCTTATTGGCATCCCCTACACGGGCCAATTGTCCATATGACCGATACCTGGTGCACTGAGGAGGTTTAATGAAACCAAGAGCAACATCTTGATTTTCAACATTGTTGTCCTTTTGCAACCACCCGTATCTAAATGGTAATTCATGATAACTCGTGTGAGTATCTTGAAAAGCTCATAGCTACTGAAAGATAGAATGGGGAGTGTCCTCATGTCAGACTTCTGAACATTTTGGAACACACAGAACCACATGTTCACCCCTAACAAAGGTTACATGCCAACATACTCTGTCAGCATACCTACTAAGTCCTTGACTTATGAAACTATCGGTATCCAACCCCACCACAACAGGTGTTCAAAGTTGAAAACCGAACCTAAGCAAATTCTAGAATACGGAGAGAATCACCTATTTAGAATGCATTGTGCTAACGTATGCTCTTAGCAGATCCTTTAGCACGGTTTACTAACGTATGCGCTTAGCATATCCTTTAGTACTAAATAGAATACTTGTAAGCTGCCCATCCAACGTGGGATGAATAACAACAGTAAGAGTGAGGTGCTTTCCCCAACCACTTAGAGACAGTCTTCCACGACTGACGACAAACTGTCCGCTCCTTGCCGCACTGTCGAAGCAAGGGACTTGCCAATGCACCGTGTGCAAGCCGCAGACGGCTCCAAGCACACAACTAGTTTAACTAGTAAGCTCAAAGAGGGCAATGGTGTGTCACTCACCGCCTTATGCTCCTGCCGTAGAGGATTCCTCGCCGCAAAGAAGAAGGAGATGCCGCTACGCCGCGCTCAACCGCCTCGTCACCGCCGTGCCTTCGTAATGCTCGATCGCACACACACACTCCCTCTCTCTCTCTCTCTCTCTCACACACACACACACACACACACACAAGGAGGTGAAGAAGAAGAAGATGGAGATGGAGATGGAGCAAGAGCACTCTTCTATTGCACAAAGGAGAGAATGAGTGATTTTTAGGTTTAGTTGGCTTTTATATGAGCTCACCCCATTCACACTTGGGTGCCCATGCTTAGCCAACTAATCCCTTGAATGTCCCAGTTAGACTGCGCCTCTCATCGGCAGTCACTCTTACCCTTTTCCTATTGGTCCGATAAGCCCGGTACCTGACTCTACCAAATACATAATACACGTCCGTCGTAGGTGATGGGGTGTCCGTGAGCCGTGAGGGTTAACATGCCCCCCTTCTTGATGTAGATTCCGTCCTCGGAAGCTATTGAGTTGAAGCTCGTTCGTCGAGCTGGAAGAGCAGTTGAGATGAATGTGCGTAGCCTTCTTCAAGCACTGCAAAATCAAACAACATTGCCACAGTAATTGCATTCTCATATACAATTAAAAATCATATGCAATTTTAGGTAGACACATTGATTGGTAAAAGAATTTCAAACAATTGTCAGCAATGAACATTAAATTGCAATGTATTCAAATGCATAAACAGATGTAAAGGTAAAAAATTAAACAAGTCTGGGGTCGCTAATTTGACGGTCGAAAGGCACTAGAGATCGAATATTAATACCATGGGTAAGCTTCTTAATTTTATGTGGTCAATTAAGTTGTTTAATCGCGAGAGCCAAGTATTCATGTTCGAGGGCTGACTAGAGGCTATATCTAGAAGACCTTGTAGTTAAGCTACCATAAAAGGAATTTCTCATGAAATCATCGCCTGACTGATTACTTTTTCTTTGACCCCCCAAAGTCTTTTCACAGTGATTCAATTTGATGTGTGTGCTTATTTTGTATGCCTTGGGTTTTTTGCTTTTCAAGGAAAAGCGCCCACACTGGGAACCTCTAGGGCTCTAGTACCATAGGCAATACATGTGAGTGAAGTACCAAATCAAGCTGAGATTTCTCTTCAAGCTTAAGATTTTACAGTGTGGCACTTTGATTTTTTGTTTGTTCATTTTCAACATTTTAATTTTGTAACTTTGGGGGGTCATATAACACTGGTACCCCTCCCCAGGCTCATCACACTAGTAAACTCCCTTTATAATACTTAAGCTAAAGGTCAATAGGGTTAAGCCCACTAGAAAGCCCTAGTATATTTCATACAATGCTGCCTAAATCGGATTAAGAACCTAAGTAACCATTGCTTATTAGGAAGGCATTCCCCATGGTATTAAGAGAAGATTTCTAATACCTAGCTTGGTCAAACTAGCTTAGTCGGACTGCTTGATTTTTAAACCTAGACAAGTGATTATGACAAAACATTACATTGAATTAAATGTTTGATACTAAGCCAATGCGCTGAATATTATGCTACCAATCACAATCAAAGCAGACAAACATGGATGCAAAAAGATAAGGGCAATGCTAATGGACATAAAACACCTGTTTGTGTTGATGGTCGCGCTTGATTTGAAGTGTGAACGAGAGAAAGGTTCCATGAAGGTCCAAATCCTATCAATAGCAACACGCTCATGCACACACTAGGAAACAAAAGGAATACCTCCAGGAGGCACATTAGTGGGAAAAGAGAACTTCGCTAATCTCTCAACTCTAAAACAGAAACACTCCTATCGTACTAATCTTACCTACCCTCCATCACTCAAGTGATGAGGATCAAAGGTGTTTTATGGCATAGGTTTCTGTTTCACTGTACCAGATGTGACATGTGTAGGTCTGAGTCAATGTTTTGACTTTTAATGTGCATACTCGTTTGCTAATTGCTCTTGCTCTTTATTTATTTTTTTGTGAGTATAAAGTTTTATATGTACATTCCCTAAGATTGGGAGATATAGAGGTCAGGGAGAAAGGTTGAGAGGGAAGCAAGTGAATAATGGATGTCCACAAACACTCCCCCCTTCCTTGGGTAGATCATACCGTTTGAAATGAGCTTGTCACCCTTTGAAACCAATTGTTCCAGTTGGTAATAGGTGAGGATTTTTGCCAGTAGTTTTCTATTACCTTAGGCGCCTCGTCGAGTTGCAAGGGTGGTAAGGTACTCTCCCAAGATCGAACTTGAAGTGGGAGGTGTGGATTCCTTTGTAGCTTTATGGAGGTCCACTATTGTAGATGGAGGCTGTGGAGAAGCTTTTACCTCTATGGATGTATTACATGAGGAGTTAGAAGCTGCATAGAGCTCCCCCCTTCCTGAGCTAGGGGGAACAAATCGTTCTTTCTTTGGTACCCAAACTAGCTCGCGAGCGGGTGTGTATCATTCTGTGATTTTTTTCTTTCCACGATCATTGATTCGTTTTGGAGCTACGGGATTGGGCTCACTTGGGTCAGGTGATAGGTAAGAGCACAATCTACGTTTTGGCACCCAGATTTGATAATTTCCTTGATAGTAGCCTTGGGCTTCCAATAGTCGTTTAGGGATCCATCGCAACATTTTCTTACTTTTCTTGGAGCGAGTGGTACGTTTCTTACAAGGCTTCTGTTTTTTAGCACTAGCTATGGTCACTAAAGAAGCTTTAGGGACCCACTTGTATGTTTTCTTCGTTACATTAGGATTAGTCTTGTCGGAAGCGATATGCATTGCTTGTAGCATATTTAAGGGTATAGGCATTTCATCCCCCTCAGGTGTTACCCAGGTCGTCCCCCTATTTCCCCAAGTGTCTATGGTTGCTGCTAGGTGGACCCAATCCACATTGTCCGACTCAGTCATCCCAGGTAGGATATCCATATAAGGAGAATCTTGGCCAATGTCTGTATCCTTCTTACAAGTGTAACAATATTGTAGTGGGGCCGAGTGAACTGTGGTGTCAGAGCGATGATCAATAATGGTTTTACTCCCTAAGGGGTGTACCTTACCAGTCACCAAATCCACTCTAAGGACAGAGTCTTGGAATTGCAAATAGACATGATTTTTAGACCAATCATGAACCATTTGTGCTTCCCTCATGAATGGTCGTCCTAAAATCATTTCATATGACATAGGGTGTTTAGAGAAATCCATTACAATGAACGTATGTCATACCTTGTGTCCTAGAACTTTGATCTTAAGATCCTTGAGCATCCCCATAGGTTTGGCTATGGTACCATTTGCCATCTTTACCACAAGGTTAGTAACACTGAGGCAGGGTTTTCCCATGGATTCCCAATAATCTTTTGTAACGATGCTAACTCCCGCACCACCATCAAGAATTCCCTTTATAGTTAATCCCTTGGTAGTGATGGGTAGGATCGCATTAGACTCGTCGCCTTCAAAATACTGCCCTAATTCGTTAATGGGTACCTCGATCACGGACTCGTGTCCATCTAAGTCAAGTGATTGCACATGATTTTCCTCATCAATCATAATCAAGTCAGGCCTATTTGGTTGCGCAAAGTGCGGTAATCCCGTTTGTAGCTCTCCGTTAAGGAATGCTCGAAGTGCAAGGAATAACTCAGGATCTCCATACAGCTTTGCTATGATCGTGGTTCGGACCTCAGAAGACATGAAGTCCACTAGTTTGGCAACATTCATTGGCATTTTGTAGGGTGTAGGTCCTTGACTAGGAACTGGTGAGGATGGAATCTCATATTCCTCAATGGGATCAGGTATTCCTTCGTTAAACATCCTTTCCAACAAGAAAGGTGTATGCTCACTTTCTGATGTCCCGTCCTCACTCCCTTCTTGGATGATACTAGATATGGCTAACGGTCTATGGTTCATGTGGGGTGGATGAACTTGCGTGGGAAACACTGTGTCATGAATTTTGACATGCATGGGTTCTGGTTCTAGTTTCGTTTGAGTCTCCTCCACTAAATCTCTTAGATGTTTCACCTCCTCAATCTCGTCTACTGGGTTTGGGTACGTCCCAATCTTCTTTTTACGATTCTTCCCTTTTTGCCATGCGGTTTATCTTGGGGGTCTTGGATTGGATTTGGAAACACTTGTGGTGTTTTCAGAGGCTCTTTATGGTTTTCTCTTATTCGGTTTTCATTTGGTTCCATGTTACGGTTTTCTTTGTCGGTCTTTCCCTTTGTGGTATTGGTTCTAGTCTCCATTGTCTCGACTGAATCTGAATCATCCTCGAGGTCATTCATATACACGGGGTCATCTCCTGTTCCTATGTTTGTTTTGGAACTTGGCTTTGAATTTCCCGTATTCTGCGACCTCTTCCTTCGTGTCTTATTTTTCTTTGCTTGGATAACTGACACGGTATCTCTCTCTTCGAGGATATGGCCTGGCCCTTGAAGCATGGACCGTGTAATCGCATAAGCGGGTGCGATGGGTGGTATTGGCGATGTCACACCAGCAATTTCGACCAAATTTAGGGGTGTGATTTTAGGCGCATTTGGGTTATAGGGGCATTGGGCAATCAAGTGATCTATGCCACAACGATTACAGGTGAGTATTGGCATTGCAGACGTGCTCCCTTGATTCATTTGCATCTGTGCAGCATTCTTTTGCAGCCTAATAGGGCACTGCGCTGCCCGATGTGGTCCACCACACTCGTAGCATTGAAGAGGTGGCCTCCTAGCTTGGGTGTTGATATTTTGACCTCTGGATGCGAGAGCAGCAGCTTGATAACCGGCTTGACTTGCCCCCAACAATCTTCCATGTAGTATATAGGACACTCTTCCAATGTATCAAGTCCGTAGGCAATACTAGTGTCTATTTCCTCCTCACAGCCATCTGCATAAGCATTTGATGGCTCGCAACCCACTTGGTTCATAGGGGCGACTCTTGGATGCGGGGGCTGCGGTCCTAGCACAGGAGGTGGTAGCAGTGTAGCTTGTACAACATTTTGAGATCTAGGGACCATGTGTTGCGGTAGTTGCTCAACAGGTGGAGCAGGCATCAATACAGGAGCTCGAGGCGCATCCGTCCAGGCTACAGGTGGTCTATTTGCCATCATACGTTTGATCATTAAACAATCCTTAGCTTGGTGACCATACCTACCACATGCGTTGCAAGTCCCATTAAATTTTACTCTAAACGTAGGGCACTCACTAGTGCTATGTGGACCCAAGCAAATGGAACACCATTGTTGCTCCCTTCTTGGATACATGTGATTTTGAGGGGGTCGATTATCCTTAAGAGACTCTTGGATTGCCTTGGTGAGGTCTGTCAAGAATGTCTCAAATACCTTTGGCTCATTGGCAATGGGCTTTGCAGTTATGGGTTCATACCCAATGGCTTGTGAGCTAGTGGATCTCATGTCAGTAGACACGCTCATGCTTGCTATCATCAAGTTGTCCTCTAATTGGATTGCATTGGCATTGACATCTTCCCAGGTTGTGATACCTCTAATCACTAGTCCATTATAGATTCCTTCATTCCTCAACCCTCGAATGAATCGATCAAGCAATTGGTTATTGTTGAAGCGCTCATTTACAGGGCAGCGAGAGTTTAAGTGCTTTAGACGACTAATGAAGTCCCTTACTGACTCTCCTTCCTTATGTTCGGACTTCTATAGCTGAGATGCTACACCCCAAAGCACACCTTCTCGTATGTACTCCTTTAGAAACAACCTTCAAAGGGTAGGGTAGATTGTTTTCTCGTCCACCCTTAGGGTTCTATACCAATCTCCAGCCTTCCCACTTAATGTCAAGCTTAAGGCATTGCACTTATGTAGTTCGTTGCGTTCCCCTATGGAATCACAAACTTGTTCAAACACTTCAATGTGTTTTCTAGCATCTTCGTCCCCATTGAATTTTTGCGTGAGTTTGGCAATTTGTACTGCCTTACTTCTAGGCTCTCTATCAGATGCATGACGCATATTTTCCGCGATAGATCGACCTATGGTTTGAGCAAACGCTGCCAAGTCACCTATGTGAGGAGGCAGGGCCGGTGGAGGTACTCTTGGAATCATATGTGGGAGAGGGACGGGTACCGGTCTTGGCATATGTGTGGATGATGCAGGATATGGAACATAACCGGGCATAGGTCCACTCGGATAAGGGCTAGGGAGCGGTACTCGAGGAGCATAAACAAGTGGTACAATTGGAGGTGTGGGGGCCATGTGTGCATAAGGGGCTAGAGGCACATACGGTCGAGGCCCCATATTAGGTACTACGACACTAGGTAGTGGCATTGCGCTAACCGTAGATGTCATCAATACATTCTCTGTCAGGCCTATCCCTGGAGTGAGCACTGTGTCTTCCTTAATAGAGGGTTGATCCAAGTTAGGGAAGCTAAAGTTGTCGCTCGGAGGCTCAGATTGCATAGAGACCCCAGGTGAAATGACATAAGATGGGTCCATGGGACTCATTAGAGGAGTCTCCATTTGTGATAGAGTAGGCTGTTGGGCCTTGCTCGTATCCAGAAATCTCATGGGGCCAGTTGAGAGTATATTTACCCCTCGGTTTTGCCTTTTCGATTGAATAATGCCATGGATAACATTACAGATCATTTTCTGTTGATCTTCGATGCTCGTGGCACTAGAGGTGGATTGTACAATCTCTATCCATCCTACATGGTAGGCGTGGCCAGAGTGTAGATCCGTCAACACCTCAGTGTGGAGGTCGTATGTCCAATGATCATTAATGAACAATCCTTCTAGAGTCGACGTGTTAACGGTTTCTTGTGAGGTAGAAGCAATGTTGCTCCCCGTGGTTTTACTTGTCACCAACGGTACTCTAGAGGGAACTTCTGAAGGAGGGAGCTCAACAGGGCCTTCTTGGTAAGAAGTTGGTAGGATATCCACATGGACACTCTTTGGTGGTGTGGGGTCCACGTGCGATGTGAAAGGAGAGTCCACTTCCCCACCCCCTTCGTGTGCTTCATTTGCATCAGGGTCCGAGCGAGTATCTCTACCTAATGTTTCCATGAGACGGCTAAACATACTAGTACTAAGCTGTGGAGCTTCAAGAGGTGCATGGCCTTCTCTCTCAGTGTTTTGGGTAGGGTATGCTTCCATGATTTCTGAGTCGGAGGAGGAATCACTAGCGGCTATTTTAGGGTCTTGGGTGGTGCTACCTTGTGTCCCCGCTGAGGGTCTAGAGCCTATCGTGGATGGGTAATGGGTGTCCATATGAACAGAGGCACCCTCAATATGCTCGTGTTCTAGCACCCGCCCAGAGCGTAAGTGCATGTGCTTTTGATACCCTAAGGTGTCAAAAAGCTGCTCTAGGAGGCCTTGTGACTAGTTTTTAGCGTGTTTTTTGTTTGTTTTTTTGCTAGATTTTTTAGAGCGTGTCGTGGAATGGGCCGTGTGATAGCTCGAAACGAGTGTATCGCTAGGAGGGACGCGCTGTGCTTTACAACCCACCGTTTGGTTCTATTTTGCTCCAGAAAAGCCCGAAATAGTCTTTTCCTAGCTGGGGAACTAGGCTCCAAATAGCAAGTCTAAGGGTGCAAGTGGGAAGAGAAGGGAGGAGAGTGGAGGACTTGTCCCACATGCTCTCATTCCCTCTTGAGGAGGTAGAGTATATATATAAAAGTGAGTCTAGTATATATCATAAAACTGAGGACTGAGGCCTGGGCCTGGGGAAACGATCCCGATCTAACTTTTATACAAACCAACCCGTCCGTTTTTATACCTCACGTTTTTTATTTTCGAAAAATTTAACCTCCCCCTCACTCACGATTTTTTTTTTTTTTAGATTTTTTTTTTTTTTGTACGCGTTTTGGTGCGCATTGACCTCACCTACCTACTTACTGTCTCGCCTACCTACTGACCTGCTAATCAGTGGTTCACCTAATTACTAACCTACTTAATTAATTAACTGTGCGTCTAACTGTGCACAAACCAGGAAACACAGAAAATGCAGAAAATTGAAACTTGACAGAACTGTGCAGTGCAAACCAGAAAATGCAAAAAAAACGCAAGAAATGCTAACTGTGTGACTAATGCTAACTGTGTGCAAACAAAAAAATAGAATTTTGCTAACTGTCTAACTAATACTAAATGTACGCAGCAGAAAAACAGAAAATGCAAACTGTGCGCAACAGAAAAATAGAATTAACAACTTGCAGAAAAAATACGCCTTCCTCTCCCTCTTCTTTCCTACTGCAAACCACTCATACAAGAAGCACAAAGTGCCTCTTGGGCTTAGTGCATGGCTATTCCCCGGCAGCGGCGCCAAAAATGTGCGCTCCTTGCCGCACTGTCGAAGCAAGGGACTTGCCAATGCACGTGTGCGAGCCGCAGACGGCTCCAAGCACACAACTAGTTTAACTAGTAAGCTCAAAGAGGGCAATGGTGTGTCACTCACCGCCTTATGCTCCTGCCGCAGAGGATTCCTCGCCGCGAAGAAGAAGGAGACGCCGCTACGCCGTGCTCAACCGCCTCGTCGCCGCCGTGCCTTCGTAATGCTCGATCGCACACACACTCTCCCTCTCTCTCTCTCTCTCACACACACACACACACACACACACACACGAGGAGGTGAAGAAGAAGAAGATGGAGATGGAGATGGAGCAAGAGCACTCTTCTATTGCACAAATGAGAGAATGAGTGATTTTTAGGTTTAGTTGGCTTTTATATGAGCTCACCCCATTCACACTTGGGTGCCCATGCTTAGCCAACTAATCCCTTGAATGTCCCAGTTAGAGTGCGCCTCTCATCGGCGATCACTCTTACCCTTTTCCTATTGGTCCGACAAGCCCGGTACCTGACTCTACCAAATACATAATACACGTCCGTCGTAGGTGATGGGGTGTCCGTGAGCCGTGAGGGTTAACACAAACTATGACTCAACCATTGAGTATCCAGCCATATACTCGATACGGAATGGAGACAACCAACTAGGTTGAATGTAGATTGGAGGTTCCAGCAACCAATCACTAACATCCATACTCAGCCATCACCTTGTATGGCAGGGTGTAAACTCATACAAAATCTGCAAGAGAGATTGCACTAGCAATGAAAAAGGGTGCAGAAAGAATAAAGTCCATGGATTTGCATGCCGCTCCAAATAAATTTGTGTTAAACACTAGGGCCCATAACACCTAGTGTGCATGCATTTAACACAAACATATCCAAACCGCAATTCCATGAGGAGACTTTCCAGATACTTACGTGAAAATCTTGCAACAAAGTTGGACCATAATAGAATGCGACAACCCGATCACACCTATGAACCAACCATGAGACCTTCTCATGAACGTAGCATACTTTGTAGCAAAAGTTGGACCATAATAGAATGTGACAACTCGGTCACACCTAGGAACCAACCATGAGACATTCTCATGAACGTAGCATACTTTGCTATATGTAGAAACGACCCTCCGTTAAGGTGGTTTCACAGCACTTGTAATCACAACAAGTCTGTACTTAGTACCCGACAATTTTTTGCCACTGAAATTGTTCCTGATACTGTGTGCGTCAATTGGTCTAATGAACGGATGCGACCAGCACCTAGGGACTTCGTCGCAACACATCATTTTGAATTGGGCGCCAGTATCAGTCCCAGAGACTCATATTCTCCACATGTGGAATATGTCTCAAGTAAGGATGCCAGGAAAAGTGACATCCATCAAGTACGAGCTGTACTTGTGTGTGGAGGTAACTACAAACACTCTATGACGCGAGTGAGAGGGACCCTCATTATCATGCTCCACACTGGCTAAACCAAAACTCCTTGAGTTCCTAGACCATGTTGTATCCCATGTGACAACATGTGCCAAATCGAACCCTACAAGTAGGTTCGTAACAGCATAAGGCAAAAAGGTAGATTGGACACTTGGCCCAGGATACTTTGTGCCGACATGCCCTTGGCATGGCTCTATAACATTCAAGCGTACTTATACGTCTTGAAAAAGAAACAAGCAAAGCATACAAAAAATGGAATAACACCAAATTAATAGATGCGTACCTGGAGGTTTGAACGTAATGTTCACGTACCAGTATTCAAACGGAGAGGAGCACATCTCCTACCTGAAAAACAAACAGCATTGCACTGGGAACCGTGGGTGTTGCCTTCGCAATCCAACCCCTGTGGTTAAAATCTACGTAGTCAAACCCCTTGGTAAGACCCTCTGTAGAAACTGCACAACTAGCAGGTAACGGTTATCAACATAGTCAACCGTATACATATTGATTGGAATCAACCAAAAGTTGAATTTGTCCACTACTGCGTGGTAGATTGCGAAATTCGTTCCTTGAAAGGCTAACTGGGAGAGATCAAACTGTGATCCTCAATGCCTATGGGGTGATGTAGCAGTCATCCGCAGGGTCGTACCCCAAAACAATATGTCCATAGACACTCCGTAGTGCTATAGAGAAAACATGGAATCCACACAAGTGGACTGCCTAGCTCTGGTGGACAGCCATGCTGTCACAACTGATTGCTGCATCTATACTTCCTTGTATAGATCAGCTGCTATGAGTTGAAGATTTATCAAAAACTCAACTTGAGTGTCGCACTGAAATCATGTAGTGCAAAAATGACACTGTAAACATCATGAATGACAAGACTCTTGCTTGTGCATTAACGTCGATGTATACTTCCCTGGGTAGATCTGTTCGATCTGGAAAACAATCACCCAAAGAATGCCAATAATTGGGTCTTACCCTTGGCCTGACAATGGCTCTTAGCCTGTGTGGCTCATAGCCCTTATGCAAATTAGTTGAGAGTTAGAGCACCTTGGCTCAGGCTCCATTGAACAGTTGAAGACTAATATGAGTAACATCTTAGCCACGTGCTAGCTGATAAGTAGAGCATCTTGGCTCAGGCTGCACGTATCAAAAGCTTCTTAGAAGATTTTCATTTTTCCCTTAAAGAGAAAGAGAGAGAACAATAGCATGCTGGGCTGAGGAACTTTCCTTAAGTGCCCAAACTGTGTGCTCTTACGCATCTTATGTCTGACTGGCAGCTTATCGTATAAGCATTCCACAGGTTGTCGGTATGACTGTCTCATCAAGAGAGATAACAGAAAAACACAGAACTCACTCCGACCCACCTACCTTGTAGGGGTCGTGATTGTATGAGTACAACATAGCTTTGGCACTTTGCCTGGAAAATAAGTGCTAGATTGAGGTTCCTTTTAGTATTTTTGGGTGGTAATAGCAACCAACCATCAGGTTCAACAATCCATCACTTAGTCTGTCCTTGACAAAGTTGCGAGTGTGATAACGGAAGCGTAATCTATGAAGTGGTGGATTCCATGCCACTTGCTTAGCATGCCTTGCATGAAAAAGCATAAGCCCTTGGCTAATATGACGGCCTCAAGTGTGAGAGCGGAAACCAAAAGTGCCTTGCACAATCTGCATTGGTAGTGTTACATCATAATGGGATATCACCACACCTAAAATGGGAGCAAACTTCTAGTCATACCAATTCCCCAAACTTGTGTGCCAACGCCCGTGATTCGAGGTCAATGGGCAGTAATGCGGCACAAGGGATAAGTCTTGCTTCGTGTAAAATTGCCAAAGCACTTTGCTTTGCACAATGATAGTAATTGCCAAGGAAAGTGTAAACATGGAAAAAACAAGAAAAACTTAAACTTGGCGAACCTGGTTGTTGCTGTAACCAGTTGTCCCGAGATTTTGTAGGAGAAAACTTTCTCACAGATGGCTCATAGCCATATGTGGTTGTTGGATAGATGGCTCATAGCCATATCAGATGTCTCATAGATGGTTGATAGCCGTCTTTGCTGTGCGAGTGGGAGTTGTCGTGTACACAACTACGTCTTCTTATGGCAGATACATCCGTCGTGTACGGAATGAAATATCCTGCAGACAGTTTTCCATATCCTTCCCAAGTTGTATGCTCATAGCATATGCCAAACATGGGGAGTGTCAATGCAAGAAGCTTGATGGGAAGCCTTGCTTCATAGAAATATGTTTGTGCTGACAGTCAACAAATGTGGCTGCAGATATCATAACAAAAAGAATCGACTTTGTCGAGCAATTTCAAGTGAAATTAACCAGTATTGTGCGCAAGCATCCTCTGTCAGTTTGTAGAAATAGTGACAAGGAGTCAGCCATGGCGAGCAACTTGCTGTCCACAACAAATCTAGTAATAGGCCATGCCTATCTCCTTGAGATACTAAAAAATTGGTCCTTGGCCACGCCTTTGAAGCAAAATGTAACCTATGACGAGCGTGCTCTATCAAGGTACTCAGGAGAAGCCATGCTTCATATAACTATGTCTGTCCTCATTGCCAACAAATGCTATCAGTGACGACAGATGTCATAGCAAAGAGAGTCGACCTTGTCGATCATGCACAAAAAATTGACCGTGTCGAATTGTAATGTAATGGAAAAATAGTAGAACCCGTGCAAATTATGCAGCTCGTACCTGCTTGGCTCTATGAACGATAGCCGCGATCATCCATGCTAGTGCATACTAGAGCTATCAAACACATGCTCCATACTACTCTACTTCTTGCTGCCAAGGGCCTTGCCCAATGCGCAACCAATTTGGAATCTTGTGAGAACTTCCATAGCGTTGCCGTAGAATCATTGAAGCCTTGCTTGATAAATTCTACCTATCTCTTGAGCGACAACCATTGCACCAGTCGGAATTCACAAAACCAAACAAAGTGCAGATGATTGTAAAGAATGCAAAAAGTAATGCCGAAACATAAACAAAAATACCTGGAGCGTTAGCAGATGCACCTTGAAGCCTCGCCAAGATGCCAACCCACGACCTTGTCGTGCATGGTGTTGGATCTCTCCCGTGGGATCCATAAATTCTCGAGTCTGGTGTCCAAATCTGTACCAGACTTGGTACTTCTTGAATCTGGGAGTCGTCCGGATTCCTTTCAAAAACAATCGGCGTCCGCCGCTAGTGATGCCTTGCATGTGATTTCTAATCCATATCGAAGTTAGAAACCTTGCATCATGGCAAACTAAACTCCTTGCTTGCCGAGCACTGCTCTTCATGCATGCCTTGGACTCCGCTTTCAATCCCGACATGAAGAGGTTTTGAGAGGTATCTTGTAAATTTTCTACACATGAGCTATGCAGAAAATTCAGAGCGAGCTTCTCCTTTTGCCGAGATCGTACCTTGAATCGGAGGTCCCTCCGGAGCCATGGCCAAGAGAGCTTTGGACTATCCGGCTCATTTGTATGCAGTCTGCCTGTGGGATCATCCGCTTGTGTGGGGGGGTTGCCCAAGTTGGGGCGCCCATTGGTAAGTAAAGGAAAAAAAAAGAACAAAAAGAAAAAACTCTTGCTGCAGCGATGGCGGAAACAGCAGGGCTGTCACCGAACGGCGTTCGCGCTGCTCCAACCACGCCCTTACAGGGCTCCGTGTTGTGACGAACCTTGTTTATCCTGCTGGGGCGCACCCTTTTGGTGCAAGGCCCGCCCAAAACGGCACAGGTCCATCTTCCTCTCCCCTTCCCGCAAGCGGCCCTTCCCGCGAGCTTCCACGAAGGTCTTGCTCGGCTCTGCAGGGGCCATTTCCTGCGGCCGGAAGAGACAAAGAGACCGAGAGCGCTGGAAGAACTTGCAACCCTGACCCTACCTTGCCATGCAATGCCATGCAACCACGTCCCCTCCATAGCTGGTGAGAGAGAGATATATTCCGAGAGAGAGAGAGAGAGAGAGAGAGAGAGAGAGAGAGAGAGAGAGAGAGAGAGAGAGTACATGCCTCAAAAAGAAAACCATGCCTTCTTCCCCGCCATGGCTCCACCCTCCTTCCTCCTTCAATGAAACCAAGCGCAACATCTTGATTTTCAACATTGTTGTCCTTTTGCAACCACCCATATCTAAATGGTAACTCATGATAACTCATGTGAGTATCATGAGTTACCCTACAAGATGGTTATCTTCTCTATGGCAATAGACTATGCGTTACTAAGTCACTACGTGAGAAAGTAATGTATGAATCTCGTGCTCCTCCTTATGCGGGGCATAGTCTACCCTAAAGGGAATAGAAACATATTCTATTGGCCTGTGAAAGCAAACATACAAGAGTATGTTTCAAAATCTGTGGTATGCCAAAAGACGAAGTTTGATAGAGTGAAGCAACCTGGATTGCTTCAACCATTGCCAATCCCTAATTCACTATGGGAGAGCATATCCATGGATTTTATCTTTGGATTGCCCAATTCTATCCATGGGAATGCGGAAATATGGACAATAGTAGACAAGTTTAGCAAACAAGCACATTTCATATCTGTCAAAAATACTATCAAGGCCCATCAAATGGCAACCCTCTTTGTATCACAAATCTTCAAATACCATGGCTTGCCAATGTCTATAGTGTCGGATAGAGATCCTAGAATGACCAGATATTTCTGGAAGGGTCTCTTTGAGAATTTAGGTACAAGGCTAAACTTCACTTCGGCCTATCATCCCCAAACGGATGGCCAAAGTGAAATAGCTAACCTAACCATTCTTGATCTACTAAAATCTTATGTCACAAAAGTAGATCAAAGTCCCAATGGGAGACGTACTTACCCTTAGTGGAGTATGCGTACAATAATACTGTACATACTTCCACGGGAAAAGCACCTTTTGAGGTGATAGAGGGAAGATCAAAAAGTCCCCTGCTACTCAAGTTACATGGGAAGATCTTCGTTGCAGATGAATATAGCCGAGACCTGCAAGAATATTTCCAAAAGATTAAGGATGCTATATCTAACTCTTAACAAAGGCAAAAGGCTGTTTCTCATAAGCACAGAAGAGCCCTAGCCTTTAAACAAAATGATTGGGTATTGCTTAAGTTTCCCAAGGCTCGATTAAGGCACACAATGGGAAAGAACCCTACGGGACACCAAAAGTACTATGCTAAGTTAGCAAAAAGCTACTATGGTCCCTTCCAAATTCTTGAACCAATCAATGAGATGGCCTATCAACTCAAGTTGGCCAGCCATTGGCTCATACACCCCTCATACACAATGATTTCCACGTGAGCCTACTAAAGCCTTACAAAGGAGAACCACCTAAAGAAGCAATCATTGAAGACCCACTGGAGATCGAAGACCAAGAAGAGGTGTTGCAACCCGAGTCCATTCTCTGACACAAAGACAAGGTATTACGAGGCGGTAAGACTACTCGATGATATCTTATCAAGTTTAAAAATTATCCTTTTGAAGATGCTAGATGGATGCAAGGCATACAATTAAAGGATAACCTAAACCTTGTCAATGCTTACAATGATTCCCTAGAGTAAGCAAATATAAATATATATAAATGAACAAAGGTTTTGTCTTATAAGACTCTCTTTTTCTTCATTGTGCACACATGTTTAATAGTATGCATGCTTAGGATCATGTTTGTGGAGACGACGTCACCCAAACACCAAGTAGAGCTTGTCACTCTACTATGGAAGATTGATATGGACTAATGTGTAGACATGCTTGTGGTAGCTAAGGCTCTCAAGCACCAAGTGGACTAGTCATCCATTCTAGAACGGTGTCATAGGGTAAAATAGGGATCCTCTACCCGCTACCAAACCGACTAATGACTAGGCTTTATCTTCTCTACCTCATAGTCGATGACAACTATGATTTCAAGAGAGAGGTAATGTCATTAAACTAATATCTAATACTCCCACATGATTTTTCATGTTAAATTGGTCATTTAATATGGGGAAGTACGAGGGGAGTAAAAGCTAGAATATTGGTAAGGCTTCCAGACCGGTCTCTATCAAGATCCAAAGGACAAAAAATAGGGATCCAAAGGGGGACATTCTACAAAAGAGCAATGTGCTTCAATAGGGCTTAAAGACCTAGGGTTCAGCTCCATCAAGACTTCCATAGGCTAAGGTTCCAAAAATTAACTCATTTATACAATGGCCAATATAGGGGAAAAATTGAATGGTCATGGGAAGCCAAAAAAGTCTTCCCATATCCCTAGGAAGGAGGGGGCGAGCCCTTTTAGTAGGGGATGAGAGAGAAACACACACACACACACACACACACACTCCAAGGCTCCCCCTCTACACAAAGGTAATACTAGACACATGTCAGGCTCCTAGGGCAATTGCCCCCAATCCCCCTCAAATCCTATTGGATGGCCATAGAGGTGGACCAATGAGAATTAGACTAGAGTAAAGTTAGTCTAATAAATTAAAAAATGCTTGATAAAAGAATCAATACAGAATTAAGCTCCCTATAAGACTATTGGACAGTCTACCAAGGGGTCCAATGAGCATTCAGCAGCCCAATGGCCTGCCTGATTCCTATTGGCAAGAAGACTAAGAGGTCCAATGAGAGCTTAATTGAACTATTTAACTACCTAAAGGTCTCACAAAAGGGGAAAGGGGGACACTTGTCAAAAGGCTATGAAGTATGCTTCTCATTTGTGATTGGCTAAGCTTTACATGAGCCAATGGGAGGCCGCCAGCATGAGCAAATAGCAAGAGGGGTCAACCAAGATGAGAGAGGGCTGCATTTTACTCTAACGCAATGCTACACACACACACACACAATCATGTGTGCAAGAAGAACTCCATCTCCTTCTCCAAGCATTCATAAATATGTGAGGAGAATACTTCTTTCTCGTAAGATATCTCTTCTTCCTCTCAATCTATCCTCATTCCCTGCTAGCTCTCACCATTTTTGAAGGTGTGTGAGGTCTTGAGATTGAGGCTAGGGACACTAGGGTTGCTTTATCAAATTAAGTACTCTCTTTATGCTCATTAGGAAATTATTCTTAATGAAATGCTCACTATGTTATCAATTTCTGCTACACACAAGTTACTAGTGCATTAAATGTTACACCTTCCCAGCTAGACCATACACTTTCTGAGGGTTTTGAATGAGATTTATGCTTGTATGAGGGTTGAGGTTTCGTGGCTGAAAATTTAGTGTTCTTACTTGATCTGTTTAAGTAAAATTGGATGTGAATCGATGATCCTTTCATTAGGAACTTGCTTCCAAAAACAATCAAATTCCAAGCACAATAGGAAAGAGAGTTTGTAGCTCTTCTTCCATGAACGCTCTTAGAGTTTTAACCATGTTTAGGAAGAGGAATGGTGATTTTCCATAAACACTTTTTTACAAAGTGTTTGTGATTCTCATCACGAACTCTCCAACCAAAGGTTTCACACTTTCCAAGCGAGGCCGCACACTTTTCAACAATGCGACACTTATACCTTGGTGGGTACTAGGAAATTAACTCAAAAGAGAAAAATGGACACATGGCGGCCCTTGAGAGAACTGCCAGACACATCATCAACTTTGGGCGTCCCGAATCGATCAAGAGAGAGAGGGAGACTGGTTGACTTCTTGAAGTGCCTACTGTGTGTGAGTAGTTGGTGCAAGTAATCACAGCTTTACTGGAAAGCTTTCCTTCTCCTATGTCTTATATAGCACGATGATTACGCTCTCGTGCACACCTCTTCCCTTACGAATACAAAATTGTGATGCCCAACACAAGGGCTACTCATGTGTATGTATAATTGTGTGGGTTTATGTGTGATTGTTGATGCAAGAGCCGCCTTACACAAGTATTGGATTAGCTAACTTCTCACCCAAAGCTAGCACATATTGATTTGGAGAGATTCTTGCGAGAAATCTCTTCCAAATCAAAGGGCAAGTAGCCCTACAAGTGTGACAACTCTAGGGCTTGCTATGGATGTGATTAGCATGCGAAAGAAAGCCCAAAACAAAGAATTACAGCTTGTTGTACTTTTTGCAAGTTTAGGGTTTTGACTTTTTTTTATGTCTAAGAGTCGTAGGAGCTTTAGGGAAGCTAGGGATTGTCAAACAAGTGTTCTGGAGCATTTTAGAGGCAGAAAATAAAAAAATTTTCTTTCTGTATTTTCTTCCCAGGTTTGCAAAAGTGCTCTTATTCACATGGAAAGTCATCTAGTACATGGGGATTTTGCTTGTGAGGCCTTCTATTGTCATTATGTTGCCGAAATTGGGCTAGAGTAGACCATTTTCAGCCCAATAGAAATGGACAGCTCGTAGTAGTTTACAAGTCTAATTGGAATAAAGAAATACTGAAAGGGACGTCAATCTTTGGGGCCAATAGATTGTCAATATCTGCTTGGGAGCACTCTAGCTACTAAGTCGTGATTTGTTTTGAGGTGTTGAATTCCAGACACAGGTCTATCGGGGAAATTAATTTGTGTCATAAAGTACAGGTAAAGCCATTCATTATAAAGCTCGAGTGAAAGCCATAGTCTACCGCCCTTTAGCAAGGCTACTGGCTGGTTCCATGGTTCTATTTCCTGGACAGAATCACTTTTTCCTCAAGAAGAGAGACCTGGTTAGTTTTCAGCAAAGACACAAAGTACAGGAACTTGGAATTCCATTATGCCTGACAGAACGAATGACACGAGAGCAGAGGGTACCTCTTTGAAGAATAGACAGGTTGTTAAAGAGGTTGACTAGAGCTCACGACCACCACTATATGAACCTTTTGTTGATGTGAATGCGCCACAAGCTCAAGAGTTAATTATTGGGCAGTTAGAGGAGGATGCATTTAGGACACAATTGGTTGCTATTGCAAATGTGTTTACTCGATAAGTGTAGAACCCTAGGTTTATGGAGTTTTTGCAAGCTCCACCAATGTCACACAACAGGCAAGGTAACTTACTCAGCCAGTTGAGGGTGAATCCTAGGTCCCTTATGCGTCCTAGCAGGGCAAAAATCATTCCCATGTTGCGGACTAACTTGAGGTTTTAAGACAAACTTTTTTTGTCTATGAATAGGTGTTAAGGATTCCAATTCCATTGGCTATACAAGTTCAGACAGCCAGTTGAGGGTGAAGCCTAGGTCCCTTATGCGTCCTAGCAGGGCAAAAACCATTCCCATGTTGCGGACTAAGTTCAGGTTTTAAGACAAACTTTTTTTGTCTATGAATAGGTGTTAAGGATTCCAATTCCATTGGCTATACAAGTTCAGACACCCACCTTTCAAAGTGTAAATGTTGGTTTAAATGGACAGGGAGCTAATTTTTAGGCTATGCATCGGGTTTTTCCACCACTCACAGTACGTGGTGGGTATTTTTGGGGTCGATCAGTGTTTCAAAGATTGGTTGTTATATGCCTGGAAATCATCAATACATGTTAGGAACAATATTTGGGGGTATGCAAGGCATGATGTCAAACCCCATGTATGGTAATATTCATTTACAACCAGGGTTTCAATATAATCAAGGTCGGTTTGGGGTGCCACAGGGAAATTTTGATATATCTGGTTTTTCAAATGAGCAGGCAAATATGGCACCAAAAAGTCAAGATATTAAAGACCAAGGGGCACAAATGATCCCTACCACTTTACCCTTGTTGCAAACACTTCCCTTTAATAATTTGATAGTGTTGGACAAGCCAAAACCATACAAAGAAGATGGTGTAGTTGTGAAGTTTGATACTTTCAATGGATTGGAGGACGACGAAGGCCTTCTGATAATGCCTATGCAGGGGGGGATTTTACCGAGGCTTCAAAGGTCCATAAAACTGCCACTTTCTTCAAGGAATTACGCATGTATGGTGGACAACATTGTTGATGCAAGGACATGCACCCTCTACATGGGTTTACTTCAAGCAAATGTTTTGCCTTTACATGGATGTCAAACAAGTTTGAAGCTGATGTTATGATAGATTGGCACCAGCTCAATGCAATTACTTACAAAATCTAAGAGGAGTACCAAAAAAAATTTGTACTGCTTTCAATAACTTCCTATAGATGTGTGCATCTAACAGAGAAAATAGAGAAGCGTTGCTATCAATAACTTCCTATAGATTTGTGCCATTGACAGAGAAAATATAGAAATTGTTGAAATTGGAACGGGGCTAAGGAGCAACAATGCATATTTTGCTTTGGAGAGCTTGGAGTCGCAAGCTTGCAGTCGGGCATGCCTTGCATTTGCCACACACACATGCCATCTGCAATTTTGACCTTGCTCGTTAGTCTGTCAACAAACAAGTTTTTGACAGAGCAGCAAAGAATTAGTTTTTTTTTTGTTAAAGTCTAGCTTACACACTTAGTGTGTGCAAGCCCTCGATCCCACAAGAACTTTGAGACTCGCTCACACACACCCGAGTCAAAGAGTTGAGAGAGAGAGAGAGAGAGAGAGAGAGAGAGAGAGAGAGAGAGAGAGTAGGGATTTTGACATTGGCATCCGTTTTTTCGGCTCTGGCTACAACATCGATACAATCATTGAGTGTGTGTGCACATCTAGACCTTCGAAATCAACTCAGGTTTTTGACACCGACATCATCTCGATCTTAGTCTTTTGGCTTAGACATCGACATTCAAGTTCTTCCCGATATCTCGCATTACATGGTAGATTCTCGACTTCCAACCCCAGCGCCCGTTTTTCCCACAAACAATTGCGTTCATGGGCTTCACAGGGGAGGTACCTCTATTATCAAGGAGTGACACCCGGCATCGGCATTTAGTGCAGCGATTACCATGTACAACATAGTTCTTCAGCTTCGACTTCTTTGGAGGCTATTCGACTAGCGCATTTCTATCTGTCGACGGAAATCGGCATCGACATTCCCATTCTACACTGACACGTAGGTTATAGGGGGATTTTGAACACACATACACCATTTTCTCTAGGTTGTTAGACGCTTACAGGCAAATCGCCTTTCAGGCAATTTTAGCTGTCATTTTGACAATAGTTTCTCTGCGGATAGATGCGTTGATGGATGCATTTTTGTTTTAGCACACCTAGTGCTATTGAGCTCTTTTGAGAGCAGATATCCCTGTAGGGATATTTTTTACTGCACGCAGCAATTCTTGGTGCATGTTCGTGTGTAGTCACTCATGTACATTACTGTCTATGTACCTTGTTTGTGCTGCAAATTTGGCGTGATACTTTGGCAATTTTCTCGTTCATTTTTGAGACTCGGACCGGAAGATCCCTTTCTGAGATTGTGGCTAGTCGTTTTGTGTCTGCTTTAGCCTTTGGAGGGTCATTGCATGAGGTTTTCTTTGAGCTCGGGTATGCTCAAATGTTGAGATACCTTCAATGATATAGGTAGCTAGAGTTACCCTCTTACAGTAGCCTCACCATAGGATATGTATCTAGTCAGACTTTTTTGCTTTTGACGCCAAGTTGGAGGTCACAAGGTAGTTGGTTCAGTAATCTACGTCCAATGTTGTTTTTTTAGCAATTCATGCACTTACTTTTGTCCTATCGGGTTTGATAGTTTGATCAGTGGGAAGACTTGAATGACCATGATATGGAGACCATTTGCAACTTGGTGAATCCATTTACTTTACCATAATGGATAAGACCAATGCCAAAGATTTATGGAATTCTCTATGTGCAACATGGGATGGCAGCAATGCCTTGAACAAGGTTTTCTTGATGAAGAAGCTTATGCGCATGAATATGAAAGAGGGTACTAATGTTAGTTATCACTTGAACAAGTTCAACAATATATTTTCGCAGATTACTTCAAAAGGTCTCAATTTTGATGATAAAATGAAGGCCATTTTCTTGCTATGTTTGCTACCATCCTCATGGGTGGATACCTTCAGCACAGCCATAAGCAATTCTGCACCTAATGGCAAGATAGTTTTCAGCAATGTTGCTAGTGTGTTGCTCACTGAGGAGATTCAATGCCAATCCCTTCATGCGCGTGGGCATGGTGTGTGTATGTGCTTAGTGGAAATCGTGACAAGCAAAGGCAGCGTGGTCGTAGCCGTAGTCATTCTTAGGATCGCAGGTAAGGTTGTAGCAAGAGTCACAACAAAGACATGAGAGATGTTGAGTGATATTACTGCCATAAAAAGGGAAACTTGAAGAAAGATTTCAGCACAATGCAGCATGATAAAGGCAAGAAGAAAGTGAAGTCTAACAAACCTAAAAGCATTGTGAAAATTGAAGAGCTTAATGTGACTGAGTCTCTAGCCATTGAGACAGTTTCTGACGTGCCAAATGATGTGTTGATTTTCACATTGGATTTTTCCTAATGCATTGTATCTCTTGATAAGTGTTATGTGTAGAGTTGGATTGTGGACTCAGGTGCTAGCTTTCACGTGACTCCTCACAAGGTAGTTTTCTATATACACTGCCACACATGACACAATGAAGCTAGGCAATTCTTATGAGCTTGATATATGTAGTGTGGACAGCAGCAAGTTATCTACGTGTAAATGCCACTGAGCTAATACCACAATGCTAGACATGTACCCAAATTGACAAAGAGTTTGATGTCTGTTTCTGGACAGCTGGATGATTTGGGTTACACTACCATATATGCTCATGGTTCTTGGATTCTCAAGAAGGAAAATTTGGTCATTCTTAAAGGCCAAAAGTTTGGCTCATTCTACTCACTTTATGTCTCTTCTGTGTAAGAGAATTCTATTTGTGTAGCCGAGCTGCCGTCTATAGAGTTCTAGCATAACCAGCTAGGTTATATCAGTTAACAAGAAATGAAATTCTTACAAAATTTTGGTTATATCCTTGTATTACTCTAAGTTCTCTTTATGTGAACATTGCATCTATGGAAAATAGACTAGGTTGACATCAACGCCGGAGTTAGGGAGTCCTTTAGATCTCGTTCATAGCTACTTGTGCAGACCTATGCCAGTCAAGTCTCTAGGGCGAGCATTATACTTCTTGACATTCATACATGAATCTACTAGAAAGGTGTGGGTTTATCTCAGATCAACGTTTTTAGTGTCTTTCAGAAGTTCTTAGCCCTGGTCGAGGACCAATTGGGTAGAAAGCTTAAAGCTTTGCGAAGTGGCAATGGAGGCGAGTACATCTCCTTTGAGTTCAAGGAAATTTGCAGTAAACATGGCATTAGAAGACAGTTTACCATGCCTTACAGACCACCCAGAATGGTGTGACTAAGAGGATGAATAGAAGCATTCAAGAACGGGTCACTTCTATGTTATCTACGACCAATTTACCTCAAGAATTTTGGGGAGAAGTTGTTATAACGGTTGCTTACTTGATCAATCGATCACCTAGTACACCACTAACGTACAAGGTTCTGTAGAAGATGTGGACGGGTAAACAGCCCAATTATGACAGATTACGTGTATTTGGGTGTGAGGCATTCTCACATGTGCCAAAAGTGCTTAGACGAAATCTAGACCCCAAATCACACAAGTGCATCTTCATTGGATATGGTGTAGACGGAGAGATGGGATATCATCTCTAGCACTCGGAATCTAAAAAGGTTATACACAGTTCACAGGTGATATTTAATGAGTTAATATGCATAGAAAGCCAGTGAAAAGCATTGAGTATCACAGAGTACGATTTGAGGATGTTGCCTCACCACCAATGACATAGAATGTTGGATGTGCTAGTGATGCACCTTCCACTAGTATACACACACATGTTGCTCCAGAGAGAGCGAGATCGAGCAGTTAGGTACTTCGGAGATCTACTTGTGCATCTCGTGCACCTGAGCATTTTGATCCAGGATTGGACTCTTTGCTAGTCACTGACTGCGGTGAGCTCACTTGCTACTAAAGAGGCCATTGAAATGGACAATAGCATGAAGTGGGAAGAGGCTATGCAATCTGAGTATAACTGGATCTTAGCAAATGAAACTTGGGAATTGACAGAGTTACCTGCGGGTAAACAGGCATTTCCATGAAAATGGATGTACAAGAAGAAGTACACGAGACAGATGATCCCCAGCCTAAGTATAAGGCTAGATTGGCTGCTAAAGGGTTCAAGCAAGCAGAAGGTGTGGATTTTGATGAATTTTTTTCTCCCATGGTCAAGATGACTACATTGCATCTTATGCTTGGTCTAGTATCCTTCGAGGACATGGAATTGGTCCAAATGGATGTGAAGACAGTGTTTCTTCATGGGGATCCTGAAGAGGATGTCTACATGAAATAGCCAGAAGGTTTTTCGATAAAGCTTGAGAAGCCAGCATGGACAGAATTGGTGTATAGACTCAAGAAGGTTTTGTATGGGCTAAAGCAAGGCTCAAGGCAATGGTACATCAAATTCAATGAGTACATTCAATCCCAGGGTTACGTACGGAACCAAGATATCATTGCTTGTACACAAGGAGGTTGAACGATGGTTCCCTTATCATTCTAATTTGTACGTGGATGATATGTTCATAGCTGGGAAGTCAAAAGATGAGATTTCACTTCTAAAGGATGCCTTAAGCAAACAGTTTCCTATGAAAGATTTGGGTGATGCACATCACTTTCTTGGTATGTGTATCAAGAGAGATCGCAAACGTGGTATACTTTGAACTTTCACAGGAAGAGTATGTTCACAAGGTCTTGCAACATTTTAATATGCAAGGGCCCGATGAAAGCATTGAATACCCCAATGGCTGCCTACGAAAAACTGAGCAAGCATGATTGTCTCAAATCATATGTTGAAAAGGCAGAGATGGCAAAGGTGCCATATTCTTTGGTAGTTGGCAGTCTCATGTTCGCCATGGTTAGCACACGGCCAGACATTGCATATGCAGTGGGAAGTGGTCAGCAGGTTTAAGGAAAATCCAAGCAGAAAGCATTGGGAAGCAATGAAGCACATCTTGAGATACATCAAGGGCTCAGCCAGCAAGTGCTTACGCTTTGGAAACAGTGATGCATCCATATTTGGGTACACTAATTCGGATTATGCGGGTTGTGTGGACACTAGGCGATCCACATGTGGCTACATTTTCTTGTCCACTAGAGTGGGAGTTTCTTGGAGATCACGTCTTCAAAATTGCACTTCGTCTTCCACCACACTGAGGCAAAGTATGTTGCAATTTCCAGTTCGAGTAAGGAAGCTGTGTGGTTATCTCGTTTACTTGGTATACATCAGACACCAGCATTGCAACAGTCAGAGTGCGATTACATTAGCAAAGAACCATGTGTTTCACTCCAAGTCTAAAAAACATAAAGGTCAGGTATCATGTGGTACGGGATATTTTGGCTAGCAAACGCATTGAGTTAGCGAAAGTTCACACGGATGAAAACGTAGCAGATGCTCTAACAAAGAGCTTAGCTTCAGAGCGGTTTGCACATTTCATAGAGATGATGGGCGTAGGGTGAAGTTACAATCATGCTTCATGTTTGTAGTTGTATATGATAACCCCTACATTCTTTAGCCACTTGGGCCACAGTGGCCTTCAAGTGGGAGATTGTTAGGTTTCAAGCCCCATGGCCGATTTGGTCGGGCACCCGCCCACTTACATTATATGCTTGAGCTTGTGGCTATAATGGATTCTAGTATGCAATATGGAATACAGATTGTGGAAGTATACTCTATGGAAATGTATGATGTGATTGAGGCCTTTGAAGATCAAAAAGATTTCAATGCTAATGACGCACAGGAAGTGCATGTGAAAACTATGGAGCATATGTGTGGTCTTTATGATAAAAAAGCCTTGTCCAAAACACATGGATGCAATCAAAACCATGAAAGAAACATGTACAAATATAACCGAAGTTCAAAAATTTCTTGGTATTTGCGTCTTTTATCTTATTTGGATACCACATTATGCACATGTAGCAAATCCTGTTTATAGGTTGTTGAGAAAGAATCAGAAGATTCAATGGTAAGAAGAGCACACAAAAGCCATGAGGAAGCTAAAGAAGCTACTTTTTTCATCACCAACCTTGAGAAAGGTAGACTATGCATGTGAAATACCTGTCATTGTGAAAGTGGACATGAGTCCTACAAGGATAGTATGTGCAATAGGGCAAGATGATGACGAAGGAAAAAGATAGGTGGTGAGCTTTGGGGCCAAGGTTCCGAGTTCTTACCAATTAGATTATGCGCACGAAAAAAGGGAATTATGGGAACTGGTCAACGCATTGAGATGTGACAAGTAATACTTGATAGGGGCATTAGTGGTTGTAGAAACGGATTGTTTGCCTCTTCTTGGAATAATTACAAATTATTCAACTCTTGACATTGCCATGCTACGATGGATAGCCTACGTAAAGTATTTGAATTTTGAGCTCAAGGATATTGCGAGGAAGAACAATCAAATGGCAGATATGTTATCTAGTGCAAGGTATGAAGATGAACACGACATGATTGTTGAGGGAGATGATGTAGGCACAAAGTTTTACACTATTTCTCATGAAAATATTAATCATGCATGTTTTTTAGCTTCACTCGAATTCTTTTTAGAGGAGCTATATGAGGGTGAATGGTTCTTGATAGGTCACTACTTAAGTACCTTGAAGAAACAGGATGATTGTACTGAGCAAGAACATAAGAGGATAAGAAGAAAAGCATATGGATACTTCTTGAAGGATGGCTACTTGGGAAAGCATCCTAAACAAAGAGAGGGAACACCGTTGCGGGTAATGTGCGATAAGGCTCCTCATCAACAAGATTTTATCAAGGAGTTCCATGAAAGTTTATGGGCAAGACATCAAGGTATATGGGCAGCATTTTGCCAAAGTAAAAGAGAGGTATTGGTGGAAAGGGGTGTATAAGGATGTGGTTGAGTTTGTGGAGTCTTGTTTGACATGCCAAATGTACGGCATCGTGATGGGTTGCGTCCTACTTATCCATTGGCCATACATTACAAATGGGTTGTGGGTCACAATGCTTTTGGAACTTGATAAATAAGGTATTTCATGCTTGCAAGAAAAGATTTGTATAATCAAGTTGAAGGGCGTAAATTGAGGACAAAGAATATAGACTGTGTTTGTAAATTCATTCTTGAAGATGTGACATGTCGTTATGGATGTGTTGGAAAAATAACTTTAGATAGAGGAGACTTGGATGCCGACGAAGCAAGGGAATTCTCCTTTCGGATGGACTCCAAACCGGCTTTATCTTGTTCTTGTAACCCAAAGGGCAATTAAAAGAGTGAATGAGGGAATCATTCTATAAACAGAGTTTTGGCTAAGACTTGTGAAGGTAAGCTTGGAGAGTGGCCAAGGCTATTTCCATTTGCATTATGGGTTGACCGTACGACACATAGTTCAGTCACTTGTTATATGCTTGTTGAATTGATATATGGTCAAGAACGTGTGATGCCAATTAAAAATGTAGTTCTTACATGGAATTTATTGACGTGGGAAGATGAAATAAGTAGAGAAGACCTTTTTGCATTGCGCATATGTCAATTGGAAAGAAAACCTGAAGACATTGAGGTTGCAAAAGATCGACTAAAGAATGCAAGGTTGAAAAACAAAGATAGATTTGACAAGAGACATAGGTCCATACCAAAAGCCATTGAAGAAGGTGATTGGGTGTTGGTGTTTGATAGAAGCCTTGAAAAATAACACTCTACAATAAGGAATCTTGCAAAGAGATGGTTTGGCCCTTATGTTGTCAAGCATGTGCATGGAAATGGAACTTACACCCTGTGTGAACTAGATGGGACAGAAATGAAAATTCCCATTGTAGGAAAAAGAGTTAAACTATTCAAAAATGAGAGGATGCTGATCCATTTTATGCACAACCTAGTGAAGAGAATGATGGGTATCTGACCATGAGTTTTTTATGCTTATCAAACACTATTATGGCACAAACCGGAGGAGGCACACGCTTAGAGGGGATGGATGTCTTACTGTGGTACGTAGATAATGTGAAATAACAACAATCACCCCACTTTTGATATTTTTGTTGCATGAAAATAAAACCAATCATGTACATATTGTGATATATGTTAAAGTGACTATTGTGGTTGCTTTCAAGTACATACCTATATGCGGAGTCGTGGCCCTAGATGTGGCACCGTTGCATATTTTCCCACTTGTTTAGATGCCTAATTTGGTTTTATAATGTAAATATTCCAAGTGTTTCATGGTGGCACACTCATCTCGCTTACAAATATTGATGCGGACAAAAACTGCCAAAAATAATGTAACTAACGGGTGTCGTCGTAAAATTGCACGAGAAGTGACCCAAAATAAAAAAATTGATGAAAATTGATACATATCTATGCTTTTTATGCTCATGTGAGTGATCCCATAAATTTAGGGATTTTTTTTACTTTGTTTGTGAATTTTCACATAAAAATGATCTTTTTTTGGTCAAAAATGAGGTGAAAATAACCTAGTTTTGGTCCAAAGTAGCAAAATGGACCAAAACTTTGACACATCAGTTGATATTTTTGTGGGGAAGAGAGAGAGAGAGAGAGGTTTCTTTTTATGTGAAAAAATATGTAATTTTTCCCATCTCTGCAATTCAATAGTTTCTCTATGAGTGTGTAATGCAGTCCCACCTCACCGCTATCTTGTATCTGAGGTTGTGATGGAGTGAACTAGGGTTTCCCTTCATCAAAATGGTGTGTAGGCTTCAATATGGAAGCTTTTAAATCTCTATAAAACCAGAATATGGTCCTTTAGAAAGAGGGACGTTGGTGATTTTTCTTAAACACTTTTTCACAAAGTGTTTGTGATCCTCATCATGAACTCTCACAGCCAAAGGTTCGTATCTTCCCAGCTAGACCGCACACTTTTTGACACGCTTTTGGGACTCCGTGAAAAGAGGTTTGGGTTTTTGAATGGAATTTGTGCTTGTATAAGAGTTGAGGTTTCATGGCTGAAAATTTAGTTGCTCTGTTTAAGTGAAATTGGATTGAATTGGTGATCCTTTCATGAGGAACTCGCTTCCAAAAACAAGCAGATTCCAAGGACAATAGGAAACAGGGTTTGTAGTTGTTCTGCCATGAACACTCTTAGAGATTAAACCATGTTTAGAAAGAGGGTTGGTGATTTTCAATAAACACTTTTTCACAAAGTGTTTGTATTCTCATCACGAACTCTCACAGCCAAAGGTTTCACACCTTCCAAGCTAGGCCGGACACTTTTCACCAATGCGTCACTTTATAAGTTGGTAGGTACTAGGAAATTAACTCAAAAGTGCAAACTGGACACATGGCGTCATGTGAGAGACCTTCCAAACACATCATCATCTTTGGGCATCTCGCATTGATCAAGAGAATGAGGGAGACTAATTTGACTTCTTGAAGTGCCTACTATGTGTGTGAGTAGTTGGTGCAAGTGATCAAAGCTTTAATTGAAAGATTGCCTTCTCCTCTGTTTATGTTGCATGATGATTTCGCTCTCGTGCACACCTCTCCCCTTACGAATACAAAATTGTGATGCCCAACTCAAGAGCTACTCATGTGTATGTACAATTCTGTGGGTCTATGCACGATTGTCAAGGCAAGAGCCTCCTGCACAAGTATTGGATTAGCTAACTTCTAACCCAAAGCCAGCACAGATTGATTTGGAGAGATTTCTTACAAGAAATCTCAGCTAAATCAAAGGCCAAGTAGCCCTACAGGTACGGCAACTCGAGGGGTTTCTACGGATGTGATTGGCACCTGAAATAGAGCCCAAAACAAAGAAGTACAGCTTGTTGTAATTTTGTGCAAGTTTAGGGTTTTGACTTTTTTTAATACCTAAGAGTTCCAGAAGATTCGTGGAAGCTAGAGATTGTCAAACAGGTGTTTTGGAGCATTTTAGAGGTGAAAAACAAAGAATTTTTCCTTTTGTATTTTCTCGCTAGGTTTGCAAAAGTGCTCTAATTCGCATGGAAAGTCACCTAGTACATGGGGATTTTGCTTGTGAAGCCTTCTATTTGCATTATGTTGCAGAAATTGGGTTAGATTAGGCCATTTTCAACCCAATAGAAGTGTGACAGCTTGCACTAGTTTACAGGTCTAATTGGAATAAAGAAATATTGAAAGGGACATCAACCTTTGGGGCCAATAGGGTGTCAATATATGCTTGGGAGCACTCTAGCCACTAAGTTGTGATTTTTTGGGATAATACTTATTCTTTTGGTTGTTATCATTTTGTCTATGTTCCATTGTCTTTCTATAGTAGACAATAGATCTAGGAATGGAAGCATTTCATCTCCATCTGTGCACATTCGCTCAAGAATACCACTTGCTCAGCGTACGCCTTCACGTATTAGAGTATGTTCCAGGATATGTGTGTGTGTGTGTGTGTGTGTGTGTGTGTGTGTGTGAGAGAGAGAGAGAGAGAGAGAGAGAGAAACAAGGAAACCCTGCCACTGTCGAGCTCTGCCCTACAAAAACCCTAATCCTACAGTGTGTGGCTGCGACCTCTAACCCTAAGGCCTTGCGACCTGCCCCTCTCTACTTGCATTGCCACCAAGCTTTCCTGTCCTGCTGTTGCGCTGCCCATCATTGTCTGCATCCTGCCACTTCCCGTCCTCAACCGTTGTTTACACCCCCCATCGTTGGCCTGGATTGGCCGACTTGGTTGCGCTCCTGGGCCACCACCTGCCTCATCTATGCCGCCCAAAATCGTCAGCTCACTGCCCCTGCTTTCTGTCTGCGACAGCCCTGCCCTTTCCCTTGCCTGCTGCTTTTACATCCACGCACATCCGCCTCCTCCGTGCACTGCCTGAGTCTGTGACCCAAAGCTGCTGGTCGCTACCTCTTATACCTGCTCGCTTGTTGCCCATAGCTCGAGTCTTAGGTGCCGCTTTTATTCTATTTGTTTTTAGCTTCACAATATCGAGCCAAACAATTTGCTGGTTTCCTTGATAAGGTTTTGGTCGTTGTCGTCGCGGGGGCTCAAGTTAGGGGGGGCTTTGTTGAAGTTGCAAGATCTAGATACTTGTGCTCCTTCTTGCACTTCGAGGGCCTCAGATTCCTCCAATCCGCAAAGTATCTCCAAGAAATTCCACTCCTCTGCTACTCTCAACCGCTACACACCCTTTCTTGACTCCTTCTCCCAAGACAAGGCTGCTCCTCAAAGCACTTGTGCTCACCTGAGCCTTCAACACATTGTCTATGCCCAAGGCATGTCCACCTTTATACTCACAATGTTTCAAAACGCTGGGAAAAAAAAGGGGGGGGGGGGTTCTTACTATCATTGCCAAAGGGTGTTGCTCTACTAAGTGCATTTTAAAACACTACGAAGTCCACCAACTAGTCAATACTGCCTAGCCCCTGGACACAGCGTTTTAAAACACTTAACAAGGGGATTGGTTGGGGTTTTCACCAAGGGGGGGAGCTTCATTCGGGTCGTCGTCTCCCTAGCGGGGTGCCGACTAGTAGCATTTTCAAACGCTACATGCAGTGGTAAGTGCTACCGGCACTGCTAATGGGGATGTTAGGAAACGCTAGCTTTTTGGAACGCTAGTGATGGTCCAAGCTCCTCTCTTTTGCAACGTTTCACAATGCCAAGGATAGCGGCGGTGCCCAAGGGGGCTCACAATGGGGTAGCGGTTGAGCACGCTGGTAGCATCAGGGGGGGTTGAGAGATTAGGCGCCGGCAACAAGGTAATCCTCTGCTTCTCCACAGGCGGCCCTGCTTGCCCAAGTGCTTCAAGCATAGAGCTACACCAAGAGCTTTGATACCATGTCAAAGTTGACGATGCGAAAGCGTAGAGAGAAGAGAGAGAGAGAGAGAGAGAGAGAGTCTCTTGAACCAACCAACCTTGGCAATGAAAAGATGAGAATACAATGGGGGGCCCTCATGAGGGATCACATTCGGTAGTTCACTTGAGATGCCAAAATTCTAACACTTTGTTTATAGTCCATACTGCATTACAGTGTTCTTGTATCCAGGAAGTTGACTGAAAATGACAATACATTCTTCGCGGATATAGAGGGGATTGAAGAACCAACATAATGCAAGTCACAAATTTGATTTTCAGCAACAAGCGATGGAATGGGAGATATGGAATCAACCAGGTCCTTAATGGCGCGTGCGCACACACTCAGAGCCTCCAACACGCGCACACACACACACACACACACACACACACACACACACACACATTCACTTTCACACTCTGAGGTGGTCTTTATGAGTAGTGGGCTAGGAGGTGCAAGACTCATTTGCTCTCCTCGAGTGATATGGCACTATCGTGCAAAATCTAGGAAGATGATTATCAAAAAATTGGTGACCAAATTGAGACTCTCTCTTAGAGGCATTGTGAGATGCGTGGTCGGATGATCCTACGCTTGGGTCAACATTCGATAGTGGCTCAAGTGTAGTCTAGCAGCTTTGGATGAATTCACCATGGATTACGTCATCTGGTTGGAAAGAGATACTTTCATTCTGTTTTCTCATGACATGAGCTTGATTCTAGGGCCATCAATGATTTTTCTTCATCTATTACATTAGTTGCTTTTGAGGATAGATGCTAAGCCTCAAAGTACCCTATAAAAATTGCTTTTCTAGAGAACATTTTCATATTGTAGAGACTCAAAAAGATCACTCACACCCATACACATATGATCTTTGGATCTGAGGGGTGAGGAGGGGAAAGGTCAAGGTTTCGGCTTGAGGTTTTATCTTCATTGGCTCTCTTAAGCATTATCAAAAAAATTTGTGATGTGACATGGCCAACTTGCAGATCCTCATTGAGAGGCCCAAAAGGAGTTTGGGTTGAAAACCTATCCAAATTACAGAGCATAGCCGAGGGGCCTAAATTTGTCTAAGTTTGATGATGTGGCATGACTATACGGATGGTGTATGTTCTAGGTATCACAACGTTGTGACAACCACTAACTCCTGAGCACCTCGGAGGGGTCACTCTACATCAAACCTATATATCGTGTGCGCTCAAGGACTATTTATAAAACCCCATAATTGTGAATTTTTCATCAATAAAAGGGACCCTTTTTCGATTTAATCTATATATGTTTTTTGAAGACCATTTTTTCAACACCCTTCTATATGTAAAAATATGAGGAAATAAGTACATAATCCCTAATGTTGAAGCCGCATGATAGGCATTTTTTAATTGTAGTGACTCCTCCCGAGCACTAACTTTAGTTGTAATGGCCAATGGTTGAGAGTTTCACCCACAGCAAGGAAGGCCAGGTCGCCACGAGATGGTTGGGCCGATCGGCATTAGAACTTGAGTAGTAAAAGGGTGGTTAGGCTTAGTTCCAAGTCATCTAGGCCCCATGTTGTCGTACCGTGCCACGTACACAATGTGAAACAAAAACATTCACCTCACTTTTGACACTTTTTGATGCATGAAACTAAAACCAATCATGTATGTATTGTGATATATCATAAACAGACTACTCGCTATCATGCACAAACTATCTGGGGAGTCGTGGCCCTAGATGTGGCACTGTTGTGTGTTTTTCCACTTTTAAAATGCCTAATTGGTTTTATAATGTACATATTCCAAGTGTTTCATGGTGACATACTCGTCTCGCTTACAAAGATCGATGCGAGCAAAAACTACCAAAAATAGCAACTAATGAGCGTCGTAATAGAATTGCATGGAAAGTGATCAAAAATGGAAAAGTGATGAAAACTGATGCATAATTATGCTTTTCATTCTTATGCAATTTTTCTCTCCTTTCAATTGACTATATGGTTGCTCTATGAGTGTGTGGACATCATTCATAGTTTTGAGCTTGTTGCGGTCCCTAAGATTAGAGACCATGTAAGGGGAATCAAGGAGGAGCATGGAGGAGGTTGAAATTAGCCATTAAGGAGGAATACTTCATGGAGGACTCCAAAAGAGTTACAAAAATGACTTATGCAGCTTCATTGTAGGTGCCTCCTCCTCCTCCTCCTGAGGCTTCTATGGAGAAAGCATCTACATGAAAGAAGAAAGAACAAAGAAACGCAAAAGGAAAAGGAAAGCAAAAGCAAAAGGCCCTGCGTACAATCTACAATCCGACAATAAAGCTACCACAAACTTAAAGCAGGTATTGGAGGAAAGGATTTTGAATCGAGTTTAAAGTTCTTGGCATAGCTAAATCTAAATTCCATAAAGAAATTATAGATATCATCAAAAGAAAAGAGGCAAACTCTCACTGAGTCTATTCGTCCACAATCTTACACGGTGAAGGATCGTTGAAGGCACAAGGGACACATGTACAAGAGAGTGAATGTGATGACATTGTCATAAAATGCTACCGTTCTTCTCGCAGAGATATGCATCCTAGATTTGTAGTTGGTGATGATAAAGATGAAGCATCCCATAAAAATCACTACTCTAAAAGTCATTGGGCAGCAAGAGCTACAACAAAAATTTTAGTCAAGGTAGGTGATCTTGAGGAGCCGTATGTTGCATTGATAGATCATGGCTTCGAAATCAATATTATGTCCAAGAGTCTTTACACGAAGGGCAAGTGACCGCTAGACACAGACCATGGATGGACGATTAGAGCTCCAAATAACTCATCAGGAGATCTATATGGGGCTTGTCCAAATGTGAAAGTGAAAATTGGAAATGTCAAAGATGAGAAAAGCGTCTTTGTGCACGAGGTGTCTACCTATCCTCTTATCCTTAGGTAGCCATACATCACAGTCGTTCGCATGGAAACAAAGGTCTTGGATGATGGTTCTGCTTATGCCAGGATACAGAGCATAGATAGGGAGTGAGCTGTGATGCTCTTGATTGTGTGTCTGAATCATGAGAGGAACCGTGATAGTGTTTGTGAGTATCGTGTACCAAATGCAAACAAAGAGTTCAAAGACTTCATGGCCGAAACAAGGGTTTTTGGCTATGTACCATTTTAAAGAAAGATTGCAATTGTATAAGAAGAAAAAGGTTCTCGTCTAACCCAATGCAAAAAGACTTTTCTACAGGTTTTCAAGGATTAACAGAGTATGGGCCAATATGTTTTATAAAGCTTGAGGATATGAAAAGAAGTGCACAATAATATGTATATTATGTACAAAAATACATGAAAAAAAAGAATTTCATAGAGGATAGTTAAAGCAACAACATGATAGCGACCACAATAGAGGATATCCACGACTCCGTAGATAGCCAAATTTAATAGAACTATTCAATGAAAGATTAGCATGGATATCTTTGAGCCTTCTTGTGCGCCATATTCAAACAGGTTGTTCAATGTGCCTAAGGAGAATGGAGCTTTGCGGTTCATACAAGACATGCAACCTTTGAGAAAGGTTACCATCAGGAATATGGGTATAAGACCAATAGCGGATGAATTTATAGGGAAGGTCAATTTAATCAATGGGATATCTCTATTCAGGGTACAATCAACTCCCAACACTCTACAATAAGGAAGCTTGAAAAGAGATGGCTTGGCCCTTATGTTGTCAAGCATGTACATGGAAATGGAACTTACAGCCTGCATAAATTGGATGGGACAAAAATGAAAACTCCCATTGTAGGAAAAACACTTAAATTGTTCAAAAGAAGAAAGGATGCCGATACATTTAATGCACAACCTAGTGAAGAGAATGATGGGTTTTTGACCATGAGTTTTGATGCTTATCAAATAGCATTATGGCACATACCAGAGGATGTGCAGACTTAGAGGGGATGGATGTCAATGGTACATACACAATGTGAAATAACAACATTCACCTCACTTTTGATACTATTTGATGCATGGAAATAAAACCAATTATGTACATATTGTGATATATGTTAAAGCAACTATTGATCAAAGTTGATTGTTTTTAATTGCTATTTTTAAGTAAAATGTGAATTGGTGATTCTTTCATCACGAACTCACCTTCAAAAACAAGCACAATATGAGAGGCGGTTTGTGATTGTTCTATCTTGAGCGCTCTTAAAGTTTAAACCATCTTTAGAAAGGGGTTTGGTTATTTTCCATAAACGCTTTTTCACAAAGTGTTTGTAATTCCCATCTTGAACTCTCACAGCCAAAGCCTTTTCGTAACTTCCCAGCTAGACCGCACACTTTCTGACACACTTTTGGGACTCCATGAAAGAGCTTTGGGTTTTGAATGGGATTTGTTCTTGTATGAGAGTTGAGGTTTCGTGGCTGAAAATTTAATGTTCTTAATTGGTTTGTTCAAGTAAAATTGGATGTGAATTGGTGATCCTTTCATGACAAACTTGCTTTCAAAAACAATCAGATTCCAAGCACAATAGGAAAGAGGGTTTGTAGCTCTTCTTCCATGAACGCTCTTAGAGTTTAAACCATCTTTAGGAAGAGGATGGTGCTTTTCCATAAACACTTTTTCACAAAGTGTTTGTGATTCTCATCATGAACTCTCCAGCCAAAGGTTTCACACCTTCCAAGCTAGGCCGAACACTTTCTGACAATGCGACACTTATAAGTTGTTGGGTACTAAGAAATTAACTCAAAAGGAAAAACTGGACACATGGCGGCCTGTGAGAGATCTGCCAAACACATCATCAGCTTTGGGCATTCCGAATTGATCAAGAGAGATAGGGAGACTGATTGACTTCTTGAAGTGCCTACTTTGTGTGTGAGTAGGTGCAAGTGATCACAGCATTAATGGAAAGCTTGCCTTCTCTTGTGTCTTATGTAGCACGATGATTCCGCTCTCGGCCACACCTCGTCCCTTATGAATACAAAATTGTGATGCCTAACATAAGGACTACTCATGTGTATGTATAATTTTGAGGGTTTATGCGTGATTGCCAACGCAAGAGCCTCTTGCACAACTACTGGATTAGCTAACTTCTAACACAAAGCCAACACATACCGATTTGGAGAGATTTCGTGCAACAAATCTCATCCAAATCAAAGGGCAAGTAGCCCTATAGGTGTGACAACTCGAGGGCTTGCTACGGATGTGATTTCCACTTGAAACAAAGCCCAAAACAAAGAATTACAGCTTGCTATAATTTTTTGCAAGTTTAGGGTTTTGACTTTTTTTTATGTCTAAGAGTCCCAGGAGCTTCGGGGAAGCTAGGGATTGTCAAACAGGTGTTCTGGAGAAGTTTAGAGGCGGAAAATAAAGAATTTTTCTTTCAATATTTTCTTTCCAAGTTTGCAAAAGTGCTCTTATTCACAGTGAAAGTCACCTAGTACATGGGGATTTTTCTTGTGAGGCCTTCTATTGTCAGCATGTTGCCGAAATTGGCTAGACTAGGCCATTTTCAGCCCAATAGAAGTGGGACAGCTCGAAGTAGTTTACAGGTCTAATTGAATTAAAGAAATATTGAAAGGGATGTCAAAATCTTTGGGGCCAATAGGGTGTCAATATCTGCTTGGGAGCACTCTAGCTACTAAGTCATATTTGTTTTGAAGTGTTGAATTCCAAAAACAGGTCTATCGGTGAAATTACTTTGTGTCGTAAAGTACAGGTAAATCCATTCATCATAAAGCTTGAGTGAAAGCCATAGTCTATCGTCCTTTAACAAGGCTACTGGCTGGTTCCTTGTATTTCTGGTACAAAGTCACTTTTTCCTCAAGAATAGAGACTTGGTTGGTTTTCAGCAAAGACACAAAGTATAGAAGCTTGGAATTCCATTATGACTGACAAAACGAATGACAGTAGAGAAGAGGGTTTCTCTTTACAAGACAAACAGGTTGTTCCTCAATAATGATTGGGAAGTTATACAGGAGGATGCGTTTAGGACACAGTTGGTTGCTCTTGCGAATGTGTTTACTCGATTGGTGTAGAGCCCTAGGTTTATGGAGTTTTTACAAGCTCCACCAATGTCACAGTAGGCAAGGTAACTTACTCAGGCAATTGAGGGTGAAGCCTAGGTCGTCATAGTACGGCAGTAAGCATTCCCATGTTGTGGAGTAAGTTGAGGTTCCAAGACAAACTGTTTCTGTCCCGAATAGGTGGTTAGGATGCCAATTCCATTGGCTATACACGTTCGAAGAGCCACCTTTCAAAGTCTAAATGTTGGTTTAAATGGACAGGGAGCTAATTTTCAAGCTATGCATCAGGTTTTTCCACCACCCACGGTACGTGGTGGGTATTTTCGGGGTCGATCACTGTTTCAAAGCATGGTTGGTTATGTGCCTGAAAATCAACAATACATGTTAGGAACAATCTTTGGGGGTATGCAAGGCATGATGTCAAACCCCATGTATGGTAATATTGATTTACAACGAGGGTTTCAGTATAATCAGGGTTGGTTTGGGGTGCCACAGGGCAATTTTGGTATGGCTGGTTTTTTGAATGAGCAGGAAAATATGGCACCAGGAAGTCAAGATATTAATGGCCAAGGGGCACAAACGATCCCTACCATTTTACCCTTGTTGCAGACACTTCCCTTGTTGCAGAAACTTCCCTTTGATAATTTGAGAGTGTTATAGACAAGCCAAAATCATACAAAGAAGGTGGTGTAGTTTTGAAGTTTGATACTTTTAGTGGATTGGAGGACGATGAAGGCCCTTTGATAATGCCTATGCAGGGGCGGATTTTACCGAGGCTTCAAAGATCCATAAAACTGCCCTTTTTTCAAGGAATTGCTCATGTATGGTGGATGACATTGTTAATGCAAGGACAGGCACCCTCTACATGGGTTTACTTCAAGCAAATGTTTTGCATTTACATGGCTGTCAAACAAATTTGAAGCTGATGTTATTATAGATTGGCACCAGCTCAATGCAATTACTTAGAAAATCTTAGAGGAGTACAATAAAATTTTTTGTACTGCTTTCAATAACTTCCTACATATTTGTGCATCTGACAGAGAAAATAGAGAAGCGTTGCTTTCAATAACTTCCTATAGATTTGTGCCATTGACAAAGCAAATAGAGAAATTATTCAAAGAAGTGAGTTACTAAATGTGTTGCTTTCAACTTCCTACATATTTGTCCCAATGACATAGCAAAATAGAGAAGTATTGTTGTGTGTTCGGTTTCAGGCCCCGTGGCCGGTTTGGACGGGCGCCCACCCACTTACATTATTTGGTTATAATGATCAATAAGGAGTTCAGAGACTTTCTCTCAATAGCTCCACCAAGTGCTATGTCTCCTTCTCCTTCCCCCTTCTCACCTTCCCTCTCTTGCACTTATCGCACGGATTCCCCACAAGCGCTATAAGAGCTTAGGGAGCTCGACGGACCTCAACACGTGAAGTCACCCTTGCAGGTTCAATGGAAAGCTTGGAATCTTTGGGAGATTTGAAAGCCCTGTAGAATCCAATGCAACAGGAGAATAGGAACAATAAGGCAAGTTGAACAGGGGGAGCATCATACCATAATTGCCTAGAGGTTCTTGATACACAGATGTAACAATGTATAAAAATTGTTTCAAACTCTGGCTTCACGTCTCTACATTTTACTTTACTGCCTCTCTTTGGCACCTCCTTAAAGTATTTCAACCAACCTTTGGTTGTGAAATCTACCTCAGTCAGGGATCGTGCATCCACTCGTGAGTCGAGAAGGTCGTATACTTCATGTGCTTGTGCTTTGTTCATGCAAAAAAAAATTCTTCCTCTCAAAAGGCACATAAGGAGTGCACCAACGCATCTTGCCTTGTATGAAACAGGTTAAAAGCTAATTTAGCACTAGAATGGTAACTGGACACTTTTATGTCCTTGGACACTTTTATGTGCTTTTGTGTCCTGTTAAGTGACCATTTTGCTTGAATTATTTGAAGAGTATGAAAATGAATTTCTAGGTGCTATATATCCACAAAGTTGCCTTATGAGCTGAATAAAACTTGACGTTTTTTTTGGAGTATCAATTTCACCATTGACGTTACTCTTGTACAACATTTTTGAGCCTAAACTGTGTGAAAAAAAAAGGGGTCTTGTTTTTGGCCTTTTTTCAATTTTTTGCAACTATACCACTCTAAACTTCATGTTTTTGAGGTTTAGATTGCTATAGGATAAGCCTTCGTAGTTCTCAACGTGTCTTGATGCTTGTAGGGAGAGCTAAGTGCTAAAATTGAAAGTTATGACCAACTTACAAGAATTGCATAATTGGCCAAAATTAGCACTTTTATGATTTTTTTGGTGGCTTTCTTGATATCAAATTCAATTTTGATTGTGTAAGTGTAATGTATAACATAAAGCTAATCTTCCTTGAGTTTTGGGGGACCTAATACGCTATATAGCATAGTATATGATGATGGTTGAGTTTTTTGCTGAAGAATACGAGACATTTTAGAGTAGCAAGTATAACTTTCTCAATATGCTAGTTTTAGGCCAATTATGTGTATTTTGTAGGTAGTAACCATATCTAATCATAAACTACAAACTTGGCTAGATATTGAGTAGTTTCTATGGGTTTCTAGAGGTCATAATGCTAAACCCAGTTTTTTCATGTTTGGTGTTTTTAGCACTTTATCATTGCCTCCAAGGTTCCACGTAGTAAGAGATCCATTATCCTTTTGACATTATCCATAGCTCCTTTTGAATCCAAAGGCCCAAAGGGAACTAAGAAAACATGTATATAGTATCTGTATTGAGGGTGACTATAAAAACTTTGATGACAGGTCCGCAGAAGGGCAAAAATGCAACTTTTTTGTACCTATTTGTTTTGCCCAAAAAAAACTTAGTGAGGTAAAAGCAACCATATGTTTTGATCACCAACCCATTGAAGTTAATGGGTCATTTTATCTCATGTCCTACAAAAATCCCCACTCTTATTTATATGCAATCAACCGTAAGAAATTGCTGTTTTGGGCAAAATGCACTGGTCCATCAACTTTGGAGGCTTGTAGTGACCAAGGGATGAGAAATCTTACAAGTTTCTCATTTTTTCCATATGTAGTATTCCTTGAGCTATAAGATCATGAAAGGATTTTTCAAAATGAGTGGATCTACTATGGTTTTGGAATTTTTTTTCCAAAACCCTGAAAGGACACATTTATGTCCTGTTAGGTTACCAGTCTAGTGCTAAGACTGGTAACCTAACATGTATGCTTAAATGCATGCTTGTAGGCCTCTACCCCGGGTTTTAAATGCAAGCTTGAATGAACGCATATAAGCTTATGGAGCTAATATGAATGCACATATTTGTAGCCTCTAACCCAAGTTTTCTTCAAAGCAAGCTTATCAGCTTATGGACCTTGGAAAGAGCAATGTACTATCTGCAGAGACAAAAAAAATTATAATACATGAATGCATGCATGCACTAGTAATACATAAGGCTCATACGAAACAATCAACATAAGGTTAGTAAAACAAATGAATGCTTGCACAATAGTACCTCTAAGTTGGGAGTGACAACATCTGCCATCTTTGAAGTAGTGGAGGCCTTGCGTGGAGGAGTAGTGTACACCTTCTTTTTCCTCTTCCTGGTAGGGGATGTGGATGATGTGGACAAAGGGGAGTCTGATGGTGGAGAAGAGGGAGATGGAGAACGGGTTTTCCTCCTCCTCCCTGGTAAGTGTACCACCTATTCATGCATATACCCCCACAATATGGGTAGTCACCACCCGTATGAAAAATACATTAAGTACCAATTACAAATAGTCGTACATTTCTACTTATGCATGGTTTCATACATGTATACACATCAACATACATGTACATGTATGCACATATCCATACATATGTCTACAACCTAATATACATGCATGCATGTGTATCATGTGAGTGCGTATAAGGAAAAACTAATACGTTACATACTAATACCATTACACGTATTTATTGTGGTATGGGAAGCATGATAAATATGAGTTTGGAATGCAACCTTGATTAATAGTGTATTCAAAATCCACTGAGAAAGATACATAAGCATGATCAAATGCGCCAACAATATATTTAGGAGAGATTGCAAGATCACAGATCCATGAGATAAGTGGTATAGGAGCCTATACATAATCCACACTACTAGAGTTAAGCCCATGTCCACCATGTGAGAAGAAAGTGCAAATTTCATAGAGAGGATATTTGCCAAGGCCATTAAGTATGGCAAGCCCATGTGGAATGCCTAACTGAAGATGAAGGTAACTCTATATTGAGTACCTTTCCTTGTATCCTTAGAAGTCCACTCCGTGTCCATGTCTCATAGGTCAAGCTCACATAGCATCTCCTCCGACGTGTCAAAGAAAGATGACTGATAACAACCTGTCCTAGCATTGAAGTCTCTGTGTAATATGACATCTCCCTCTTTTGAGAACTCCCAAATATCTTGTAATGTGTAGCGCAGAATGAGTGCATGTTCCTTTAACTTCATGAGAGAGTTCCTTTTAATTCATGAGAGATGTTCAAAGACTAGAGAGAGAAGAGAGAATGATATTGTGAGTGAAGGTTTTGTGAGTAATAGAAAGAGAAGAAGACTAACACCAGATAGGGTCCCAAACCCCTCTTCAAGGGAGAGGTATTTGCTTTAGATTTCATAAATGCTAATACAATGGTCCTAGATGCTGAGATGCTACTTGGATCTAGCTACTGATGTTTGGATATGAGAGGCTAAGAGCTGGAAATGCAAAACGCTAGGGACATTGAATGGGATATGCAAGCTCGACGAGGCTATGGGCTGATTTGCTATGGCCAATGTTGGAGATGGGCTGAAAACTAAAACACATTGGCTGATCTGACAATTGAATCCAAAAACGTTGGTGTTACTATGGATCTGCAAGGGTACGGTGAGGTTATGGCTGAAAATTTGTAATACAAGGATTAATCTAGTAATGATGGGCTGATCGAGTATTGTGGGCTAATGTTGGGCAAAAACTCCATGGTTCTAGGGAAGTTGGTGCTTACACTATGGGTACTAGGCTTATGCTTCAAAAGTGACCCATAGGGTCGCTAGTTAAATATGGAAATAAAGTTGGGTCGAGCAATGGCAAAGAAAAACAAACAATTTTAATTGGTTGCCTAAGATATCACTTATTAATGAGTTAATAAACTCGCTTATAAGAGGTGCTTCACGTGGAAGTAAATACCTTTGTTGGGTACTAATGCAATTGTATGGGAACACTCCCCAACAATGTATTGTCCGCACTCTGACCCACATGTATTGAGCTTGCTAATTTCTTCACACTATGTGTATCATGAAGCGCAACTACTTTCTGAAGAACACTACAACTCTTCCTGAACCTTGAGTAGTATGTTGAATGTGTGTCTTCTTTCTACAAGGAGACTCCGATTTGTATCGTGTTATAAGGGAAAGTGTCCTATTTGGGCTTTGATGTGTCTCTGTGTATAAAATGATCTCTCTCCCCTTGAAAGTATCCTCAAACATCCCTACAACAGATCTAGATTCTCCATTGCAATTCCATAGAGCTAGCTTCAAAGAAGTCCCATAGATCTCTTGGCATCATTTGACATGCCACCTCTATAAAATGCGACCTTGCCTTCCATCTTGGCTGCCAATATGAGAGAGAGAGAGAGAGACGTTTTTGTGATTTAGGCCATTTGTCTCTTCCAATTGATGTGAGAGATCGCTTGCAAAAATTGCAATATAAATATTCAGAAGTGTTGGATATCACAAAGAGTTTGAATATTAAGCTTGGTGAAGGGGGTTTTGGGCCGGTTTACTTTGGCAAATTGAAAAGATGGATCGCTAGTTGCTGTCAAAAAGTTATCACCAAGTTCAACTCAAGGAATACAGGAGTTTTTGAATGAGGTTAGGTTTTGCTTTTTCTCAACTCACTATAATTCTGAATGTCATATTTCACTATGGTTTTATTTCTCTTTCTCCCCCCCCCCCCCCCCCCCCCCCCCCCCCCAAAAAGTCCTTTAGAAGTTTTGACTTTGGTTTATTTCTTAATTTGTGTTTGTTTTACAGGTTAATGTTTTGGCACGAGCTCATCATAAAAATCTGGTATCATTGGTCGGCTATTGTTGTGAGAGGAATGAGAGGTGCCTTATTTATGAGTTCATGCCAAAAGGGACTCTTGATGATCGTCTTCATGGTAAATTATTGATCAGTCCTACAGGATATATCTCTATGAAAGATGCACGCAGTCAAGAACTTGAGTACCATATATCTACACACACACACACACACACATATATCTTTATTTGTCATTAGCTTGTAGTGCCTCATAAGTGAAGTTCCGGGTCTTGGTTTGCTTTATTGTTTCATGCTTGGTGCTTCATGCGGAGTCATTTCTTAGCGTAGATGCCTGCTCAGAAACTTCCTTTGTGGAGGCTCAAATGGCACTGTTGATGGTGATACCATGACACGGTTCACATGGTCTACTTTCATCCAACCTAGGGGTCGTAGACCATCCTACCTAGGGACAGTTGGGGGAGAGAGAATTGATTGTTTGGGCCATTGGGTATTTTGAACCCAGCCAAGGTAGATAGAGACGTTACATACGATGGGTGAAGTATGATAAAAAAACTTTGCATGATACTAGACCTCAACTCTTAACTCCAAATTACGCTAATTACAAATCCATTTATATTATAGATACGAGATACATATCTATGTATCTCTTTGTGTGTGTATGTGTGTGTGTGTGTGTGTGTGTGCGCGCGCGCGCGCGTGTGTGTGTCATAGAAACTTGGATGTAGGTATGTCTAAATGAGTTCAAGAGGGAGTGCTTCTGCACACACGTGTGCACACACACACACACACACACACACACACATTGAAATGGATATTAAGCTTATACTAGCATGTGAAACCAAACCTTGAAGCTTATAGCTCAAATTTTTTTTGCAAAAGAAGTTGGTTTCTCATTTTGGGTACTAGGTTCTCAAAGACTTAATACAACTGTAACACTTTCTTAGCGTGAGAAACCGGAATGTAAAAAATCAAGGATTCAAACTTTCAAAATTCAAGGTACTTGAAAATCAGTTAGTACTTAAGTACTGGATGACCACTACGCACACGATACTGTATGGAACTTAATGTCTTGGACGATAAATTTGGTGAGTTTATATCTGTGTGCTTGGGATACAACAATGATGAAAAATTCAAGCCTACTCAGCGCCATCCTGTGGTGATGGGAGGGTGTAGTATAGTGTTTGTTGGGGAGCCCTCTGACGAACGTTTATGATCTTTATAGGACCATGTCTAGCTCTAATATTCTGGATCGCCCACTTGTGTCGATGTGGTGGTGTGTAACCAGGCACTCTTTGTTGTCGACATGCTCTAATCTCCTCTACTCTAGCAAGTGTGACTTTGCTGTGTTGGATAACCCTAATGGGATGATATCTGTGTAGGGCGGAATAACTTTGTGAACCTAGTCTGTCTACGATGGCTCTCCCACTCCCTATTTGTAATAAATACTCTTGGTGGTGGTACATCGAAGTTGAAGGCGATTGGAGCATTGCTAGTCTGGAGTCAGCAACACTGGTTGAAGAGAAGATTGTGTCCCACCAAACTAGGAGGGTATCAAGCTTGGATGTAAGTGAAACAATCACAACTGCAAATGAAATGTGCGACAGACTCGACCTCTAGTTGGCATAGCCTACACATCCTATCCTTTGGTGAAAATCCATGCTACTTGACCCACCTCAATCTCAATAGGGTGGGATGAGACTGAGCTAACCAATCACTACCCTCAAGCTGTGTGGTAGGGATGAATCTATGCATGGGGAGTGATGAATAAATCCATCACATGTCAGTTATCTTGATGGCTATCTATTACCTTGACTGCAGTCTGGTCAGATTTGCTAGCAAGTGTACTCTTCACAGCCATTGCTTGATGTTTAGCTCGCACACACACCACACTCCTTCAGTGAAAGACCAAAGGATAGACTGGCATGTGGTTCTCCTCACAACCTCCCTACTTATAACCCTTGGCTCTTGCAAGTAGGTCCCCTTAACGCATGCCTGGCCCTCGGCTCCTAGCCGTACTGAGCCATTCAGTCCCTGGTCCTTGTCCTGCTGCCCGGTCCTACCATTGGCCTAACATTACTCCCCCCTTGGAATGTGTTTTTGTCCTCAAAAACACAAGTGATGGTATCTTCATAAGAACACTAATGTTTTCCACCGTGGCATCCCTCATAGATCCAACGGTTCGTTTGAGCGGAACCCGGTTCAGTAGGAGGTTCAATGAAATCAAGAGAAACATCTTGATTTTCTACATTTTTGTCCATTTGCAACCATCTGATGGTATTGGTTCCTATCCAAGCATAGTGTGTAGACTCCATTTAGATGCTAAACGAGTTTATCGCAACAAAGATGTACCGGAAAGAGTACCTCTTGTCACTTTCCATGAAAGTAACTTGCTGACATAACTCATCATCCAAGTTTAAGTCATTGACTTGTTCTCAAACTTCATTAGTAAACAACCCCACCATAACTAGTGTTTAAGGTTGAGAATCTGACTTATACATGAAGAGACTAAACCTAGTCGCAAACATGCTTTAACTTATGGTAAGCAAACTTTAAGTAGAGCAATAAATGCTACTAATTGGATTTCTTGGTGCTAACGTATGCACTTTGCATATCCTTTAGCACCAGATTACACTTTGTAATCTATCTATCCCCTTGGATAACTGACAGTACTGAGGTGTGTTTCCCCACGGTTTACAAATAGTCTTCACAGATGAGTGGTAAATGGGGTCACAATATCGTACAACATTGCGGAGGAATCAACAATGTCCTGAAGAACCATCTTGGTCAACACGAAAGATCCACAAGCACCCAAACCGAGCCATGACCTCTATTGGTGATTTGTAGACCCAAAAGTAATCTCAAAGAGATACTGCACATAGAGTGCAAAATGCTTCATAAGCAACTAATGTGATGAATATGCATGTTGTTTCAAATTAGCCTTTGCTAAACACTAGGGCCCATAACACCTAGTGTGCATGCATTTAGCAAATAAAAGATCCAAATTTGTATCCATGATCATCCTTGCCAATACTGATGGCGAATGTGATGCTCCGAGCACATATTGAAAATGAATGTAAATAGTTCACAAAAGAAACTAAATACATTCTGCTACAATCATTTGCAAGTAGTGCTGAAATGTTTGAACCATAATAAAAGGTGAAACATTAATCACTTCTAGTTACAAACAATGAAACTGTTTCATAAACAACACATACCCTTGCCATATACCTAAACAACCATCCGTTAATGTTATTGAGTAACACTGGTAACCTTAACAAGTCGTTCTTTCTGGCCACTAAAATTTTTCCTGATACGTTGTGCAAAAAATGATCTAGAAAACGAATTTGATCAGCACCAAGGGACATCGTCGCGACACATAATTGAAGTAGCGACGCCAGTGTGAGTCCCAGAGACTTATATTCTCCACATGTGAAATATGTCTCATGTAAGGATGTCTGAAAAAAGAACATCCTGCAAGTACAATATGTACTTGGGTCTGGAGGTAAATGTAACACACATGCAACGTGCGTGAGAGAGACCCTCATTATCCATGCTCCACACTCGCTAAACCAAACTCCTTGAGTTCCTAGACCATGTTGTGTCCCATGCGACAACATGTGCCAAACAAAACCTTACCATGTAGGTCGGTAACCGTTTCAACAAGAATCAAACCTAGCATGGTATCCTGATGAACAATGAAAGGAGAAAGTGACAACACTTGCTCAGAATGCTAGGCTCTTACATGACCTTGTCATGTGGCTAAAGAGCAAGCTGGACGAAAGCCTTCTTGTTGAAACATCCCTTTGGAATCAACTGGAAAAGTTGAATTTTTCCACTACCTCATGGTAGATTGCGGACTTCTTTCCTTGAACGTACAAATGTGATAGATCAAGCTGTGATCCTCAATGCCTATCAAGTGATTTAGTAAATCACACGCTGGGTCTTACCCCAAAACTGTGCTTCCATAGACACTCGTAGTGCTATAGAGAGAGCAGGAGATCCACGCAGAGCAGGACTTCTAAATCTTATGGATAGCCATGCTGTTTGAAATGTTTGCTGCATCTATACTCCGTGGTATAGATCAGCTGATGTGAGCTTAAGATGATCAGACACTCAACTCGATTTTGGCACTAAAAAACATGTAGTGCTAATAGAACACCCAAAACATCTGTAATGGCAAAACACTTGCGATGGGGACGCCACTGGGTAGATATGTTCAAGCTGGAGACCAATCACCCAGGAAATTCTACCATTTGGGTCTTACCCTAGGTCTCACAATGGCTCTTAGCCTTTGTGGCTCATAGCCCTTATGCCAATAAGAAATTAGTGTTCCATCGACAAGCCAATGAAGACTAATTTGGGTGATGTCTTGGCCACTTTTTGGGTGAGAGTTAGAGCACCTTGGCTCAGGCTGACTCACTTCACGAGCAAACATGTATCAAAAGCTTCTTATAAAGTTTTCATTATTCTTTGAGAGAAAGAAGAGAGAGAGAGAAAGAGAGCATGCTGAGGTGGGGAACTTTCCTTAAGTTGTTGGAGTGTTTACCCAATCTGCGTGCTCTTATGCATCTTATGCCTAGCTTGCAGCTTATTATATAAGTATGCAACAATCTGCATGTATGACGCTCTCATCGAGAGAGGTAACAGAGAACGCGAGTCACATCTTGACCCACCGACCTTGTAGGGGTCATGACTGTATGAGGATGACTTAAATAGGGACTTTGCCTGTGAAATAAGTCCTAGATTTAGGTTCCATTTAGTATCGTTGTTTGTTGACAGCAACCAAAAGCATGTTAAACAATCCATCACTTATCTTGTCCTTGATAGAGTTGCTAGGTGATAGCGAAGCGTAATTCATGAGGCGATAGAATTGAATCCACCTAGCTAGCATGCCTTGCATGCAGAATTGTAAGCCCTTGGTTACAGTGATGGCCTCAAACATAACAGCCAAAACCATAAGTGCCTTGCACAATCTAGATTGGTAGGGATGTTGTGAGGTACCAATGTGAATTTTGTTAAGAATATAATGTACCCTTTTCTTTTAAAATCTGTAAGTTTTTTTCAAATTCGAAAAAATAATGCCCTTATGTATATTATTTATGTAAGTTTCAAGAACTTTAAATACCCTTCTGTTGAACTCACGTGATAAGTTACATTCTTATTAGGTGACCTCCCCGAGCCCTTTGGATCCACTACAAGAGGCTATTCATATTAGCGACGCTCACACAGCGACGCTCAAAAAAAAAAATTCCCGGCGTCGCTATGAGCGTCGCAAATTTACAAAGAAATTTGCGACGCTCATAGCGACGCCGGCTGGGCTAAAAAAATAACCGAGCGCGCCCAAAAACTCAGATCTCAGATCTGAGTTTTTCGGCGCCCTCAAGCAAGGAGCAGGTAACGCTCTCCCTCTCTCTCTCTCTCTCTCTCTTTTTCTTCTCCACACACACACACACACACACACACACACACACACACGAGGAGAGGAAGGAGAGCCAGGTATGCTCCTTCCCTCTCCTCATTCTCATGTTCCCTTCCCCTCTTTCTCTCTCTCCCTCTCTCTCTCTCACACACACACATACACACACACACACACACACATAGTGTTTTTGAGAGAGAGAGAGAGAGAGAGAGAGAGAGAGAGAGAGAGAGTACAAACATAAACAAAAACGCACACACACATACATAAACAAAGAATGCACACACACATTGAGAGAGGAAAAGAGAGAGAGAGCATGCATAAACAAAAAACGCACGCATTGATAGAGGAAAAGAGAGAGAGAACATGCATAAACAAAAAACGCACACATTGAGAGAGGAAAAGAGAGAGAAAACATGCATACGATCCAAAAAAACGCACACACATTGAGAGAGAAAGAGAGAGAAACTAATTTAACGTCGTAGGAAACTAATTAAAATTAAAAGACCTAAAGATCTAGCCGACGAGGAGTTGAACTCAAGACCTATTATTCAAGAGGGAAATGGCATAATCAATCTATCATACTTGGCATGGGTGATAGAAAGGTTATACCATTTATCTCTTTTTATTGGCACACACATCCACACACGCGCACACACACAAGAAGAAGAGAGTTATAACGTCGTAGGAAACTATCTTAAAAGACGTTAAAGATTAGGTTATATGTAGACTTACATTAAATTAGATTTAGGTTTATTTTTAACTAGATTTACGTTTATCTACGCTAGATTTAGATTTACGTTATATTAGATTAGATTTAGGTCTCCATAGACTGCGATGCCTGCATGAAGCGGGCGAAGAAAGCCCTCAATGGAATATAGGGTATTGCTGCCTTCACTCATGGTGGGCTCCGTCGATCCAAAAGTACTGGTGAAATGTCTTCAAAAGATAGGGAAGAAGGTGGATCTTCAGGGCGGCAAGAGTCACTACATCCCCGACACAATGACCATCTAGACAACCTCTAGTCATTCAACAGCAACTTCAAAGTTAGTAACAAGAGCAAGAACGGTCTAAAGGGCCAATTGCTATCGTCAGATGTGGATGGAGATGAGGCAGCGTCACCGCCGGAAGTTAACTCTCACATCTTTAGTGATGAGAATGCCAACTCTTGCCGAGTTATGTGAAAAATTATGTGTTAAATCAGTTTTAAGGTTCTTATAATCCCTGTTAGTTTAGTTCTTTGTTTTTAATATAACATAATTTACGTTAGATTTAGATTTATGTTATATTAGATTAGACTTAGGTTTATTTAGGTTTACCCACACACACACACACACACACACACACACACACACACACAAGAAGAAGAGAGTTTTAACGTCGTAGGAAACTATCCCAAAAGACGTTAAAGATTAGGTTAGATGTAGACTTACGTTAAATTAGATTTAGGTTTATTTTTAGTTAGATTTACGTTTATTTAGATTTATGTTTATTTACGTTAGATCGAGTCCACGCAAGAATTACTTACGGTTTAGGGTTTAGGGTTAGACGAACAGTGAAAAGATCTACTGTGAAAAGATGTTAAGATGCTGTGAAGTGCTACAGCTAGAGAAGAGGCAAAGGGGTTTTGTCCACTACATGCAGTATCATGTAGACGTGGGTCTGTAGATTTCTTGTACCCACAAATATAGGTATTGACCAATAAAGACGAGATTATAACCCGGTGGTTCTGATCTCCGTACACCTCTAGACCGAGGTGTGCGGGGATTGGACATGACTAGAGAATGTGAGGTAGAGAGAGAGAGAGAGAGAGAGAGAGAGAGAGAGAGAGAGAGATAAGACGAAGAATGCCAATAGAATATTAAATTTGTTGTCCAGGTTATAAGTTTTTTATCCTCATTATGAGTAGTGACGAGGATGTGGGACCGTCCAACCGAAACACCTATCTCTCAACGAGGGTCTTATGTCCTTGTAATCAATGCAAGCATGCTGTGCGACGGACAAGACGTGTTTCTTTGCAGCACGTTCGCGAATTTGGCGAGTTCGATCCATCTATTATAGATCGAGTTGTTGCCAATTATAACTCGTCGGACTCTGACGCTGGCCAACAAGCAGCAATCTTGCAACCCAATAGACGTGTTCGCAGGCGCTTTGGTCAAGCAGCATATGTGAGGCCACAAGATGTAGCCTCTGACAGCTCGGGGGATGATTATGCAGAGCACATTCCCAACGAGGCAATGTTTGAGCCCGAGATTGATGAAATAATCGAGACGATCATGGATTCAGAAAGGCTTATCTATGATGATATGAAAAGTGAAGCCGATACGCCATTGTATAATGGAGCACGTATGTCTAGATTGAAAGCACTCCTGGTTCTTCTCAACATGCAGGCAAAGTTTGGATGGAGTGACACTAGCGTCACAGCGCTTTTCAGGTGATCTATTACAATTAGTTTACTTTAATAAAACTCTAAATGTATAATGATCTGATAGATTTTTACACGACTGTATCATATTTTTATGTTGTGTAGATTGCTGAAAGAGCACAAACTACCAGCTGACAATGTGATGCCAGATTCCCGAGAAGAAGCAAGAAAGATTTTACGAAACTTGGGGATGGATTACAATTCTATCCACGCTTGTCCTAATGACTGCATTCTTTTCAGAGGGGAATACATAGACATGGAGAAGTGATTGAAATGTGATTCCGAAAGATATCAAGTAGATCTCCACGGGACAAAAATTCCACAAAAGGTTTTGCGACATTTCCCTCTGCTTCCTCGCATCAAGCATTTCTTCGAATGTAAGTCCATGGCCGCCCTAGCATCATGGCATGAGGAGAATAAATCTTCGGATGGTGTGCTACGAATTCCTACAGATTGCGTAGCGTGGAAACATATAGATGGAACATGGTCGGATTTTGCCAGGGAAGCTCGAAATTTGCGCTTAGGCCTGGCTATGGATGGCGTAAATCCATTTGGTCAAAGATCAACATCTTACAGTGTATGGCCCGTTGCCATCGTCAACTACAACATTCCCCCGTGGTTGACTACGAAGAAGGGGCACCTATGGCTAAGCTTGATTGTGCCAGGGCGATATAAAGTGGGAAATATGGATGTGTATCTTCGTCCACTATTGGAAGAGCTACAACAATTGTGGATTGGCATAGAGGTGGTGGATATGAGCCGACACACAGGACGACGGAATGCTTTGATCAGAGGCATTCTAATGTGGACCATGCATGACTATCCCGGGCTAACAGAATGCTCATGTGATCTATTGACACTCCTCACTCAGACACTGTAAATCTTGTTTTTTCCCATAGTTGATCTATTATCATGTGTATACATGCAGGGCTTCAAACAAGCGGATACAGAGCATGTGTCACATGTGGACCTAGACTGAATGCACGTAGGGCACCCTCACTGAAGAAGCAAATCTACGAAGGTCATCAAGCGTATCTTCCAGAGAATCATGTGTTACGCGACGGCTTTTTGGGAAGAGAGCCACCAAGGATGTCTGCACAAGCATGGTTAGAGCAGAAGGAGATGTGCGATGACGGATTGCCTCCAGGGATGAAGAGACTATCTCTATGGTACGAGTTACCATACTGGCCCCGACTCATGATCAATCACTTGCTCGATCCAATGCACATATTCAAGAATGTGGGTAATCTACTATGGGACCATCTGACCGGCAAGAAAGATACTTTGGGAGCCAGAGTTGACCTTAGAAATGTGGATCGTGTGGAGCAATATTGGCCGCAAACAGCGTCTGATGGATCGATAAAACTCCCCAAAGCACCATGGATTTTCACAGGAGCCCAAGAACGCAAAGTAAAAGAGACCATTCGATCTTTGCGGACCCCCACTGGCGTAATGCACTCGCTCCGAACGTGTTTTACTAAAGAAGGAAAGCTTACCGGTTTGAAGTCACACGATTGGCATAAAATGTGTCAGGTACGTTCATAGTGGACTTTAATATCATTGCATAAAATGTGGACTTTAATATCATTGCTGCACATACTTTACAGTTTATTTTACCGGTTGCCATTGAGGGATGTTTGTCTCTCGACATCCGTAACACAATCTACAAACTTGCAAAGCTGGTGCAATGGATCTCACGAAAGGAGATCAACGTAGACTCCATACCATTCGCCAAACTAAATGCTGTGGAGCTTGTGTGCATGTTTGAGAAACATTTTCCTACTACAATGCTAACCATTCAGGTGCATCTTCTTGTTCACATAGTTGATGAGGTGGAAATAGCTGGCACAGTTCATTCCAGATGGATGTTCTTCTTAGAACGTTTCATGAAAACGCTTAAGGGATATGTGCGTCAAAAGGCACGTCCGGAGGGTAGCATGGCAGAAGTTTGGTTGGTATCAGAGTCCCTAGTGTACATTGGAGAGTGGCTAGACGGATTTGATAAATCCCGGGACACGCTATGGCGAACCATAGATGATGAGCGCATATCTGGGATTGTCATGTGCAATCTCGGTGTTGAGAAGAAGATGACGGAAGATCTAGAGGCTAAAATCAACCGATTTTGCATGCTTCACAATCCAGTGATGCAAAAGTGGATTTCACAATATGAGGATGCAAAGCAAGAGCGACAAAGGGCACGAATCGAGTGGAGATGGGGAAGACGACCACCGATGCACTATCCAGCGGTTCTGGAGAGCCTACCAACCTTCATGAGCTTAAGATGGTTGCACAACCAATTGAAAAGCGCACAAAAATGCGGTGACGAAGTGACTGAGGAAGAGTGGGAGTACTCTCGGGGTTGCGCGACCAAGGTAAGTTTGCAATGTACGACTAGCTAGTGACTTTATTTCTAAACGTTTGAACGGCCACTCATAATCTTTGTTCGTTGTAGTATAAGTCATACACAGCAGCATGGTGTAAAGGTCGACATTTTAGGGTGGAACGAATCGACAAAAAGCGTTTTACTCAAGATTGTGGAATCATGGCAAAATTTGAACAGTCTAGTCGACGACGTTCCTCTGATGCAGATCCTGTGGTGGCGGAACTCACTTACTTCGGCACGCTGCAAGAGATTTTGAGGATCGATTACAAAGGATTTTTTGTCGACTTGTTCGACGTGCAATGGTTCAAGATAATCATGGAGGGTCGCAACGCTACTGTGCGTAGAGGAGAGTCTGGTTTTCTTGAGGTGGATTCTACTAAGAAATGGACTGACCTAAGAGACACTTTCGTACTACCCGAGCATTGTGAACAAGTAAGTATGTAAATAGTTAACATCCCCCTTTTACAAGTTATGTGCTTGAAAGCTCTCATGTAAGTTATGTGGCTCTGGCAAGTAATATTTCATCCTACAAAGTCTACATCAAACTGGTGGTACGTCATAGAGGTAGCCCCTCGTAGTGCAAGGACGTATGAAGGCTACCATGTGCCAATCACAACGGCATCAATGGAGGAGATCAGAGAAGATGCTCAAACAGAAGCCGCTGCGGTGGTGCCAGACGAGCATCAAGATGCTACTACTCTATATGGGGTGCATGCAGAGGAGCTACAAAATGAAACAGAGGATATGTGTTTAAATGGAGAGCTCTATATAGATATAGGAAGTTATGCTGAGTTATGCGAGGATGAGAGAGAGATCTCTTAAAGCCACAAATATTGTATTTGAACAATTTTGCTCCGTGTTGTAAAAGCTCTGGCTCTCTAAGTACCTTCCATGGTGTATAACGCTCTTTTCTACTCGCGCTCACATCTTTTGATTGAAAATTCTGAGTTTTCAACTTGCCTCTTCTATCACTCGATTCATTGCGTCATTGTATTTATATGCGTCATTACGTCATTGTATTTAATGGTCTTTGCGTCATTGTCTACTCTATTCATTCAATATTAAGTTTAAATATTCGTGTGTTTAATGCAAGTATGGATGATGAGGAGTTTCTTTCTTCTTTGTCACCGCAGCAGAGACAGTGGTATGTGGAGCGTCATCGCTCTGGCGCATCATCGCGCATTCCTACTCCATCCGCATCTCCCTCTCTTTCGGAGCATTCGGCGCGCTCCAAAGCTTCGGCGTCGACGAGACGAGCTTCACACTCGTCTAGACACCGGCGCTCTAGTGGTGGCGGTGGCGGTTGTTGTGGGGATTCCGCCACCGATGCCTCCACACCGCCTCGTGTTCGACGAGGCTCTTTACCCTCCCCTTCTTTGCCCGCCCCCACACCAGCCACAGCATCGCCATCTACGCCAGGTTTTGCACGGCTGACTGTTCCTAGAAGCTACACACCTCTACCTACTCCGCCAGGAGCCACCCCTCTCGACACTCCTCGCTTCGGGGCCCAGACGCTGGTGGAGACACCTGACGTCCGTACCCCCATCGACACGCCGCTAGAGACCCCTGCCGGGACACCCAGGTTCACGCGTCACCGGCCAGAGGGCTTGTCTTACTCCATCGACTTCAGCGGCGGCATCATCATGGATGATGACGGCAAGAAGGTGATCTCGCGCATGCGTGGTCTTTGCTCTCAGCTGTTTAGACACTACATACTAAACAAATGGAGTGAAGTACCAAGTGATTTAAAAAATAGAGTCATCAACATACTTCATGATGAGTTTCCCGTTCCAACACGGGATCAGCGCTTCAATGAAGACCTGATGAAGATTCGAATGCGCGAATACTGCAAACACAAGCGTTCCGAAGTGCAAAAAGCAATCAAGAATGGGTGGAACAGGCCAGATTGGCTGGCCAAAGAAGATTGGAAGAATGCGAAGAAAGCAACGCGCGAGAATCCCGACAAGTGGAAGCAACAAAAGGATGCAGCCAGAGCGCGAGTAGAGGCAGGGAGCTCGCACCACTTGGGGAGCGGTGGATGGGCATCATTTGAGGCCGATTTTGTAAGTGTTTTCACATTGCTCTTTATGTTCGATAGTTTAGGGTTTATGAGTTTTTTAATTCTAACATAATGAAATCTTTGTATGTTTTGACAGTGGTCGATGACAGGACGTGATCCCACACCGTACGAGCGCGAGTACGCAGGCAGGAAGGGCTTAAACGCCCTGATGGACATTCTCAGTTCTCGCGGAGGCATGGTTAGTATTAGGGTTTACTCTTTTTTATTTTTTTTATTTTTTTATAAATGTCGTTATATGTTTATACTTACTGAAAGCTGTCTTATTGTCTTTTTTTGCAGAATCCGACAGATACGCCGCTTGGACGCGATGAGACATCTGACTAGACGACGTCAGTTTAGCCGTAGCTAGATAGCATTAGTTTAGGGTTTCTCATAGCTTACGTCTTTTTGAACCATGTATATTATTACATTTGTCACCGCAGTTCCTTTTGCCAATCAATTCTTTATGCCTATGATGTTGTACAATTGTCATTATTACATTTGCCAATCAATTCATTTTGCCTATGATGTGTACAATTGTCAATTTTGCAAAGAATGCGTCTTGTGGGTGACTATTTTGGGTCTATTATCTACCCTTGCACTTTTTTTAAAAAGTGAATCAAGTACAATATGGTTGATGGGTGGCAAGGCATTCAATGCCCTCCCACCAAAAAAAAATTCTCTCGGGTGTCGCTATAACCGTCGCTATTTATGGCTCTGTAGCGTCGCTATGAGCGTCGCTATAGTCTTCAGTGTAAACGTCGCTATAACTGTCGCTATCAGCATCGCTATATAGCGACGCTTAAAGCGACGCATATAGCGACGCTCTCGTAGCGACGCTCGTAGCGACGGTTTTAGCGACGCCGGGGGTTATAAAAACCCAGTGTATTTTCGTCGCTAACAGCGTCACAAGAGCACACAACCTCTTGTAGTGGAGCACATCCCTTGGAGCATCTTGAGAACATGCTATTTGTCGATTTTTCCTTGAAAATTGGGCTAACACTTTGTGTTTCCGAGTGCATGTGTTACTAGGCCAGTAACAGCTTTTAGCAACCGCCCAAAACACACCTTGATTTGCAGATCTCTGTGACATTCGGATATTGTTGAAGGTTCCCATCTGAAGTTCTACACATGCTATAAACCGGATGCTTTTCGGTCTCGTTCTTGCACTTTGCATGCCTTGCATGTCTCAGCCCTTGCTGGTGGTGCTGAGTACTTTCCTCCCTCTGTCACTGTTGCCTCTATGGAAGTGGTCCCTTGTGACCTTCGTGTGTAGGAGGCGAGAAATACCCCTTTGCCATGGCCGAATCTTGAGTCTTGCTTGAGTACACAATATCTTGTTGTAGCATGTATGTTGGCTCGTAGCCTGGCCACAACGTACATGGAGACCTCGTCTAAGTCCTAAGCATGACACTGTAAAATGAAAGCATTGCTTTACCCTGTTTGATCACATCGTAGTAGACATCATTGAACTTTCCTGGCTTCAAAATTCGCATCGACGGCAGATCCAAACCTTTTAAAAATTGTTGTGGCATCCAAGTACTGCAACCCTTGCCAGTTCATGGGGCAAAACCCTTAATTGGGGGTGCCCAAATTAGGGCACCCACCCTAAAATCTTGAGAAAACAGTGATGCAGGTAGCAATCAATGAGTCGAGGGAACACAGAGATCTAGCGTCCTATGTGGGCCGTAGCATGCTGAGATGCTTTGACAAAGATGACTCCCCTCTCCAGGACGATCTCAGCAAGATGCTTTGCACCCGATTTTGCATCGATGGGTCCTAACTCCCTTTCCAAGCAAGCGGCCGCTCCCGCATTCATCCCCTTCGGCCAAGTTCTGCAAACAACCATTCCCATGCCCATATCTCCTCAGTTCAAGTTCGCAGTTCCTTCAAGATCAACAAGGGCGCCATGAAAGACACACACACACACACACACACAGAGAGAGAGAGAGAGAGAGAGAGAGAGAGAGAGAGAGAGAGAGAGAGAGAGAGAGAGAGAGAGAGAGAGCAAGACCATGCATGCAACCGATCTCCTTCCCCCCTTCATGGCTCTCCTCCCTTGGGCTCTGATACCAGTGAAAGACCAAAGGGTAGACTAGCATGTGGTTCTCATCCCAATCTCCCTACTTATAGCCCTTGGCCCTTGCAAGTAGGTCCCCTTAACGCATGCCTGGCCCTCGGCTCCTAGCCGTACTGAGCCCTTCAGTCCCTGGCCCTTGGCTTGCTACTCGGTCCTACCAGTGGCCTAACATTCAGCTTGTACTTCCTTTAGGAGTAGCTTCATTGAGCATCTCCTTAGTAAACTATCTACAAAGTATTTAGCTGGAGAGAGAGAGACAGAGAGAAAGAGAGAGAGATGGCAGGATCAGCGCATCCTTTCAACTTTCCAGTGACAGTTTTGTCCCTTCATCTGGACCCTCTAGATCAGCTATAGGATATGTTTTTTAATGTCGATGATAGTGAATGATGGATTGTGTTGGTCATGATCTGACTTGTCATAGATTTACTTTGGAGCCTAAGTCTTTGAGGCAATGTTTTTGGATTTGTCCATATGTGCAGCCAGTGTGGATGGAAATTTGTTGTTTGTTGATTATAGTGGTCATCCATGATGGGTTTGCGACATGGGGGGCAGTGGCATGGATTTTTCAATTTCCATGGTCGCACGCCTTTTCTCATGGCTTACTGACAGATCCGGCCTTCGTGCTTACTCCCTTAGGATTTAGAGCAGGTACTTTACAAATGATGCCGGATGCATGTCATGACTTGGATTTCTACCACTGAGACACAATTTTTGTAAGAAATAGCGAGGAGATTAGAGAGAGATACAATGCAAAGTAGATTAGTGGCAAATCATAAACTTTAGATTAGCACACTATTACAAAGTGATGGTCTCATCCACCCATGCGCTCTCAAGGTAGAGCTTAGATGGCGACTTAGGGGGTTCATTATGTGTAAAACTATCATATCACGTGCGTTCAAGACATGTTTGTAAAACCCCTTATCTGTGAATTTCTTTAGGAATATAATGTAGCCTTTTCCTTTAAAATCTGTAAGTTTTTTTCAAATTTAAAAAATAGTATCTTTCTGTATATGTATTTTTGTAACTTTCAAGGACTTTAAATACCCTTCTATTGAACTCACGTGATAGGTTACATTTTTCTTAGGTGACCTCCCCAAGGATGGCAATTTAGACACTTTTAGACAAGTAGAGCAAGTAGGAAATACAAGGGACTAACAATCCTTTAACAAGGATGTGTGTATGTGCCTTCAGTGTGCACACCATTCACCGAATAACTCATTACAATGCCTCCTTATGCGTGTATTCCTCAAGTGTGCACACCATTCATCGAATAACTCATTAGAATGCCTCCTTATATAGATATAAGGGAGACTCTAAATGCCCATGTGTAGCCACCCTTAGATAGTTAAGTCCAAGTAGAACTTGGTCATGTGTCCATGTGTATGGCCGCCCTTGTGTAACCAAGTCCAAGTGGGACTCTTCCATGCACTCATGTGTAGCTTCCCGCCTAGAACTCAGCCAACTACCAAGGAAATCCAGCCACTAGCCGCCAAAGACCACCAGCCATTGGCCACTAGCCAAAGACTACAGACAATCGGCCACCCACTACCCACCGACGGACGATCATTTTCTGATTGTCTCCTATCGCTGTCCGGCCAAGATATTCTGGAAAAAAGGAATATTTTGGTGAGTAAAAATTCTTGGAGGTGGAAGTCCTCGAGGCCCCCAAAGTTGGCCCTGAATTTGATCCGTACAATCCACAATCACAAATAAAGATATCATCAGCATGCAAAGCTAGAATCCACCAAATATATGTGCACCATTGGCTTCTCCTCCTATGGGGGCCTCACAAACTATGCAGCATATACTATGGTGAAAAAACTGAGAGAGGTGGGTGTTGCATGTATACCAACACACCCCCTCAATGAACACTCGAAGATGCTCTATGATGGCCGTGTGCTAACTCCAAGTTGATGAAAATGTCAAAGTAGTTGGTCTTTCCCTAGAGCTTTGGTGAATATATCTGCACAACTTTCTTCAGCAGGACAATACTCTAGCTCCACAATCTCATTCTCAATTAGCTCTTGAACATAATGATATTGAACTTCAATATGCTTTGTGGGTATGGAAGAAGATAGGGTTCTTGGAGATCACCATGCAACTCTAGTTTTTGCATTGAAGTGTTGTTGTTGACTGAAGAGAAACACCTAAGTCCATGAGAACTCGTCTGAGCCAAACTGCTTCACAAGTTGCAAAAAAAATCAGCTTTATACTCAGCTTCCATTGAAGAAAGAGCGACGGTTGGGTGCTTCTTGCTGATCCAAGAAAACACTCCAGAAACAAGTGAGAAATAAAATGTAGAGAGAGACATTCTAGAATCACAATCTCCTACCCAATCAAAGCCACAATACCCACTAAGAGTATTTGTGCCAATTCCATAGACAATGTTGTGGCCCAAAGTACCTTTGGTGTACTTAAGAACACACAAACCTGCCTTCTAATGAGATTCCCTTGGTTGGTTGGAAAACCTGCTTAAAACACCCACTGCAAAAGAAGTATCTGGCCTAGTGTTACACAAGAAAATTAAGCTTCAGTCAAGTTTTCTGTTTTTTGTACTTCTTGATGTCGGCTAAGGGAGAAGAATCTTCCATGGAGAGTTTTTCATTTACCTCCATTGGAGTGCTCATAGGTTTTCAATCCATCATGCCAAAAGCTTTAAGGATCTATGTTCCATACTTTTGTTAAGACCTGAAGATTCCTTTTGAGGATCACCAAACTTCAATCCCCAAATAGTAATGCAGTAAACCTAAGTCTGTCATTTCGAATTCAGATCTAAAACTCTCACAAGTGTTGGATGAGCTCTTTGTGATCACCTGTGATTATCAAATCACCGACATACAAGATAATAATGACTTGTTTTCCATTCTCTCTAAGCACATATAAATTTTCTTCAGAAGCACTTCTTCTAAAACCAAGTTATTTGAAAAACTTATCAACTATGACATAACATGCTCTTGGTGATTGTTTCAGGCCATATAAAGCCTTCTTCAATCTGCAAACCTTTTGTTTTGAATTAGGCGAGTAAAACCCTAGTCATTGCTCTATATACGCCTCCTCCTTGAGAAGTCCATTCAAAAATACAAATACAACAAAAAACCCACAAATAGATAGCAACAAGAGCAATCACAAGACGAGTAGTGGTCGTTTGAGCTATGCGAGCAAAGGTGTCACTAACATCAAACCCTTCGACTTGAGAGAAATCTTGTGCTACTAACCTGGCTTTGTACTTTTTCAAATAGCCATCAGCTTTATACTTGAGCTTGTACACCCATTTGGTTCTGATGAATTTCTTCTTTGGAGGTCGATCCACTACTTACCAAGAGTCATTCTTTGTGATGCTATCGTACTCGGACTACATCGCTTCCTTCCACTTTGGATCATCCATGGCCTTGTTGATAGAGGCTGGCTCCTTCACAGAGCCCATAATTTCTATCATAAGAGACATGTTGACGATGTGTTTGGAGACTCTTCTTTGCTCCTCTATCCTCTTTGATCGTCGCAAATCCCCTCCTCTTGTGAAATTGAGGGTTTCGAGTGTCAAAAAGCTGTTGAGCCCACTTTGGTAGTATCTTTTCCTGTGATGCTGCAACAGGTTGGTTAGATTTAACTGAGTTGTCAGCTTCAAACAACTCCTCCTCTTGATTTTTTACCTAACTTTGGTCTAGCACATGGTGAGTTATTTCTTCATTTGACGAGAAAGTGGACGAACCTCGTTTCTCCACCGCATGTGGCCCTTCTTCAAATACTACATCCTGACTGGTGAGTATTTTCTTTGCCTCTGGATCATAGAGTCTATAAGCTTTAGACTCTTCACTATATCCGAGAAATACACACTTTTTTCTTTTGGCTTCTAACTTTGTTCTTTGTGAATTAGGAATATGTGCATAACAGAAACACCTAAATGTTTTGAAATACAAGAGTGAAGGTTTCTTACCACATAGACTTCTTGAGGTATTTCCCTTTCAAAGCCTTTGTGTACCTTCATTTTAGAATTTACACTACTGTACTTATTGCTTCGGCCCAAAAGGAATCTGGCATATCCTTGGCTTTGAGCATGCACCTTGCCATTTCTACCACTATCCAATTTCAACGCTCCACAACTCCATTATGTTGTGGTGTGTAAGTTGTAGTAAGGTGACATTTTATACCATGTTCACTGTAGTAGTTGTTGAATTCATTTGAGATGAATTCTCCTCCTCGATTTGTGTGAATCTTCTTCACCTTCTTTCCTGTTTCATTTTCTACAAGCCTTTGCCACATTTTAAACTTTCCAAAAGCTTCATACTTCTCATGAATGAAATACATCCACAACTTTCTACTAAAGTCATCAACTAACAGAAAAAGTTAGAAAGATCCACCCAACGTGGGACGTAGACATTTTACCACAGAGATCCGCATGTACCAGCTCTAGAGGAGATTGAGCTCGATTACTACTCTCTTGTGGAAAGACTTTCTTTGTTGCTTGCCCATCATGCAAGCTTCACAAACTTCATTCATATCTGAGATTTGAGGCATGTGTGCCATGATCCCAAATTTTTGCATCTCTTTTAGCACAACAATGCTTAAGTGACCAAATCTCTCATGCCATGATTGAGTTGTACCTTTTTGTAGTGATCATAAGTGCAAAAAGTTCGTAGAGGTTGTTGTGCTTACACCCTTTCCCACTGTGTTTCCTTTAGAGTTCAAGATTTCTGCTCCACTTTTCTTAAAACTGACTTCAAGATCACGATTAGTGATTGCAGCAATGGAGAGCAAATTCTTCTTGATTTGAGGCACGTAGAACACATCAGAGATCTCTTTAGTTTCACCTGTAGCTACTAAAAAAGAAATTATCGCAGACCCTTCGGCTGGACATTTGGCATTATTCCCAACAATTACAGTTATGGGTTCCAGTAGAGGCTTCCAAGAACTATACCAGTCTTTCTTACTAGTCATATGTCGAGATGCACCACAATCTAGAATCTAAGAACCATCAACAAGAAAATTTTGTGTTGATGAGCATACCTCTTCTATGGCGGCCATAGTTCAATTTCTACCTCAAGATTATTGGCGGATTCTCTTTCCTTCCATGAAGCTTTCATGGTGCCATTCTTCTAGTCTGCTTTCTTCTTTCTGTAGTCTTTAACAACATGACTCTTCTTGTCACAGTAAAAACATCTACCTGAAAATTTCCTCTTCTTGAGATTCTTCTTACAGGCATTTGAGGAGGTCCCTTTGCCTTTTGCATTGGCTATGAAGACAGCATCACCTCCACCATATTTGGTCGTGAGTCGCAGCTCCTCCTCCTCAAGAAACATTGCACCATGTTCTTCAAACATAAGAGGGGTTGGACAAACCTAAGTGTTGAGTGTCGTAACAAGATCATCATATTTCACTGAAAGTACGTGAATTCAATGCCGAGCTAAATCTTTCGGAGAAACAGCCACACCAACGACAGCTAATTGATCTTGGAGGTCCTTAATCCACTTGATAAAGGCTTCCACCTTCTCTCCATCAGCAAGCTACCCAGCAGCAAGCTGATTTTCTAGATTTTGATTTCTAGTGTGATTGTGCGCCTCATATTGGCAAGCCAATATGTTCCAAGCTTCATATGCTTTAGTGGTATGTTGAACCAAAGTGAGGACATAATCCCTTACACACATGCAGTGGTGCATAATACATCTACATTCCTTCTTTTCCAAGCACGTAGAAAAGTAGCATCGGGGGGAATTACAATCCTTGGATCTGTCGGATCATTTGTTGCAATGGGATCCGGGTCTGCACCATTTGGCCCCAACATCGTATCTAGCAATCGTATTTGGTGAAAAGTAGCCTATTCTGTGATGTTTCTTGTTTTTTCCCAAGGTCTATTGCGAGGCGTACAGAGGTCTTCCAGGTTTATAGTTTTATGGAAGAGCCTAACGAGGTGAGTGATGCTTTGGATACATGATTGAAAAGTCTTGAAGAGGATGCATTGGCTACTTGTGTACCTTGTGATTCCGTGTGTGAGTGTGAGGTTGAGGTTATTGACAATGAGCATGTATCTTTGGATACTGGTTCCTTGGAAATTAGGGAAGACGGAAAGGTTGAGAGCCATTTTGTGGATTTGTTGGATGTAAAGCCTGTTTTGAAGCCGTTTTTTTATGCATGTGAAGTGATTGTACCGATTTTTGAGCATGATTGTGGTTTAGAGCAGGGACCTATACCCTTGGAGATTGATGACTCCATGCTAGAAGCTATGGATTGTGGTGCTAGCCATGATTATGACATGGATGAAGTTATGTGTGATGATGAGTATGCTTATGATGATAAGAAGGGGGTTGGCATATATGAGTCCAACGAGAAGGAACTCAGAGATATGGATGGCTATGCTAGGGATATGTGTGCCTTGGGGATACTTTTGTGCTTTGTATGTGAACAACTTTACCTTCACACAATGCTTTTAGCTACTTGGGTGCATGATTTACAGGTTTTTTCTATGGATGGTGAAGCCAAGATGCCAGGTGATGAGTCACTTGAGTTGTCTCAATCGGTTGGGTTGAATGTGGTATGCCACATTTATGATTTTGGAGCTCCAGATAGGGTGGATGTGTTAGTTGGATATGCATATGGTGCATTTTGGTTGATTGGTGACAAATATATGTGTGGTGCTATGATGATTCTTGTCATTAGGCAATATGTCTTTGGCCTTTGATCCAAGTGGAATGAGCATTTCTTTTTGCTACTGCTAAGCATGAATGCTCTAGCAGGCTAGGGGATGGGCAAATTATGTCAGGAGTTTTTTAGAAGAAGTGATTGCGCATATGTACATACACATGCATGGTGCATAAAATCAAGAATTGCCCATTCTTCAGAGCCAGGCGGTTACGTGGGGCCCACATGTGTACACGTAGGACAACATGTACATAGTGCATCGATTTTTACTATCACCAGTACCAGTGTGTTTTTTCTATAATAATGAGGAGTTGATAGCACATAAAACTTCTCAAGGAAGCTATCCGCGGGCCGATGACATGAGGTAAGCAGGTGCGTCAGATGGAATCTAGTGGCCTCAGGAGGTCGACTGGGGTCAATATTTGCACGTGGATAGGTACGGACACAACGTGGGTGTTTTCTGGTGATAATTATGCAAAAGGTCATCATGAGGACCATCTTTTGGGGCCACTTCACGTGGTGGCGGGATGAATTATTGGAAAAAGTTGAGTACCAGGTGTGCGGATGGATGGAGCAGGGTGACAACTATGCACTGCGAGGCCACTTTTTGGCTTGTTCGAGGTCCGTTTGAGGTCAACTAAAAGGCCAAGGGTACCCAAGTAATAAAGCTAAGTGTGGGAACTGAAAAACCTGAGAGAAGACCAGAAAAAACATGGAGAGAAGAGGAAGAACAGCCACAACTGAGTTTTTTCTGTTTTTGGAGCCTGTTTTGGCCGTAAAGTGCTCATCCAAGGTCGGATTTGAGCACTTTGACATTGTAGATTGGGGTTTTGGGCCGTTTCGGACGCGATGACGCTATCCATTTTGCCAAATTTCTCATTATTTTTCTGTTGTTTGGTTGTGTAAGTTTCTCCTATGGGCGAAGCCTCTGCTCCAATTTGTGATTGTATCTAGCATATTTTACCCATATTGTGTGAGCTATTTGCCCTGTTGGTGTTGGCCCAAGCTCGATTGTATCTAAACATCAAAAATTATCCCCTTTTGAGCTGAGTTTTTTGAGTGTGTGTGTGTGTGTCTCTCTGTGTGGAGTGAGCAAATGGATAGTCTCTCTCCTCTCACTCCATCGGTGTGTTCCCTGTCTCGGCCAAGTGGGTTGTGTAAGCCGAGTGGTGCCCCTTAGTGTGTCTGTGTGTATTATCCCAAGAGTGTGTGTTGGGTGATTATAGAGGCATTGTGTGTGTTTCCATCCTGCTCACAACACCACTACATGAAAAATTGACGTGAACATAGAGCTGTCCCAACACGACTACAAGTAGAGTAGGTAAGGCGAGGGCAAAAACTGCAACAGAAACCATCAAAGAGGCACAACAAGCTCAAAACCTGAAATTTTCTGGAGTTTTTATGAACTTTTTAAATTTTTTACATGAGTTTAAATTATATACAAGTCTTCCTTCAGAAACTCACTCACGGGCACTTACAGTAACCCACAACTGTCACCAGACTAGCGACTTGCAGTGCATGTACATGTACTTGCTAAAGCAAGCTAAAAACACCACAAAAAAATCCCATACATACTTTTGACATCGGGTGTCATGTCCGTATGTACAAATTTACAAAGAACGGGGTGTCAGAAATGCACCCAACTACGTCATCCACCCATGCACTCTCAAGGTAGAGCTTAGTTGGAGATTTAGACAACAAGAGCAAGTAGGAAATACAAGGAGCTAACAATCCTTCAACAAGATGTGTGTGTGTGTGTGTGTGTGTGTGTGTGTGTGTGTGTGTGTGTGTGTGTGTGTGTGTGTGTATCAAGTGTACACACCATTCACCAAATTACTCATGAGAATGCCTCCTTATATAGATGTAAGGCCACCTCTAAACACCCATGTGTAGTTGCCCTTAGATAGCCAAGTCCAAGTAGAACCCGGCCATGCGTCATATGTGTGGCCGTCCTTGTGTAACCAAGTCCAAGTAGGACTCTCCCATGCGCCCATGTGTAGCCGCTTTTAGGTAGACAAGTCCGCTAGGAAATCCGGCCACTGGCCATCGCGGCCGTTTTCCAATTGTCTTTCATCCGTCGTCCGGCCAAGATATTTCGGCAAAAAGGAATATTCTAGTGTATAAAAAATCTCAGGGGTGGAAGTCCTTGAGGCCCCCAAAGTTGGCCTTGAATTTGCTCCGTACCATCCACAATTACAAATAAAGATCTCATCAATGTGCAAAGTTGGAATCCACCAAATATATGTGCACCATTGGTTTCTCCTCATATGGGGGCCTTACAAACTGTGCAGCATATATTGTGGTGGCAAACCACATTCTAGGCCCTTACTCCTCCCCTAAGTCCATCGTTTTGATAGCCATTTGGTCAGAACTATTGCATACTCTTTGCAGTCAACTATGGGATTCTTGAGCCGGCTCCTCTAGGGTAGCGAAGTAGCATCGGTTCATCTTTCTTCACAGATGGGCAAGATTGTTAGTTCTTTTTTGTCAAGATCATGGCCGCATCACATGGCATCATATACCCCCATAGTGATTCCTTTTACATTCATCATATAGGCCACCTTGATGTAGATATCATTCACACCTTGTTAGCCCACTTTTGTACTTCCTTTGGGTGATAGTCCATTGTTAATGTATAGAGGTCTCTTATGTACACAGAGTACTGCCCCTTTTCTTGCCAAAGAGAAGAAGAAGAAGAAGAGTATTTTAATGTCGTAGGAAACTATCCCAAAAGACCTTAAAGATCCATTTGACGAGGAGAGTTGAACTCAAGCGTGTTATTCAAGAGGAAAATGGAATAACCAATCTTACCACATTCAGGTGATAGAAAAGTTATACCATTTTCCTCTTTCATTAGTGTGTGTGTGTGCACGCGCACACACCCCCGAGAAGAAGAGTATTTTAACATCGTAGGAAACTATCCCAAGAGACCTTAAGGATCTATCCAAAGAGGAGACTTGAACTCAAGACCTGCTATGAGAGAGAGAGAGAGATGATGAAATGAAATGTTATATTTAAAGTCTTTAAAAGGCCAAAATGAATTATGAGACCAAACTGACACAACCCTTGTGGATCTTATACAATGTCTAGGTACAAAATAAAATGAAGTAAAATAAAAGCTAAAATGAACACCAATGTCCAAGGATGTCCGACATCGGGCATTGTTCGAGGATATACTACATCGATTGCTGAAGAGTATCGCCAATGTCCGCACTAGTAAATAGTCATTTTGGAGGTCTCCCGTGTTGTGCTAGAATAATCTTGATTCGCTAATGGTGCCTCCGTCGATGTCTTGGTGGCCCTCGTGGACGTGGGCGTCTAGCCCTCCCAAGCTCAATGACTTTGTCAGTCAATATACCTCTGGTATAGGTGGACTGTGAAGTTTGTTTTGAAGCTTGCTCATCTGATTGTTGAGTCTCTACTCCAAAGAAACCAGTCTTTTCCCTCTGTGAATTTCTCCCATTTTTTAATCTCCTCAAGAGAAGCTTGCTCATCTGATTGTTGAGTCTCTGCTCTAAAAAAGCTAGTGATTTCGCTCTGTGAATGTCTCCCATTGTCTAATATCCTCAAGAGACTCTCCTTATGTATGCTCAACTCTAGCAAAAACAGTCTAAGGAATCTTGGATCCTTATATCTCATGACTCTAGCCAATGGTCCAAAGCCCCCTTTGAATAGACAATGAAAGAAACTTCCTATCTGATAGTACATTGAACAATGACATATGTGATGTAATTGACTTTAACTCTATATGACACAACTGACAAATCCTAGCCTCTATTGTACTCTCTTAAATCTACTAGTCTCAATCTCTAGTTGATGTGCATCTGACCAACAGCACAACATATCCCTTGAGATAAATGAGTGTCCATATAGGCAGGTCTAATCACATGTCCATCCTCTATGAGTTGGAGAGGATGCTCTTTGTAGAAATCCATCTTCGTGTCAAGCTATCATGTTGGCTTTGTCCATGTCCTCTTGGTGTCTAGTTGAATCCAATCATGTTTGATGAGCGGGTAATCTCGTGTGAGGGTTCACCCAAGGAGTATTGGAAGGGGGATAGTTTGTGCATAGCAAATACATGTAGCTAGAACTAAGATGTCATATGTGCATGCCAACAAGATGTGTCTCCATCATCTCTGTGTGTGTGTGTGTGTGTGTGTGTGTGTGTGTGTGTGTGTGTGTGTGTGTGTGTGTGTGTGTGTGTGTGTGTGTGTGTGTGTGTGTGTGTGTGTGTGTGTGTGTGTGTGTGTGTGTGAGAGAGAGAGAGAGAGAGAGGGAGATTGAATTATCGTCCACAAAGGTCAGATATGACCTATGGGACCAAAAACAAAACATCACAACGGTTGCTTTCAAGTGAAGGGTAGATACATATCAGTTAAGGATTGATGGTCCATCAAGAGGGCAATGGAAAAGAGAAAAAAGGATAAAGCCTAAGGGGGGTCAATTGAGGGGGGAACCGGTTTTGGAGTTTGAAACTCCTAGATGACGGCTTTACCACCTAGATAGACTGCCCATTTAACTTTTTTGTGAGCTTCTTGCATCTTCTTGATTTCACTTTCTTTGGGCTTTAGCTGATTTGGGATCAATTCTTTGGCGATCCAAAGCTTTTTTCCCTTGAGGAGACGAGACTGGCATAGTAGATTCCATAGCTCTTGTTTGTCCTTGAGAGTAAGGATACAATGCTTGGGTGGAACACTCCTATGTGTGTTGTTGATCCAAGAGATGGCTTCTGTATTTACTGGTTGGAGTATGATGTTGATCTTGGCGATTGCTTCCTCAAGAGTGTCCTTGTTTGTGCACCATGGTAAGTAGAGTCCCTGAATCCAAACCTTGAGGCCAAGAGATTCTTGTAGCCGTTTTTCTTGTAAGGCTACTTGATTTTTTTGTCAATCTTTTTATGTGTTGCCTCATTGACTTCTTTTTGGACTGCTTTGATAGTCTCAATGAGAGAGATTTCAACCTCCTGTGTAGAGCTTGGCTCCCTACTTCCTTTGTTTCCTCAAGCTTGCACATGCATCACTTGAGTTGAGCATCCTCCTTGATGAGATATTGAATCCGGGCCTCCAGGGTTGTAATCCTCACATCTTGATGAGAGATAGAGTCCTTCTTTGGTGCCATTGACACCACAAGAAGACATCAAACTCTAAGGATGGTAAATCCCCCTTAATTTTGAGCGTAGGGTGAGGAGGCTTATGGAATAAGCCTTATGACATGCGGTCAAGGCTTCTAAGATCCCTTGTGACGAGTTCTCCCTTTGTTTGAGTCACCATGAGCCAGTCCAGCCAGTGTAGAACAAGGAGCACCCGTTAGATTAGGCAGTCTTGGTTTGGGAGCTAAGTTTGTGAAGACGAGGCTCTGTTGAGGCTTACACCTCCCCATAGGGAAGCCTCTTGATAATGGGAAAGGCTTATGTGATGGCGAGAGAGAGAGAGAGAGAGAGAGAGAGAGAGAGAGAGAGAGAGAGAGAGAGAGAGAGAGAGAGAGAATTAAATGATATATTAACATCTTCAAAAGGTAAAAATAACCTATGAGACCAATTTGTTACAAACTGGTGAATCTGATACCATGTCTGGGTACAAGAAAAGAGATACTAAAATGAATCTAGAAGTGCTACTAGCTGGAACTAGGTGGGGTATTTTTTATCATCACAAATACAATGGGCGCCCAATACAAGAGGGTGATATAATGGGTGATGAATCCATCCCCATCTATACTCTCAATGTGGATATAGTATGAATCAGATCCTCTATTGTAGTCTTCGTCGATGCTATAAAGCTCCTCTCCTTAGTTGTGGGCATCTCGACCTCCCTAGCTCCAAAGCTAGGTCAATGAGACTCGAGAGTACCATGAATGAGTATGAGCTGAGATTTGCAATGGTGGATACTCCTCTATTTGTCCAATGTCTCTTGTGAAGAAATGAGTATCCTGTCTCTAGGATTCTCTCTCTCCAAATCTCAACAATAAACTATCTTTGTGTTTGTAGATACAGTCCAAGACATCTCTGGTCTTGATAGCTCATGACTTTGGAGAAGGGTCCGTGGAGAAGGGTTCAAATCCCTCTTTTATATACAATGGAACAGCATGTATCTTGTAATATACTCTGCACTGACATATATAATGCATCTTGTATTTGGCTATGTATGGCATAGGAGGCGTATCTTGGTAGCTGTTGGTATCCCTTTGAATATACCAGTCTCAATCTCAAACTGGTGTGAAGATGTCCGTATTTGACCAATGGTACACCGTAACCCATTGCATAGTTGTATATCCATATAGCTGGGTTAAATCACAAACCCATCCCTTGTGAGTTGGAGAAGATGCTCTATATAGAAATCCATCTTTGTGCCCAACTTTTGTGTTGGCTCTATCCATGTCCTGAAGTGTCCAACTCGATCAAGTACCGGTGAATGATTCTAGTAATCTCCACCCATGTAAGAGACAACATTGGTGCATCAAGGGAGAAGTCCAAAGGAGGCAAGTTGTCCATGTTGAAGCTATGTATCTGGAACCATGATGACATTTGAGCATACCAACATGATGTCTACCTATAAAGCTAACTGTCTGGAGGACTCAAGGGCCAATTTGGCATTTTTGTCTCTTATAGTATCCCAGAAGATGTGCCTAAAGAAGATTGACCTGGCTAGCACCTTTATCTCCATACAGGGGGCTCCTGACTCTACACTAATGATCTCATGTGCCACGGAGCCCTTGGCTCTAATTAGCCGAGAGATCATAGATATCAAGGGCCTCTCCAACTCCTCTCCACCTATCTTGACCCACAGAGGGTCCCAACTTGAACCCCATAAAGCATAGATGAATCTACCAAGGTATCAAAGAGCCAGAGCTTTGTTCAGGTTCCTAGAATTGAACATGCGACCACATGCTCTTCCATCCTCCCAAGTCCCCATACGCTCTGGTCAGTTTAGGCTTTGTTGCTCCCTTCAAAGAAAACCTGGGCCTGGTGAAGACTACCTCAAGATAAGCGTATGCATTTGTGTACTCCACAGTCTCCTTACCATAAGTGAATGTAGGTGCAGATCTCCTGATCCACTGCGATGTGGTGTTGAACACCATAACCTTAATTTTACCAAGGCTTAGAGACAATCCACTATCCTCCGTAAAGATATTTAATGCATCCAAACATCACTGCATACCCTTCGGTAAGCTAGAGATCATGTGAGGGCCATGCCAAGGACCACCGGCTGCACCATATTCAAGTGGATACACCATGATTTCTGACATCCCTCTCGCTTGAGACCGACACTAAGACAGGACTCCTTCTGCTCTCCGATGCCAACTCAAGGGGGTGATAACATTCACTTTTTTCATAGGGAACCCTTAATCCAAAAACACCTTTTCTTAACGGTTCAACTTTCCAAGTGAAGTCATTATACTAAATTTAAACTCAACCTTCCAAGGTCAATTGGTGGGAGTTCTCAAATTCACCCTTGGTTCAAGGTCACTGACGCTTTTTTCCTAGTTATGACCAAGCACAACCGTCAATGCGCTCCCCTAAGATGAGTGTATTTACTTACTACACAATCCCTCGCTCCCAAGTTTGAGTCTCGCTCCGTAGGTTGGAATCCTTTGTTCCCGTTCTTGACTTAACTTAATAGACAACATAAATATGGGTTTAACTTTTTAGCCAACAAATTAACCCTCTGGAATCCACCCTTCCATCAAAGCGTTTGGTAAATTCACCTTTCCAAGGTAGTAATATGATACTAGAAAACAATACTACAAACATGTTAAACCAAGAATACATTTCAAGCATTTGAAAGCATCATGCAAACTATTGCCTTGCAAGTGTACATTTATCAGATCGTTTACACCTTTTTCCTTTTGAGAATATTTTACTTCATTTTTCTTTTAGTATTATTAAAGCTATCTATTAATCTTTCAAGCAATCACATATATTTCTCCAAGCATATCTCTATCCTCGTCCCAAGACTTGGGTATCTTGTCTCCTCCGTCAGGTGTGCAGGTGGTGCCCTTACACAATTTTCAATTCTTATTCTTCTTTATCTTACATGGGAAAGGCTTCAAAGATAATCTACGCTAGGTGCTTTTTAAATCAATAATTTGAGAAGTAAAGTAAGGTATGGATGATGAGGATAAATGCAGGATAGCGCATTTAAGTTCCTAGCCATTTCAAGGTTCCTTTTTACCAAAAACTTAGAAGAGTTCCTTAATTAAATCAAATCTTCCTCCCTTATCCGATCCCTTCATGGATGCATTTTCCTTCCTCCTTTTCTCGTCGGCATTGAGCCTACCCAAAATAGGCCTATTCTTAGATGCATCCAGGGGTCTCACCACCCGGTCGAGACACGCTCCCATCCAATCCCATTTTTAGGACATTGAATGAACCGAGCTCAAAACATAGACCAACGGTTATCAGTCCTAGCCAAAAAGGACCATCCCTCATTGCATCCCACAGGTAAACACCTGCACCGGCCTTTTTTCAAACATGTAAGACAAGTTTCACCCTTAAAACTTCTATGCTATGCTAGGGCTATCCATGTCAAATTTTCTCGATATAGTTTTAATCCTAATTTCAATTTAAATTAAGTTTCTTGAGTTATAATCGCTTTGTTCCTAGTTCATTCTAATCTTTACTCAAAACAAGACCTTACGAAAGCAATGATTCTCTTGGGAGTTAAGGTTTTGTCTCGATGTAAGTTTCAAGTTAACCCCGTCTTGGACGATTCCCAATTATTTCCTTTGCATCACTTTCCATCCATGGGGCATCTCCATGGAAGCGATGGGAGTTTTATATTCAAGCAACATGGTCACGACATCCATGAAGCTATCCTCTCACTCCCCCCATATCGCAATCGCAAAACAAATTTGAAAGAATACAAACTTGAAAAGAACGATGCATATACTCTTTTATGATGCTCTTTGCTTTAGAGTGGGTCATAAATTGCAAAACATAGAACTTTATAGTGCACCAACTTACAATCGTAAACTTCTTTTGAGTGATTATGCAAGACTCAATGCTTGATTGTGTAAGAGTAGAACCCTTCAATAAATGGTAGTGCAAGAATGAAAATGCAACATTCGTAAGAGTGGATTATCAAATTCTTCTCAAGATAGGGTTTAGGCTTACGTCTTGCTTCCGTGGAGAGGATTAATCACACAACTAGGAGAGGCTTATAGATTTGGATTTTCCAACTAGCAAGAGGGAAGGGAGGAAATAACCTTATTTGAAAGGGAATCTTCTTTCTCAAAGAAAACTCCTTTGGTTAAGATAAACTTACCTTCAAAACTTAACTCCCTCTATTAACTCAGTATTTCACTAAAACTTTTACACGCATAATTTATGCAAAATCAAGAGCATTTCTTTTGAAGAAATCATAATTCCTCTTTTGGAAAATAAGGCTAGTTCCAAAATAATTTCATTACTTAGTTTCCTTTGATTGATGGAATTGCTTTTATAAGAGTAATTTAGGTAAGACTGTAAAATAACTTAAAAATCAATAGAAAGCTTTATGTGAAATATTAAGGGATAATTAAGGATATTAGTCACCATTCAATCATGCATACTATTTAGGTATATATAATCTTCTATCACTTATGGTTAAAGAGAGTGTTTTCTACTCTCTCTATGACATATTAGTATGATAATCTAAAAAACTTGAAATATTTAGATAATTATGACCTCCAGTCACATATGGTTAAAGACAATACTTTGTACTCTCTTTATGCCATATTAGTCTGGTAGTCTAAGAGAATTGAAATAACAAAACTTGAAATAACATCATGGTTAGTTGTTAAAAACATGGTTAGTTATGATTAGTGATGAACCATAATTAAAAGGAAACAAAAAAATAAAGATGATATTTCTTCTTCCCAAACAAGCAAGGAAAAGGCTTGCTTATGGAAATATGAGAGCTTAAGCATGAATTTAAGTAATCATAAAAGTAAATCACTTTCAAAAAAGTGCAATAGCATAAAGAGAACAAGAACTCGTTACCTTAGTGTGTATATGGTAGAGTCCTCTCTTTGATTTGGGAAGAAGTGTGTTGATATAGTCTGCTCTTTCCCTCTTCAATTCACTTGAAGACCACCAATTTGGCTGCGTGGAATGAGAAAATAGCAAGAGGCAAAGGGAATTCAAGCTATGGCAATCTTAAGAATTAGGAGAGAGGAGAGGGAGAGGGCAATGGGAGATCAAGTTTTTGACAAACTTCATTAGGGGTTTTGGCCATGGATTCTCTTGGAGAGGGTTCGTGTATGTAAGAGGTGTATGTGAAAGATGCTTGGCTATGGATTTCTCAAACTTACTCTCAATTTTACACCTTGAAAAAATGAAGAAGAGAACTTTAAAATGAGAAGAGAAACCCTCTTTTTATGCACAATTTAGATAAGTGCCTTTACTTATCTTAATAGCTTATCTTCCTTATAGATAAGTTCTTTTTGGCCTGCCCAAAGGGCAAAGGCTATAGAGATGTCTTCTCTTTTTGTTGACTAAAATAGAAAAAAAAAGTTGAGTTGTATTTTCAAACATTTTTTGATAGACCATAAATGCTGATTGGTTGAAATAAGATAGTGGGCACTCATTTAAATGAAGAGTGTAAATCTAATGATGAACATGTCTTGAGTTTTGAAATATGAAGTGAATGCTCATTTTGGGAGTCACCTCTGCTAGTTATTAGGTGTTGGCATAGAAAGGCTAGTTGCTTCTTGCTAGTGTCGGCCAATTAGAGGGAGGAATGTATTTTTTGGCCTGCCCAAAGGGCTAAGGCCATAGTGATGTGTTCCTTTTTGTTAGTGAAAAATCTTATATGTATTAAAAAATAAAGTGAAAAATGAAAATGTTTGATTGGTGAGTATTGTAGTGAGCACTCATGAGAATGTTACGAGTGGCAGCAACCGGTGACAATCTCATGTTTCTCTCAAAAGATCTTGAGGAAAGATTTTTTCCAAGATTATATTATTGAATATGCTTGAAATTAGAGTCTGGCAGCTGGCTCCTCTTTTCTCGTGCAACCTCCACGACCAAGTTGTCCGGTTTGTAAAAAATTAAAAGGTATTAAGTTTTCAGTGATTGGTTTCTTAAGTTAGTCCAGAGGACAAGCGTAGTCGTCATCGTCTCTCTCTCTCTCTCTCTCTCTCTCTCTCTCTCTCTCTCTCTCTCTCTCTCTCTCTCTCTCTCTCTCTCTCTCTCTCTCTCTCTCTCTCTCTCTCTCTCTCTCTCTCTCTCTCTCTCTCTCTCTCTCTCTCTCTCTCTCTCTCTCTCTCTCTCGTGCGTGCGCGCACACGGCTGTGCTCTCTGTGTCTCTCACAAGAACATGTCAATTTATAAAAGACACCTCAGCATCTGCGCATTCTAATGCACTCTTTGCCCAAGCGTCTCCCTCCCCTAAAAGCTAACTAGCTATTACCCCCATTGAAACTTTCAAGCTCTGACCTTTGTGTGTGTGCGCACGCGTGCTCAGGCCATCTCACCTTCAATTGCAGTATCCACAATGCAGGTCTTCTTGGAGATGTCTTTGCTAGCGGTGCACTTGGAATGGCCATTGCAAGGGTACGGTCGAATGAGGAAGCTGAAGAGATGGAACCTCTCTCTCTCTCTCTCTCTCTCTCTCTCTCTCTCTCTCTCTCTCTCTCTCTCTCTCTCTAGCATGCTTTCGTTTCCTTTCTGCCAATGTTGAAAGTGCCATCTTTGTCATCTTTGAGCACCTCCACACAATAACAGCAAGCTTGAGGTATGGTGACCCCGTGTATCACACTTCTGGTAATAGCATTGTTACAAGACAGATGTAGTATGCAGTATGGAAAGCTTCCGGCCTATGGGAATAGTTGATCCACCCAAGGCAGGTCAAGAGGAGGGGAGGGAAAGGGCACGAAAGAAAGCTCCAAAGTGAACAAGGTGCCTCCCATTTAATTTCCGTAGCTACCTCCTCGCATTGCGGCTCATGGGGAGAGAAGGGCGTACGAGCTGCGTCCAAAGGGATATAAACAAAATGCTAGTATGGACATCTGTAACAGGACACTACTACACTCTTGACTCTCTCCCTTAGGATCAATAACGACCCTCACCCTGTGTAATTACACGAGTCTTCAACAATTAAACACCTCTCTGTGTGTACGCGGGCGCACCTTCCGGAATTTAGCAATATAAGCTGTATAGTTATATCTGTCGTTAGTTGAGGCCTTCACATCAAAGAAGTGTGGGCCAAGGTTGTAAAGGGTTGCAGCAAACCGATCTATAGGATAACCAGTCTACAAGATGGTTACTTGGGACGCACCTTATTTCTTCACTAGCAGGAGGCAAGTCGTGGTGGAGTGAAAGCTTGAGTGACGGACCAAGCAGGTGGTGGTGTCGGATAAAGGGAAGCACAGGGCTCCAAGGCTGAGGCCGTAGCTTGTTCTTATTGCTCGCAATGCCAGCCCAATAACGCATAGCGAGTGTATTTACAAAGCAATTCAAATTAATGTGAGTGATTAGATGATAGATGATGCTTTGCAGGAGTAGCCTTTGTGGCCTCTTTGTGATGCATTGCAAGTCTTCTGCAAACCTTATTGGGCAATTTGTAATATGTTCATATGCATAAGAGAATGTTTCTGCAGGATGATTGAGGCGAATGGAGCATTCCAAGAGGCTTCATACTAGACTTCTATTTTGTAATGAAAACAGGCTAGCCACAAGAATCCGACTCAAGTTCCATTTTGCATTATGTTGAAGGTTTTTTGGTGATAGAGTTGTTTTGTGATGCTGAATGGACTAGGGCAATGGAAGAGCATATTTAGATGCCAGGGTCAGATATGAAGTGAGCGGCTTGTAGGGTTTGCATCTACTCTGAACCATTCTCTCTCTCTCTCTCTCTCTCTCTCTCTCTCTCTCTCTCTCTCTCTCTCTCTCTCTCTCTCTCTCTCTCTCTCTCTCTCTCTCTCTCTCTCTCTCTCTCTCTCTCTCTCTCTCTCTCTCTCTACCCACGTGATTGGGCAGGATTTGGTTGCGTTTTATAGCTTGGCTCACAAGCACTGATTGTTTTTTAATGGTTCTACTTTGTGAGTTCAAAAGAAATGCATGGAGTCAATTTCAGGTTGCTTTAACTGACTCATTGCAAGCGAAAAATGCAACAGTGGAGTCTATGTATGTTGTGTGTTGAAGTCCATGTATGTTGTGAGAGTCTTGATAACTATCTCTCCACTGTCAACTCTGTTGAGTGCAAGGGTGGCATCGGAGCTTGCAAAGATTTATTTATTTTCTTCATTTTTCTTCCTTATCTTTGAATACGTAGCTCTCTCTCTCTCTCTCTCTCTCTCTCTCTCTCTCTCTCTCTCTCTCTCTCTCTCTCTCTCATATGATAGGGCCCTAGCAAGACCAATTTTTTTGTCAACTTTTTGGTGGTGGCTAAAAATGTATTCAAAGCAAAGGGCTTCTACTGCATGAAGATTGGATTGCATACCATAAATAGATGACGTATAGAAAGCATCAATGAGTATAACTACCGGTTTTATCAATTTTCCCATTGGTTGTCATGGTAGAATGATCTCTTGGTGTTTTCAAGTTTAATCACTATCCCAACATTGGGTGTCATGTGCACTTAATCACGAAGACTTAATTGTCTAGTTTCAATGGGTTTCGAAAGGGCATCATAATGTTTCAAATTAGCATCATTATGTATGAGAGATTCAGCAATGTGTGTCTGTGTGCAAGCTAGCTAGAGAGAGAGAGAGAGAGAGAGAGAGAGAGTTTCAAACTTAGATTTTAGGAAAAATAACCAAAATACCACTCTAGTTTGTGGAAATTCCCAAACTACTGCCAGTATTTTGTCATAAATTCCCGAAATGCCCTTCAAATTTTCCAAAATTTCCAACATGCCCCTGGTTGTGAGTTTCTCCAAAAACAAAAATTTTGCAAATTTTCATAAGCAGAGTGATTGTCTATCATACAAGATGTGAAAACTAGATTTTGGGTTGGTTATGTATGTTTTGAAGATAAATTGCTTCATTATTTTTAGACATAATTGCCTTTTTTTGTGAGGTAATTTGTGACAACTTCAATAGCATGCTAAACACTCAAAAACGGATCTCAATTGTCAAAAAGGAACAAAGATTCACAAAATTTGAACAATCCAACCAAAGTAGATACAAGAATGTTTGAAATTCGAAGGGTGTTTTGGGAATTTCCACAAATTACAGTGGTATTTTGATAATTTTCCCTAAATTTTACTATAGTCTCTTCCTCTTGGCAGCAGGCCTTGTGATTTATCACTTGTTACTTATCTTGATAACTTATCTTGGTTTTCAAAACTTCTTCAAGAAGCTACTTACTTACCTCATCCTTATCCTTATCTTCTCTTTTTTTTGGTTTCTTTTTCTTTTCCTTTTTTTCATTTCTTTATGCTAATTTTCTCAAAATGAAGAGCTAATTCCCATGCATTGGTTATGCCCATGTTCCCATGGTGTAGACTAAAAGTGTCTTGTGAGTAGACTAGGGTGCTTGGATTAAGCCCAAATTTACTTGAGTATGTTTTTACTTTTATTATTATTATTATCTTTTCATTTTTCTGCTTTTAAGTCAGTGGCTTAAATGTGTTGGCCTTGTGTAAGGGCTAGGAGAAGGCCCTTACAAAGTCCCCAAAAAAAAAGAAAGAGTTATCCTCAGCTCGAAACAATAAAGGTAGATGGTAAATCTTGAACACCGCAAGTTACACCTTTAATTTCTAGGTAGCGCTAATTCATTCTTCTCTAGCTGGTTCATCTATATAAGGTATAATCTATCCTCATCTCTTACGGTATTCTTGCCTTCATCTTTCTCTTTTTCTTCCCATTTCCTTGTCAAGAACTGCTTAGGATTGTCTCTTTTAACCCTTTCTACTGTCTCTTTGCTCATTACCTTACTTTATGGATCATCAGCAAGAGATGGTTTTATCTATGGCCATTCCTCATCTGCAACAAACAAGTGAATCTGTCAGGAGGGATTTGTGAAGCAATATGAACACCTGCTCTTCCCTCACTTGGGAACTTCAGTGGCTCAAACCAAATGGTGGACGTTTTCAGGTATCACAAGGGTAACACTTTGGGATAAGGAACACTTCACAATAATGTTCACTTGGCTATGGTTATTGAAGCAATGGGTTTGGGTTCTCAATTTTACTACATGACGAGGTCAATGCATCGTGGGTTTTCTCAACAAATCTTTTTGCTTACACAATTTCTTTCTGATCGAAAGATATATCTTTTTCCTCACTTTGGTTTACTTCTTAGAGGACCCTTTAACTTCTCACCTCATACTCGAGAGATCAGTGCAACAATTTCACAACGAATTCTTCCCATGGATAAAAGGCCTAGTTTGTGCCCTGCTTATGATAGTTTCTTTTGTGATCATGTGATGGATGGGTTTATTGACTTGTAAAAAAATCTATCTTGGTTGTATCTTTTAACAAGTCCATCGTATAATAAGATCTTGGTCCTTGTCTTAGATCTTCCTTTCTTTGATTTCCCTTGAGAGATACAATTAAATTTGTTCTTAGTTTTGTCTATCTGATATCTTGTAGAAGTCCTAAGATAATTTTAGACATAACTAAATCAATTTATATATTTATTTTGCAATTCCATACAATGATCCAAGTTACAAAATTTAAAGGATAACACTAATCTCGTTATTATGTAGCAAAAACGGTCGTATTATAAAAGGTGGCATTACCTGAGTGACACAAAAAGTAACAAGATGGAGCTTGTACTCATCGATTACATTGGCTAGAGAAGATTAATACGATCACAAAAGGATGAGAAAACTGACAAATAAGATGTTTCTAGTCCTTCGAGGAAGTACCTTCAATGGGATAGCTCTCCCATCGGACCAAAACCTCCTAAACCATTTTGTGTAGCCGCTTTGGCTCCTTCATGTCTAAAATTTTATCTAGCTCCATCCTCATACTGTCACTAGCATTCAAGGCAGCATAGACATTTGGCTTCTTCATCTATCTCATCCTTTACTGAAACAAAGTTTACTCTTGCTGATCTAGGTGGGTTGACAGTCAGTCCTTGAGCATGAAAATGAGTGGTAGGAGGAGTTATTTCTTGGGTTGGGTTTCTTCCTCTAGCTCTAAGGTTTTAGACTATTCCCCTTGATTAGGGTGATTCTGAAAGTTAACATGGGGGCTCAAATTACTAGGGGCATTTCCTTTAGGGGAATGGGCCTTCTTATGACCAAATTCCAGGCACTCGTAGCATTGAATTTGCCTTCCACTCTAAGTGATTGTAAGAGCATTCACACGAAAAAAGTGCGGTGGTGATTGGGGTTGGGTAACTGGCTTTGGTATAAATGGTACTTTGGGTGCTCGGGAGGGCTGATTGGGGTTGGAAGGGAGATCATTCTTCCTACTTGTTATAGTACCTCCCTTAAAAATACTCTTGTGTTTTGACTTGTCCCGGATTAGAGAATCCATCAGTGAGGTAGGTCAAAGGGATTCTACTTAATGAGCCAAATCTTCTCCAAGCCCAAGGGTAGCGACTTAGCTTTTGCTCCTCTATCAAGAGAGGAGCATATCGTGAAAGTCATACAAACTCCTCATAGTAAGCTTCAACAGACCTATTCCCCAGCTTGTAAGGAAGAGACTCATTCATCTTAGCGGTGGATTAGTCTAGGGGAATATATCTCTCCTTGAGACGATGCTTTAACTCATCCCACATTTGGGTCACCTCTGCTACTTGGCGAGATTGGTAGTTGAGCTTCAACAATGTTTTTGCTAGTCCTTCTAACTTAGCTCTCCCCATTATTCCTTGAGCAACTGCATTGTAGCTGGCAAGAGCAAAGTAGTCATCCATATGAATGATCCATTCTTCTAGTTGGGTGGGCACATCATCACCCGTCCCTAAAAATGAACATGGTTGCACTGATTTGAGTAGGGCCTTCAGATCCTTGTCACGCCCAAATCTTCTATGAGTGTTGTAGCAAGGGACATCTGATTTGGTACATGGACAACTTGAAGTGATGGTGACGCTCGTGTATTCGGAAGCATTGATTGTGAAGTTTACCTACAGGCGACGAGTCCTGAGCAGCTCTATCTCTTGGGAGTTTACGTGGTATATTTTATGGCTATGGCAAACAAAACTACTTCCTCTTAGCGATAGATTCACAAAAACTCAAAGGTAGATTTAAAATTATTTTAAAGTCAGACATTTCAAAAGATGGATTCTCTTTATCTCATCCAAAATTTATAATTGAGAAATAATTAATGGTCAAGGGAAGCACTTCTTCAACTTTTTTTATATATATAAGTTCTCCCATTTCATGTTTTTGAGAGGGTTGCTCTTAAATCCCTAGGGTTCATAGTAACACAAAATATAATATTATAGACTTGGATAAAAAATGACTTACAAGCCCAAATACAATGCTAATTTGTTTTTAACAAGGGTCCAACAATAGTACTTGGGACCTACTCCCAATTTTTCTATCACCATGTCTAGAGAGAGATTATCCAAATCATAGTAATGGGCCCCAAGGCATTATTCTACTTATATTGTACTAGGTCTCCCATATTTGCAGATTTTCTAATTCTTTCTTTGGTAGGAAAGATGAGATAGACAAATTTCTTTATCATGTCCTCTTTCTTTTATTCTTTCTTTTCTACAGTTGTCATCTCCATTTGAAGTACTATGATCTTAGAAAACAATATCCCAAACATGTTGAACCAAGAATACATTTCAAGCATTCGAAAGTAGCATGCAAACTATTGAATACCCTTGCAAGTGAGCATTTATCAGGTCGTTCCCACCTTTTTCTTTTTTAGAACATTTTACTTCCTTTTTCCTTTTTCCTTTTTTTTTGAGATTGGGGAGACCTAATTGCCCATCTTCAATTTTATTAGGCAAAATCTTTGTAGATTCCATTTTGCTCTACAACCCACCCTAGTGCATGCCTATTAAAAAATCTCAAGGCAAATTTTGAACTCACGAGGACATGGCATTGGTTCTACTCTTGCCAAGCTAACCAAATTACCCATTGAATTTTGCTACCTACTGCATATCCTTGTTTTATAAAAAAGTAACCAATCCGTGCATTGTCCTTTGCCATGGTGTCGATAGGACTCAACACTGCCCCACTCTCAGCTTGTCTCCACTTCAAGGAAACTCAATGGATGAGAAAAGACTAAGAGGTGAATCACAACTATTTTAGTGGGGGGAAAGTAAGATCCTAGGTCACACCACCTCTCTTTCTAAGAAGGGATATTTATAAGGATGGAATGAATGTCATGTGCCAACTTTTGATTTGAAGAGTGCATCCTATAAACGAGGAGAGGAAAGCCCTCATGGAAATATAGCATAATCCCTACCTTTTTTGTAGTGCTAGTAGGTGCAAAATTTCCATTCAAAATTCTTGCCTTGCTTTTCTCCTTTTTTGAAAGGGAAAATTACCAAAATACCCCTCTGCTTTGTGGAAATTCTCAAAATACCCTTCAAATTTCAAAAATTCCCAAAATACCCCCGATATATGGTCATAAATTCCGAAAATGCCCTTCAAATTTTCCAAAATACCCCTGGTCGTGAGATTAAATTTCTCCAAAGATAAAAACATTTCTAGCTTTTTATAAGATGACTTATTGTGTATAAATACAAGATGCTAAAACTAGAATTTGAGTTGGTTACGTAGGCTTTGGAGATGAAATGCTTCATTATTTTTAGACATAATTGCCTTTTTTTGCGAGGTAATTTGTGAAAAATTACATGTTAAGCACTAACAAATGCATCTCAATTGTCAAAAAGGAATAAAGATTAGAAAATTTTGAATTACCCAACCAAAATAGATACAAGGGTATTTTGGGAGTTTTTGAAATTTGAGGGTATTTTGGGGAATTTCCACAAATTAGAGGGGTATTTTGGTAATTTCCCCTTTTCGAAATTAGAAGGTGGCCTCCCCCCTCTCCCTCCACTCACCCTAGTGCGACCCGGCCCCAAGAAGCTATAAACACTAGGAAAGGGAAGGAGCATGCAAGCGAGGCCCTTCTTCACAGATAGAGCAAGATGCCTTTGGCCTTTCCAATATTATCCAGAGACTTTACTTTTCAAAGTGTGGCTCTTGCTCTTCACTTTTTCATTTGATATCTTCTAGAGGCTTTCAATTTTTCTAAAATTGTGGGGACCTAATAGTATTCCTAATGGCTTCAAAAGAATTAAAAGATATTCCTAATTCAAAGATTCCCCTCAACAGCGAGAAAAGCGATGCATTAGTCTATAGCACGTAACAACAGGCAATGATGAAGCACATAGATTTGCAACAATACTAATTGGGAAGGATGGATACAACATTGCGTGCAAGAGAGAGAGAGAGAGAGAGAGAGAGAGAGAGAGAGAGGAAGGAAAATGCTAAAGATAAGAGAAGAAAATGCTAAAGGAAAAGTGAAGGAGAAGAGAAACACTTATTTATATGGACACAAGAGGTCTTTTGACTTTCCACCTTCATTTGTCTTTTGACTTTCCACCTTCATCTCTCTTTTCATTTCCTAAACTCACCCTTCACTTATGCACTTGCTATGTTTTGAAAGAATTTTTATTTTTATGAGATTGGGGAGACCTAATTCCTTTTTCCTTTAGTATTATTAAAGTTGTCTAGTTATTTTTCAAGAAATCACATATACTTCTTCAAGCATAATCCTATCCTCGTCCCAAACCTTGGGTATCTTGTCTCCTCGCTTTACACAATTTTCAATTCTTTATCTTATGTGGGAAAGGCTTCAAAGATAATCTACTCTAAGTTCTTTTTAAATCAATAATCCGAGAAGCAGAGCAAAGGTCCAGCTTATCAGGACAATTGCGAGATAGCCCATTTAGGTTCCTAGCCTTTCCAAGGTTCCTTTTTACCAAACAATTAGAAGAGTTTCTTGATTAAATCACATCTTCCTTCCTTATCCAAACCCTTCATGGATCCAATTTCCTTCCTCCTTTTCCCATCGGCATTAGTTCTACCTGGACTAGGCCGATTTCCAGACGCATCTGCGAGTCTCACCATCCGATCGGGAAACACTCCCATCCAATCCCATTTCTAGGGCATTGAATGAACGCGAGCTCAAAACATAGACCAACGATTATTAGTCCTAGCCAGAAAGGACCATTCCCCGTTTTATCCCACAAGTAAACACCAGCATCGGCCTTTTTCCAAACATGTAAGACAAGTTTCACATTGAAAACTTCTACTTATGCCAGGGCTATCCACGTCAAATCTTCTCCGTAAAGTTTTAATCCTAGTTTCAATTTAGATTAAGTTTCTTGAGTTATAATCTCTTAGTTTCTAGTTCATTTTAATATTTACTCAAAACAAGACCTTAAGAAAGAGATGAGTCTCTTGGGAGTTAAGGGTTTGTCTCGACATCAGTTTCAAGTTAACCCCGTCTTGAACAATTCCCAATTGTTTCTTTTGCCATCCATGGGGAATCTCCATGGAAGCAATGAGAGTTTTATGTTCAAGCAACACGGTCACGCGACATCCGTGAAGCTACCCCTTCATATCACAACAATTGCAAAACAAATTTGAAAGAATACAAACTTGAAAAGAATAATGCATATGTTCTTTATGATGATCTTTGCTTTAGATTGGGTCATGACTTGCAAAACATACAACTTTAGAGTGCACCAACTTACATTTTTAAACTTCTTTTGAGTGATTATACAAGAGTCAATGCTTGCTTGTATAAGAGTAGAACCTTTCAATGAATGGTAGTGCAAGAGTGAAAATGCAACATTCCTAAGAATGGACATGCTAATATCATGCAAAATGCTCATGCAATGGAGTATGAATGATTATCAAATTCTTCTCAAGATAGGGTTTAGGCTTACCTCTTGCTTTCATGGAGAGGATTAATAACACAGGTAGGAGAGGCTTAAAGATTTAAAATTTTCCAATTGGCAAGAGAGAAGGGAGGGAATAACCTTATTTGGAAGCGAATTGGTTAAGATAAACTTATCCTTAAAACTCAACTCCTTCTTAAGAGTTAGATATTAACTTAGTATTTCACTAAAACTTTTACACACATAATTTATGCCAAATTAAGAGCGTTTCTATTGAAGAAATCATAATTCCTCTTTTGGAAAATAAGGTTAGTTCCAAAATAATTCCATTATTTAGTTTCCTTTGATTGATAAAATTACTTTTATAAGAGTAATTTAGATAAGAGTGTAAAATAACTTTAAAATCAATCAAACGCTTTATGCAAGAGATTAAGGGATAATTAAGGATATTAGTCACACCATTCAATCATGCATACTATTTAGGTACATATAATGTCCAATTACCTATGGTTAAAGAGAGTGCTTTCTACTCTCTCTATGTCATATTAGTCTGGTAATGTAAGAAACTTGAAATGTCACACCATTCAATCATGCATACTATTTAGGTACATATAATGTCCAATACCCTATGGTTAAAGAAAGTGCTTTTTACTCTCTCTATGCCATATTAGTCTGGTAGTCTAATAAACTTGAAATAACAGAACTTGAAATAACATCGTGATTAGTTGTTAGCAACATGGTTAGTTATGATTAGTAATGAACCATAATTAGAAGGAAACAACAAAATTAAGAAGTTATTTCTTCTTCCCAAGCAAGCAAGGGAAAGGATTGCTTACAGAAACGTGAGAGCTTAGGCATGAATTTAAGTAAGCATAAAAGTAAATCTTTCAAGAAAGTGCAATGGCATAAAGACAACAAGAAAACGTTACCTTATTGTGTATATGGTAGAGTCTTCTCCTTGATTGGGAGAGTATTGAAGAAGTGTGTTGATGTAGTTGGCTCTTTCCCTCTTCACCTCACTTGAAAACCACCAATTTGGCTATGTGGAATGAGAGACTGGTAAGAGGCAAAGTGAATTCAAGCTATGGAAATCTTAAGAATTAGGAAAGAGGAGAGGGAGAGGGCAATGAAGATCAAGTTTTTGACAAACATGATTAGGGAATGGCTTCTATTGGAGAGGGTGCGTGTGTATAGGAGGCGTGTGTGAAAGAGGCTTGGCTATGGCTTTCTCAAGCTTAATCTCAAGTTTTCACCTTGAGAAAATGAAGGAGAGAAGTATAAAATCAAAAGAGAAGCCCTCTTTTTATGCACATTTTAGATAAGTGCCTTTGATAGCTTATCTTCCTTATAGATAAGTTATTTTTACTTATCTTCATAACTTATCTTGCTTTTCAAAACTTCTTCAACAAGCTACTTACCACCTCATCCTTATCCCTATCTTCTGTTTCTTTTTCTTTTTCTTTTTCTTTCCTTTTTCCATTTCTTTATGCTAATTTTTTTATAATGAAGAGCTAATTTCCCATGCATTGGTTATGCCCATGTTCCCATGGTGTAAACCGAAAACGTCTTGCGAGTAGACTAGGGTGCTTGGATTAAGCCCAAATTTACTCGAACATTTTTAATAAAAAAATTATTATTACTATTACTATTTTTTTCTTCTTTTAAGTCCGTGGCTTAGATGTGTTGGCCTTGCATAAGAGCTAGTAGAAGGCCCTTATATAGATCAACACAATATCATGAGCATATAGCACCAATGGAATCCACGTGCCAACTGGGCCAAAAACCTCATCTATATACATACCAAATAGAGTAGGGGACAATGGACAACCTTGTTTCACTCCAATAGTGGAGTGAACTAAATAAGATATCCCCTCTGGAGTGTGTACATGTCCCACCCTTGATCTATATAGAGCCATGATCTCGCAAATCAACTCAATGGGCACTCCCATCTCTTGCAATCTGCGAATCAATTTTCTCTAGGCACCATGTGAAATGCTTTGCAAAAATCCACAAAGCTACAATAATCCATCTCCCATGTGCCCTACCCTCCTCAATGATGGCTCTAAGTGCTAGAGTAGGGTCAAGAGTGGAGAAGCCTCTCCTAAAACCGGCATGTCCTGCTGTCCATTTACCATCACTCTCTCAAATCTACTTAACTGAAGCTCAAGTATAGATGTGTACAACCATGCCAATGTGTGTCCAATTATAATAGTACAGTAGTTTCTAGGCTCTATAGGATCACTTGCCTTGAAGGTAGGCACTATAAGAGATAGTCTCCAAGTCTTAAGTAGATCCTCACACATGACACCATTGAACAAAAGTGCAAGAACCTCTATCAGCATATCTCTAGCATGTATAAAGTGCTCTGCTACTAGATCATCATGATCATATGCACTCCTAGATCTCATCATGTCAATGATTGTCTTTACCATCTAAGTGGTAAAGAAGGTACTCGTAGATGGGCATGGATCAAGAGGATCTGGAGGGGTGCCTGTCTAGGGACCGTATATAAGAATGTTGCATACTGACCCCACACATCGGTGGGAATAATCATTGGGGGAGGGTAGTGCCCATGAAAGAAACGCCATGCCTCTCTTGACAAGAATAGCTGGTATAAGTCTCGCTCCATCTAAGCTAGGAACACTTGCTTCTTTCATCACACAAGGAGTCAGAAGGCTATCCAAGACTGTCTGTGATTGATGAACCTTAGGAGAATATCCCTCTGAAGGTGTGCTCTCGTCTCTCTAAACTCCTCATCATACCAATTGTTCTGAGGCATGCTCCCAGAATGGTGTATCTTATTAGGTTGAATGTGTGAGTATGTCTCGGCTACTGCATCATGCAATGTCTCAGTCTGTGGTGATCACCTCATACGAGAGTCTTGGCTTGGTTGTTGTACATACACGACTATAGATCTACTCTATATAAACAGAGTCAGTCTCTGGTGAGAGAGAGATATTTTTATGTCAAAGAGAGAGAGAGAGAGAGAGAGAGAGAGATCATTTTACTTCTATTAGAGGCCAAAATCGACCTATGATACGAATTATATATGTATGGGTGTGTGTCCTCCATCTATAGGGAACAAATAAAAGTACAAAATAACAAAATGTGATCCTATGGTGAGGGGTGTTCCATGAGGTGGGGGTTGGAGCTCTATCTCTATGGGATATGGGCACACATCTATATGCTCAAAAATTACAATCATGAAGTGCACCAAGTTGGCTAGTTCCATCCTATGTCAAACTTAGGGTGTAAGATCTGGTACATGAGTGGGTGCGGTGTAATGGTTGCACGTATAATCACATCTGGGTCTATAAGCATCTGAGCAAACCTCTCACGCCATTATTGCAAGGTATAGAACAGTCCCTACCTGGATCTTTATGGAGGAGGAGACTGATGCCATGATGCAACTGCCTATGAGAGAGTTCATGTGATGATATCCACACTCAATCGGGCTCATGCTATTTTTCTACCACTTGGTTCCTTCTTCTTACTTAGTTGTTCACATTTTAGTACTTATTATCTTGTACACTTGGTACATTTGATGGTGATGTAATCATTGGTCTCATAGGTCTATTAGGCCTTTTGTAGAGGTTAATAAACATTTCATTTCATTCATTTTCTATGGGCTGCCAGGTGGTGGCGAGTCTGCATCTTGTGAATGTTTATGGGATGGAGACTTGGAGCTCTGTATCCTGGAGCTTATGAGTGTCTTTTGGCTATGAACCTCTTAGCCTGCTAAAGGGTGACCCCTCGTTGCTTCTGTGTGATGGGTGTGATACAGTGGTGGTCTTTTGGAAGAAGTTTGTAAGCTATGGCTGTCTTCCACCCTCTAGTGCCACTACAGATGCCAATGCCTTTGTATGTAGAAAATGAGCTTTGCTATAATTGCCTAACTTCGCATGCCCATGTACTAACAGGGTTCATTCGCCACTCTACTCAGGCCTTTGAAGTTGCTCATGTGAGTTTTGGGGATTATTAACTATTGAGGCATTGCCATTGTCTCGTTTGGCAACAGTCATAGTACTACATGTTAGGGTCGATTAGTGAGAGTAGCATGCATGGTGTGTGCATGTATGCACGCACGTGTGTGTAATTCAAGAAATATTGAGACACAATGTAGACAAGCAAGGATATATTCCAAAGGAGTAGGACATAGAGCAAAGCCCACAAATCCCAACAACCCTCCCCCTAGGTTTTGGGCTATGACAAGTAACAAAGTGTAATAAGACACTCCAATCTAGGCACAAAATTGACATCCCCAATCCAAGAGACAAATAGAACATTTCCGATCTAGGAGACAAATAGAATATCCCCAATCCAAAAGATAAACACCTCCCTTGAAACAATGCAGACGACATCGAGACCAAGCTAATCCAAGCTATCTAGAGCATGACTCCACTACAAGAGAAAAAGGAAAAATACATCTAGAGAACATCACAAAAAATCAGTCATTGCTACCAACTTCCTCTTTGGTTAAACCTTTCTCTAATCTTTCTCCTATCGGACTTTGTCTTCTGGAAAGCTTTGAGACAATGCTTTCTTTTGATAGGTTGATGATGGTTGCTTTGAAGTTGTGACGGAATTCTCTGTACATAAGAGAAACTGTATACATTGTGTAATACCTTTAAGGATAGATCATTAAATGTAAATAAGTAATGAGCGTGATGCTTGATGGCCAAGTGTGTGAGAAAACACTCTCCAATCTTCTATGATAACTAGACTTGGTGTGCAACAGACAATTGTGGGATGTGAGACTGTGAGTATCTTTAATCTGAAAGCTTGTGAATACTAATGAAAGTTGTAATTATTGACTCACTGTCTCGAAATTCCTTCTTGCTGGGGGTAAAAAGGGCTTTGAAATTATGTTGAATCTTCAGCTGAGCAGGAGAAGATAGCTAATTTTGTGGTGCGAGCCACCTGTGATTAGCATGATGCTGCCCAAGATGGTGCACACGACGGCTTTGAAAGTTGTATGTGTGATGAGAAGAGCTGGATGACAACACCGTTGAAGAACAATTGAGCGGTTTCTGTAGGATCCCAACACCCTGCTACCGCTCAGTGCCATCTGACGCGGGATATTGAATGAAGTGCAAGCGGTGGGATTGACGGCGCTCAAGTGAAGCACGTTCCCATGAAGCTCGGATGTCATCCAATTTGTCCTTGTTTATTTTTTGTGTTCTTGTTTACTTTTCTTGTTTTACTATTTCCCCTCTTCAAGTTCACTTTCTGAGGGAGTGGCTTGGCCTTGGGGACAAGCAATCCTACGCAAGACATGGTTAGAGCGTCGAGCTCTTAAGTGAGAGGTCCCGTGTTTGAGTCTCCAGTGGGGGGCGACTTTTTTTTTCAACCGTCCACCCTCCTAGAGATTCCTACAACAACTCGGCAACCATCGATCCCACTGCCCCGGGGTCATTAAGACCCTGTGCTACATAGTGTCGTGAGCTGCCACCCATATATACATATCTAATATAACAATATTGTTGACCTTCCTACTAGCTTCTTGAAGTTCAAGTCATTCACTCAATAGTACCAAGTGGAGATACTCTCGAGAGTACACACTATGCATGATGTGTGTGCCGAGTACTTGAGCGCGGAGACTAACACAAAGCATTCAATGCGGGGTGGTAAATGGACCGGAAGTCCCAAGCAGCATATGTAGGGCAGGCTAACCCAGGTAACATGAAAATCGAGGCGAATGAAAAGCAAGCAATGCAAAAATCAGGGTTGTTCAAAAATCAGACAATTTTGAACCCACCACCTCAGGGCCTAGCTTTTCGGTCACATGGGCTCACCACCTCACCAACTCGCACATCATCTACCCCTCCTTGTTTTTATGATCTTTTATCGTAGGTCAACATGCGCTGCTCGGGTTTAGGGGGTGCAATTCATACCCGATTTTAGTACTAATGTGATGCCTATGGCTGTGATTACCGTAGTTTTGTGTGTGGACTTCTAGGCTGTGGATCCCCTCACCATCCCTCATTGAATGTGCTATGTTATTTAGCCTTGAGGGTGCTCAAGTGAGCTTGCTCATTTTGCTGAAAACTTCTATTGTTGCACCAACTTGCTTTGAGGAGAAAAATAACTTTGTCCACTACTTAGAGGTCTCTCCATAGACCCTCTAATTAGAGGGCCTTCAAAATTCAAGGGGCCCTATTATTAATAAACTATCCTATTCGCTCAACTTTAATTTATTAGACCGAATCTCCTCAGATGTCGTCATGCATTAGCTCGAACAGGTTCATCATATTTTATTACGCGTGGTCATCTCAAGCAAGCGCGCGCCATCCTTTTTCTCATTGCTAGCACCTGATTTGATTCGTAGCTTCGCTTCATTGCACAGGATATCTCTGCCAATACGTAGTCCCAACAGCATGTCCCATGGAAAGCTTCAGGGCTTTGGTTACAATGTTTCATGGAAACATCGTGTGAGAAAGAAGATTAAACTTGTCAAGATGAAACAAAAAATAGTCCCACCGACATGTCCCATGGAAAGCTTCAGGGCTTTGGATACATTGTTTCATGGAAACATCGTGTGAGATAGAAGATTAAACATGTCAAGATGAAACAAAAATGATTGTTGTATAGATGTTGGAAGAGTAGAGACAGTAGCATATGTATAGAGATCAAGTGTATCTTCTTTTATCCAAAATTTTAGGGAGGACTATGTACGAGAGGTAAATAGAGATGAAGTATATCTTTTTTTATCCAAGATTCGACGGTGCAGTATGCATAGGAGGTAATTAGAATTTTACAAGAAAATCTGTGTATTCAAGAAATTCAAGATTTTTGACTACACATCCTTGAAACCTGCCAACAAAATCTGTCTATTGTAGCAAACATCATCCAATCCACAAAATTCCAGAGCCAGTACTGGGTTGTTGAACCCCGCTCCTATTGATCACATTCGAGAGTCTTGTTATCAGTGCATTTAGTTTATTCAACTGTGTTTTGAAGCTTGACACTTCACTGCGCAATGCATAGATCTGCTCTTCAACCCTAGAAAGCTGGACGTCTATAAGCTCAACTTGATAGCTTTCGATTATCTCCTTTAAATTATGTATTGTTGTTAGTATTTCTGATCGAAGAGACAAAGAGTCACTAAGGTCATTGCGGCGCAACTCGTGCAAAATTTCCACTATCGTCTGTTCTATGTTGTTGAGTCGTGGATCCTCAATGTCATCCAAGAGCTCATATGGTTGTGTTTCTCCCATTGTAAGCATGAGCTGGTTGTCTTCCATTCTTCCACTACATACATAAAATCACATTGTCAGCATGCTTGTGTTACCAATCAGTAAACCAAAAGAAAACAACAATATAGTAGATACATTTAATCATGCAACTGTTGTGACCTCTCGAAACAGAGCAGCACACTTACCTCTCCTGCTGCTCGCTCCTCGAGGAGTCAATACAATTGCGCACCTCTACCAGCGCACATAAAATTACTTGCCCATCTGATTTGCCCCGGACACCTCGCTTCAGCCATGGCAACACGTGCCTCCTTAATTTCATTTCTCTTCACACACCAGTGCTAATAACCTTGGCATCTTGTTGGATTCCCCCTAAAACAACTGTTGGGACTACTTATTATGATGGGAATATACCACTTACAAAGCATAGAGTAGGCCGGCCCAATTTTTCATTTCGGGTTGATTAGTAAGAATCTAAAGGAGATGCTCCTCAACTTTTGAGGGAAAAAAGGAGGGTGAGAAAAAGAGTGTCCCCACTGCCACTCCCCAGTCGCGACAAGTGGTTGGGATTTCAACTTAAAGTGAAAAAATCTCTCTCTCTCTCTCTCTCTCTCTCTCTCTCTCTCTCTCTCTCTCTCTCTCTCTCTCTCTCTCTCTCTCTCTCTCTCTCTCTCTCTCTCTCTCTCTCTCTCGCTCGCGATCACATCTCGCATCTCGCTGTTGCAAGCAGTTCAAAAACAAGTGCTCTCTCTCTCTCTCTCTCTCTCTCTCTCTCTCTCTCTCTCTCTCTCTCTCTCTCTCTCTCTCTCTCTCTCTCTCTCTCTCTCTCTCTCTCTCTCTCTCTCTAGCGCGAGGGCAGATGGACAAAATGCCTCTCTTCCGCTGGGCACCTTGAGACAGAGACAATCCTCGTGGAGAGAGAGAGGATGCTTCTCTAGCTGTTGACTGTGCACTTGCAAGATCTCTTTGACTTGCACCGTGTTGCAGGTGGTCGTGAGGGAGGTAGGCGTGATGGGTTTTGCCAAGCGCATGTGCAACAGAGCACCAAAATGAGAAGGGGCCTGCTCTGTCACCCTCACTAGGAACAGTAGCTCGTTGTTGCTAGGTGGAGGGGGGATGTTGAAGACCTTGTTGCAATGTCCAGCAATGTTGGCAACCAAGGGAGATGAACTGATGGCGAGAGGCGAAAAGCGGTGTGTGTGTGAGGAAACAGGCAAAAGGGCGCTCTCTCTCTCTCTCTCTCTCTCTCTCTCTCTCTCTCTCTCTCTCTCTCTAGCAGATTCATGGAGGGCAGATCCGATGCTGATAGGGTGATGGAGGGCATGTGCAGTTTGGCTTTGATCCCTAGCATCAAAATTATGAGGTAGGAGTGGAGAGATCGTATAGGACTTGGGGAGGGGCTTTACTGCACAGTGGCAAAAGGAGATGGGGTGTGGGGAGATGGAAATCAGAGAGAGAGAGAGAGAGAGAGAGAGAGAGAGAGAGAGAGCAATTCCTACATGGTAGAGAGAGAAAGAGAGCAGCTCATGAATGAGAGCAATCATTTTTCGTTTCCAGTCCTCAGATTCCTACCTTCATATTTGAGGAATCTTAGGGCCGAGTAGTAAGATAAGCTTACTGGTGCCAATTTTTCATTTATTTGTTTAACCAGAATCTTGGGAGATGCTTCCATAGCTTTGAATAGAAAAAGGAGGGATTGGGCACGTGTTGGGGGGGGGGGGGGGGGGGGGGGGAGAGAGAGAGAGAGAGAGAGGTCACAGACCTCGTGTGTCAGGACAAAAGCGAAGTGATGATGATATATTACTTTCATGTCTGAGTGTGTTGTCAGGTTCGGGGTTAGCTGAGGCGGTTGCGCCTTGCAAATAACGTGCGCGCGCGTGTGTGTGTGTGCGCGCGTGTGTGTGTGTGTGTGTGTGTGTGTGTGTGTGTGTGTGTGTGTGTGTGTGTGTGTGTGTGTGTGTGTGTGTGTGTGTGACTCGTGAGAGTCTTACCACGCATCGAGCGAGTTTTTCCGAGCAAAGACAAACCCGAGCAAATGTTTGTATGCATCTATAAACATCTAGCTTTCTAATTATGTTAATTTTCACATCATGATGTGTTGCTTTTTGTATGGTGATGTTCATAGTGCTCCATTGTCAAGTACATTGGTTTTTATTTTTCCTTTGCACCTATCTCTTACCATGCCTATTATATATGTATATATACATATGTATGCGCACACACACACACGTGTGTGTGTGTGTATCTAGAGAGAGAGAGAGAGAGAGAGAGAGAGAGAGAGAGAGAAGGAAAGTGAAGCTCTCATTTGGTACAAACAATCCCAAGTGAAATATTTATCCAATGAGTCTTGACCTCAAGACATGCTATTCAAAACAAGTAGATTAAGAGCAATAAAGGGTAGCTGGGTTGAAGGCCAATCTCTCTTTAGCCATTGGACATGACCCGGTTTGCGCGCGCGCGCGCGCGAGAGAGAGAGAGAGAGAGAGAGAGAGGTTGAGGGGTCCAAATGGCTATGCATGCAATAAATTTCGGGGGTTCCGGACTACCTAGAACTTCATACCCTCAATCAAGGTGGCAAGCCTCCATTGGTTCAAAAAAGGCACTTAGTTTTGAGACCCACTAGAGGGACGCCTTTTCCCTCAGAATAGAAGCAAGTTTGGTACTTTTTGGTGCAAAATAAAGACAAGGGTTTGATCTCTAGCCCTCACCTGTAGTTGCGAATCACATAACCACTAGCTCGTATCTCATTTGTCGCTTCAAAAGCTGACACTTTCTTTTATATCTAGACGTTACAACAACAGGCTAAATGCAAGGCTATTTGTAAAAAGGAATGTCGATGTTGGGGCGTTGTGGCACGTACAATATGAATGCACCCGCTGAGTCATATATACCTAGATGAATCCAGGATAAGCCCAGATTCACCCTTGAAGGAAAGTGCAAGGTATAGACCCATGGTAGTCATCCACAAGACAATATAACCATCAGCTCCATCATGTATAGTATTGACTAAATACCACGACATCCCCACTAACGTCGTCAGTGCCCAATAGTGGGTGTAGAACTAGGTACTAACATATGCTCCCCATCACAACACACACCACACGCGCACACACATGAGCATACATCAACACAAAGTTCAGCGTACTGAGTTTCTGTCATGACTCCGAAGATCAAGGGCACTAAAAGAAGCATAAAATAATAATAAAAATTAGCACAAAATTGAGGTAGTTGATAGGGCACGCACTACAAAAGATAGAAAGAATTAGCACAATATCAATTGGTCGTAACTCGGACAAAACTTCATAATGTGAAGTCTGCATGTCCGCTATACGACTAAAAAATGTACCTGGATGAATCCAGGATAAGCCCAGATTCACCCTTGAAGGAAAGTGCAAGGTAGAGACCCATGGACGTAGTCACCCACAAGACAATATAACCATCAGCTCCATCATGCATAGTGTTGACTAAATACCACACCATCCCCACCAACGTCGTCAGTGCCCAATAGTGGGTGCCTATAATTTTTTTCCAAGTGCGATTGGTGATCATTTCCCCACTACTGCCAATCCCCCTAGGCAAGAGTCACCTCTTAATAAAGTCTTAACTCCCTCTAGCCATCCACGCCGGCGCGTATGGCTAGAGAGAGTTTTTTTTAGGTTCAATTTGCATTTTGGAAGGTGGGAAAGCTGGACGATCATATTCCTACGTGTGACCAAGGCAGCTCCACAGGGTGCAATCCATCTCCCTCTAGTGATCCGCGCCGACGTGCATGGCTAGAGAGAGGTTCTTGATACATTCTGGAGGGTAGGCGGTACTGGACGACGATATTGCTATGGGCACGCAGGGTAAAGGCCATGCTTGTGTCTTTGCTTTCGCTACAGGAATTGAAGTATCGCAGCAAGTATTGCAGGCTACAAAATGTCTTTGCTTTCGCTACAGGAAGCATCGTTGGAACGAAGCAATGGGCACCCTCGCTATGGGCAATTACTTCGCAGGGTGCAACTGTCTTTCATTTCGCAGGCCCTCACACAAAAGCAACAACTTCAGCTCTATTTTGTATGGGACTAGACGAGCCGGCTCTAGCACACACATACACTTGCTATTGTCAAGCTCTAGGACAAAGGGGATGATGTTGAAATTGACACACATACACACACACTCTGAGTGTGAGAGAGAGAGAGAGAGAGAGAGAGAGAATGGGGCAGCCATTACCCGACAGTTCAAGGGATCCACATCATTGGCAGCATTGGAAGAGGCAAAGCAGGCCGCTTGCTGCAATGGCAACACGTCCAACACTTCTTCTGTGCAGCATGTGCTTGTGTACGGTAACTCTAGGCCTGACATCAGCCCCCCTCTTTCTGGTGAGGCGGTGCAAGCCAGGCGCGCCTGGCTTCTTGGAGGTCGTCTTTCCTCCTGCAATTCTGGTGGAGTGCGTCGCCCTGCTTTGAGACTCGAGAGCAGGCCATGTTGTTCTCGGTTACACAATGTCTCTTGGTACTTCTGGTAATGTTGGAAGGTTGCATGACACTTTTGAACGACGAGAATATTCTCCATAGTTATGATCGAGAAGTTGTTGAGATAGTGACAGAGGGAGGAGAACGTGTGCAATCCTATGTTTACCATTGCCAAGAAGTTGATCGATCGAATCCTATGCATGGTGGGGATTGGCTGCAACACGTACAACACTAGGCAGCCATGCAAGTATGATGTAAACTTGTTTGAGTAGCATTGTTTCTCTATAGGGAACCTTCGAAGCTGAATTTGAGTTGTTAAAACTGCACTTAATATAATCAAGGACAAAACTGTATATTATTTGTACAATTATCTGACTAAAGAGTGTCTTATCAAAGCTTGTGATGGGGACTAAAGAGAGAGAGAGAGAGAGAGAGAGAGAGAGAGAGAGAGAGAGAGAGAGAGAGATTGGTTGGGTGAAGTTCTCTAGGGTACGGAGTGTGAGAGTGATAAACAAACTATATTAAATTCACGCACACACTTGATTTCTTTGTGATGAAGAGCGATCAGGTTAGGTTTTGTATTGCTTAGGTGTATGTGCTCGAAATTGTGTCATCCAAGGATTCCGTTAGCAAGGAGCGACTAAATATTGTCACTCATGACTCATGATTGATAACAAGCTATAGGATGCACTACAGCCTCAATACCTCATTCTCATTCTGGCCTATAGGAATCACGTGCTCTTATGAGTTGCATATTTGCTCAGCTCTAAGTTCTCTCTCTTACTCTCTCTCTCTCTCTCTCTCTCTCTCTCTCTCTCTCTCTCTCTCTCTCTCTCACACACACACACACACACACACACACAAAAACACACACATTATCACATAAGCATGCATGCATATCCTAATAAACGTGGCTCTAAAATTCTAGAAAATGAGAAAGGTTCTATAGGATGAGTGGCTTGTGCACTCCATCAGCACGTACGTTTGTGGGAGATGAGCTATAGCAAAATCGCTCGAGATGCTAGTATCACAATATCGCTAGCAATAATGCTGTTAGCGAGTAGTAGAGAGGGCTACAATGACAATGGAGAACCAGGACTCTGAGAGATGTGATCAGTAGCTTAGTCTCTTGAACAAGGTCGATCTTTGCAAGAAGAAAATGGGTTGAGGCTATGGCAGATAGCTCTATAGATTCTAGACTCGTGTTCAAAGTAAACAACACTAAGAGGTACATTGAATATATATCAATATATCAAGGGTTTCACACTACGTTTCTCTAAAACTAGTAGGTTTTTCAACACTATAAGGAATCTACACAAGCAAAAGAGATCAAAGAGAGTGTCCAAGAAGGGGATAGGTTGTAACCATGATTATTAGACACACAAGTAGGTGAAAGGGAGGGGCCATGTGGGAGCACAAAGTTTTCCTCAGTACATTGATCATGACTATCAACCTTGGTGACTCTTCTATCAAATCAATGCAATATCCCCCCCCCCCCCGATGGCTGGCTATATATGATGGGTTGATGCAAACCTCAATATATACCATGATGTGGATTTCTTTAAAAAATGTCCTCATTGCAGCAGAATTCTTCCAAAGTTTCTACCATGATCTATACAACAACTTATTGTACATCAAATCACAACAGCTTGAGTTAGAGAGAGCGAGAGTGAGAGAGACAGAGGAGAATTAAGAAGAATAAGAAGAGAAGAGAAGGACAGAATCCTCTCTACATAGTCTTGAGATTTGTATTAGTGGCAAGAGCCTTACTTTTTTAGCATAAGGCTTGTGGTTTAACCCTTGGATAGAGGTCTGGGATTGAGTAACATTTTTCTTTCTATGCAAGCAATGAGATTGGGATATATTGCAGCCATGCATGCATTACTATGTCATACTTGGTGCTAGTTAATCTATAAACACCCAAATCTCTAACAACCCCTATGAGGTCATGACTTTGAAGGCCATTTTAATCATGGTGCCAATGTTTCCAACAATCAGTAAACTTGGTGGAAATATCCAAGGGCAATAAGGCCCGAGGAGAGAGATAAAGTGTCCATGGTGTGACAAGGAAGAGAAACATTTTACCAAGCCCATGATCAAGGAGATCTCTCAACTCAAAAGACTATTGTGGGTTTATCATTATAAATAAGTGGAATATTGTTTATATTTCTTGTTTGTGCTTGAAATCATCTCAAAAATCTTAAACGACTTTGGGTTTTAAATAGTGTAGCTTGCCCTATCTTGCTCGGTTCATGGATTGCTCGAAAATTCTTGCTCGAGGTTTGGGATTCCTCACTCGTGAGAGAGAGAGAGAGAGAGAGAGAGAGAGAGAGAGAGAGAGAGATGAACGCATGTGGAAGGAGAGACTCATGTTGTGGAGCAAGGCAAAAACCCCTTTTATGTGGTTATGCAGAGCAAGGGAGGTAGCCATTGTATGGGAGTGGGTGTAGGGTGAAAGGAGGGCAATAGAATTGAGGGTTGTGCGCAAGCCATTTTGGCATAGATCATGCACAAAGCAAGGCAATGGATGGCAGGTTGTGCACAGAGCAAGGGAGCAGACGGAGGGACTCTGCAAGTTCGTTGGCTAATTGCAATTGTGGCCAGCAGGATGATGATTGAGCAAGAAAATGCAATTTTGTCTTCTCTTTGCTAGGACAACCATTTTTTGTCGAGCTCCAAGAGGTGTTTTCTGTTGTGTGTGGCTCCAGTGAGAGTTGGTTGGAAGGCATTGTGATGGACGAGGGGGTGAAGGGAGGAGAGGATTGAGCAAGAAGATGCAATTTTGTCTTCTCTTTGCTAGGGCAACCATTTTTTGTCGAGCTCCAAGAGGTGTTTTCAGCTGTGTGTGGCTCCAGTGAGAGTTGGTTGGAAGGCATTGTGATGGACGAGGGGGTGAAGGGAGGAGACAGTTAGAAGTCACCTGTGGTTTTGTTCCCAGAATTTGGGGAGAGAGGGAGATTGCACAAAGGTGTGCACCAATTTCTTGATTGTGCGGCTATGGAGAGAGAAGTGGATGGCAGGCATTGCAAGAGTGAGACATCGTGGGCAATGAAGGGGTGGTCGTGAGAGAAGAGGAAGCGGTGGTCATCAGAGAAGGCGATGGTAGGTACAACTTCAGGCAGGAGGGTGAGGGGGCGATGAGGAGGTGGGGGGCCTATGCAGACTGGAAGATTCCTTGGGGATCTAACACTGATAGGATGTTGTCTGAATATGGTGATAGTGTACGATGGATGGTGGCCACGAGCAGGTTGGCTTTCATGCAAGGCATCACGAATCACGATTTGAGGCAAGAGGACAAAGGTCGCGCAAAACTTGAGGAGGGGTTTTACTCTGGAGTGGTACGAGGAGATGGGATGTATGGAGTTGGCAAGCAGGCAAGGAGGAGAGAGAGAGAGAGAGAGAGAGTCTTGGGTGGAGGCACAGAGTATCTCTTGCTTTGCCACGACACTAACACGGTTGCCCACGTGAGGGTGGGTAAGGGGATCGATGGTGGAGGAGGGTGGCGGCATCTCGAGGTGTGTGGGCCCCCCCAAAAAATTGCGGCGCAGGTGGAGGAGGGTGGCGGCATCTCGAGGTGGATGGGCCACCCGAATGCCTTTTGAGGCTTGAGCTAACCACGACGCCTGTTCGCGTGCATGTGAAAGCAATGCCATTTTACATGGTGTTGTAAACATTAAACCTGGATTCGCCTAGAACTAAACCCGGACAGGTCCCGTGTTTGGGTTTAGTTTTAATAAGAGATCTACGACGAACATTGCCTCGACGATTGCGTGCGGCGGACTTCTCGTTCATTGATCCCCTCACCCCTCCCCCTCTTAAATGCTCCATGTTATTTAGTCCTGAGGCTTGCTTAGTGGTGTGTCTGCACGCACGTGATGGTGATGGTGATGAGGTGTTGTCCAAGAGTGGTGCATAAACAAGGGCATAGGGGCTTTTCCTTTCAATATGCAAGCTTGGTTGGAATTTAGAGGCTTAATTAATTAATGGAGTGAGAGTGAACCTTAAAAAAAGGTGTGCCAAATGTTTTCATTAACTAGCATCTCACAAGATACCTCACTTTGGGAAAAGGAAAAGGGCAAAGCAATATAAAGAAAAGTTAAAGTTTGGATCATAACTTAAGCTTGGAGATCGCTAGTATTTTCAAATCTCAAGCTTGGAGTCACAAGTATATACTTCTACACATTCTGGGGGGGGGGGGGGGGGGGAAATCGGAGAAGAATCTTTACGGGATTCCCTTATGGTGAAGGATGGGAATGATGACACGGCAGGTAGACCAATTGTCAGGTGTGAGTAAGCGACAACAGATCAGTTAGACATCTGCAGAGGATGGAAGAGAAGGAGGTGTGCAAAGCTGGTTGGGAGCTACATTGCGACATGTGAAGGGGGGGGGGGACGGAGGGAGCTGTGTTTTTTATTTGTGTAGCTTCGAAAACGTAGCAACTCAACGTGCTTGCTTGAATGGCTACAGGAACAGTTGGAGGGTAATCTTCGACTTGGCGGGGGTTCAAATGCAAGCTACTCTTTTACTTGGGTAGTGAATCATGCACTTGAGGGAATCTCAAAGAGCATCTAGAAAATAATGAATAAAATAAGCTACGAACCAATACGTCAATATGTATGTCTGGTCGTTATAGAAGGTCAAAAGTAAAGATAACCTGCACATGATCTCACTTGGAGAGCCCTTTGCATTTGCTACTGATTGAAAGACCCCCTACTTACAAGGTTCCACAATTTGAAGAACGATGTTTGCAAAAAAGTATGGGTAGTTTTTTCTTGATTGGAGGGCCCTCCAAAACTATAGAGGGTCCATGGGCAGTGATAGGATTTGACGCCCATCTGCCCTTCTTAAGGCATTTTGCCGGTCGTATGAAGGCCAAAGTTTTTTTGAGTCTGTCATTGGAAAGGCTTGTTCAAAAATTATCCTTCTATAGAGAAGGGTGAAAAAATAGAATACATGTCAATGGAAGAGCTAATTAAAAAACATTTTATATATATTAATGCTCATTTACAATGTCTATATGTATATTGGTTATACTCATTGACAGAATATAGTATCTTGCCTTGTAAATTAAGCGAAATTTTCTCATTAGAAGGGCAAATTGAAAATAGACCCTTCTATAGGGAAGGGTGCATTTTTCTACAACCCATCTTTTGAAAGAATAGGTTGCCCTTCAAATCCTAACACTGTGGACCATGGGAGAGCCCTTGTATTGATTCCAACTTACAAATCCCTTGTATTGATTCCAACTTACAAATCCGTGATTGACTCCATAGCTTAAAAGACAAGGCTAATGATAGTCAAATGATGCATTTGATGCGGCTTGTAATTCTTTTTGTTAATTAATATCACTATTGTGAGGACTACAAAAAACAAGTGATAAATCACAAGGCCTGCCATGTGGAAGATATATAAAAGCGCATGTTGATCATGTGGAAGAATCAAGATATAAGTATTAAGCAACTAATGAAACCACGAGACCTATGCTGCAACTAAAATTGAAAGCAAAAAGCAAACAAAACTATCAAGGCATGGCATAACCGTGCCTCTTAAAATATAAAGTGTTTTAATAATGCCTTGTTCTTAATATTTCAAAAGTTTTATTATTAATTGTTTTTGAAGATGCTAAAGATTGTCAAAGATATTATTGCCTCCCCTTTCCCGTTCCATAGAGATGAACGGTGTTCCTCTGCGATGCGCAGCTCAAGGCTCAGAGAGAGAAAGAGGGTTGAATCATGAGACTTGCCCTCTTGTGTGTGTGTGTGTGTGTGTGTGTGTGTGAGAGAGAGAGAGAGAGAGAGAGAGAGGGGCAGGGAGGAGCAGAGCTACCCTCGTAGCGTAAGCTATCTTGCTTTGAGAGTAGAGGCATGTTCGGTTGGCTACGACCTGCTTGTAGCAAAGGGGGCAAGGCAAGTGCTACAACCAGGTGAGGTTGCATTTGCCTCAAACCAGCCCGGTCCCACCACCTTCCACTCTTTTGTCCAGTACCATTAGAGGAGTTGTGGAGCATGGACCCATTCCGGCTAATGAAGATGGGCAATGCTGTGAAGGCTACAATATTGCAACCAGCTCCATACTCAATGCTCGCCTTTTGTGATTCCATGGTAGCTAGCCTATCTCAAGTTCATCTGAGGCTACCTCTGTCTATCTCCTCTGGTGATATCTACCTACGCCATGTCCATTCCACCTCGTGTGTGCCTCGCTTGTTGTGGATCTTGCGTATGGACGAAATCTCTATAGTGGTGCAACAAATGTCTATTTTAACCCTCAATTTTGAATCTACAACCTCATGCACGCAGAGCATCCAGCAAAACATCACTGACGGGCAGTGTCGTGACCACTACACTTAGTCCCTAACCCTTTGCAATATCCTACTACATTGCTTGCCAATGTAAGCAGTAAGCTCCCTCTCTTTATCCTTTGCCTATCGTAGATCACCCTAATGTTGTTGCAGTCCTTACCTCTCCTTCAAGCACCTCACTGAACTGCCTATTGAGCCTAGCTGTTCCTGCTGCTCCAGCTTTCTAGCCGCCATTGTGAACGTCCATTACAAAACTACACCATATTCTGCGGTAGTGATAAATTTTGTATGTAATGAGTATCACTTGAAATGTGTATACCTCAGTCAGTGACTTGTAAAAGTCAGCCATGTCAGCCGATTGAGCCACTACCTGTACCAGCTCTGCCAGATTAATGTTGTACTGCAACAAAGGTAGCTGGTTCATGAACAAACTTGTCATCCAAAGGCTCGATGATGTAGACAATGTAGACGTGGGCATAAGGTTACATGAAAGGCTCCCTCCAAATCCTTGCAAAGCTCTTCACAGCGACAATGCTCCACACATGCTTTCACAGAGACACTCTGAGCCCACAGACAAAGCAGAGAGAGAGAGAGAGAGAGAGAGAGAGAGAGAGAGAGAGACTCCCTCACCAAACTCGCTATGAAGGTGGAGATAAAGTTGAGAGAGGGAGAGACTCTACGCCTACAAACAAGAGAGAGAGAGAGAGAGAATATGGATTGTGCCGTTGCAACCCCAGCTCGCCATTGCCCTATCCCTGCATGGCCCGCTCTGTCATGCACGTTCCATGCATACTGCCCTCCGACTCCCATTCGCACTCCCATAAGGATCCTATGGATCTCACCAGTTTATCATATATGCAATCGGAAGGACATAAAGGGGAATTCTCCCATATCACACACACTCGTGCCTTCATACGCTTGTTATCACCATCATCTCCCACGCCAAAGCTTCTCTTGGCAAGGCGATCACCATTCAACACTTCACACTCACCCATGCCATTACACACAGATTGTCGAAGCAACAAACAAGAGAGAGGGAGAGTCTTTGCTTATGTCCACCTCCAACAGCGAGATGGATATTTTGAGAGAGAGAGAGAGAACCCCCTACACAGTTGTGCGTCTACGAGAGAGAGAGAGAGAGCCATAAAAATATTTAATCAAAGTCCCTGGATGAGTGTTCAAAGAGAAAAGCACATTTTTTTCAACCTACCCTCACACGACTTTGCCCTCTTGAAATCCTGGGTTGAAATCAGACAAGATATCGGATACCCTTTAAACAACCCCAAAAACATCGTTTGAGACAATCAACACTCAACTTTCTCGACAACCGTCTTCTCACAATGAGTGCCCACTAACTTATGCACCAATAAAAAAATTATGCTTATTAAAAAAAAACCACACTCCCAGTGATGGGTGATGAAAATAAATCTTTACTCTTTTTTTTGGTTTAAAAAAATGCTTATTGAAATAATTCAAAGTTTTATTTATTTTTTTAACAAAAAAAAATCTAGATCCTCGTTGGATCATTGGAGACTTTATTTTAAAAGTTCTAGATCCTTAAATTCTAAACTTAACTTTGAATTCTCTAAAAGTGAAAATAAAAAATCTCCAAAGATTAAAGCTCTAGAGGATATATACGCCTGTCTTTCTTAAAGTTTGAACTAACAAACGTGATAACTTTAGTGCTAGTCTATCATCGTGTATCACCTCAAGCCTTAAGAGGTGAAAGAACTTTTCAAAATTAAGAGGTGATTGTTGGCATTTGTGGAGCCTCTAAGGTCTCCTAGGCTATTTAACCTCTAAGGCTGTCAACGTTTCATGCTTGCAAAGGTAATCCAAAATCCTTTCTTTGATAAACGAGCATTCATTTATATTTCAAAACCAAAGACATAGATTTACACACACTTCATTTAAATTTAAACGAGTGTCCACTCTCTTATTTCAATCAATGATCTTATTTAACCTATCAACAAATGCTTGAACATATAACTCAATTTTTTTTATTTTAATCAACAAAAAGAGAATACATCACTATAGCCTTGTTGAGCAGGCCAAAAAAGGTCCTCAAAAAAATGCATTTGGCATTAGGTATGCCTACGAGAGGAAAAAATAAGAATGTGGCGTTTTTGAAAGATGGTGAGTATTGCGAGCTCTAAGTGAGATGGTGACATCTGCATGTTGTGAGTGACCTATTGAGATGACAATTTTTGCGATCTATGAGCGACCAGGCTTGGGGGGTTGTGAAGGTGGAGCTTTGTGGTTTGACTTGAGGGGTGTGCGTTAGCTTTGCATTGCGACTGGTGGGTGAAGCTTGGTGATCTTGCATTGCAAAGGTGAGAAGGAAGAGACTGAGCTCGGAGCTAGTCTTTGAGGGTGCTTGAGGGTTGACAGAGCTACTGGGCTTCGCCTTCGATCTCGATCCATCCACAGCCGTCTTCAATCGTGATCTATGTATGTTGCTAACAATACTAGCTTGGGGGCTATTGCACACGCAGGTGAAGCATTGTAAATCGATCGCGATCCTTTCTCTATCCCACCAATCGCAATCCAATTAAAAAAAAGGTAAATGTCCCAAAAAGGACTAACCTTTCACAAACCTGCAACGACACTCTTGGTCTAGAGCGTTTGATACTATTCAAACTCATACACAATTTAAAAAAAGGAGATGAAGAGACAGTGTGAAATAGCATTACATTTCAAGGTTTTAGGTCTCGATGAAAACAACCCTCCACTGGTTAGGAGGTGTGCACACGTATTACTAGTACCATGGATGGAGTTGAACTCGACCCGGATAGTAAAAGCAAGCCTTTTGGCCTGGACTTTGTATTTGTGGCGGCTGAGGGTAAGAAAAGAACTTTTGATTCCGTTGATAATGCTTCCAAGATGGAGAATATTTTGAAGCCCTCTTTTTTTGGAGAGCGGACTCTGTCCAAGGAAATGCTTCTCGGGGCGGTTCTGCTCAATCAGGATAAGGAGCAGGAAGGATTTGTTATGAATGTTGATTTCAATCGGGAGCTGGCTCTACAGAGCTTGGAGGCTTGATGCGCTAGATTTGTGGTTCTTTATTTCATGGGTCAGCAGATGTCCACGCAAGGATTATGAGAGTGGGCGCCTGCAACGCTTGGCAACCGTCATGAGATTAATTGTTTTGCAGTTGTGGGGAAAGGGTTCTATGTGGCAGCTTGCACCTCCAAGCAAGCAATTCAGGATCTCGTGATAAGAGGAGGGGTCAGGGGGGGCCATCCTACTTCGCGCATGCCATGCCATGGACACTGGAATTTTGCCCCCATGAGGAGATGATGGCTTTTTGTCATGTGTAGGTCACATTGAAGAACCTACCTATATGGCTTCATGACCATGTTCTCACCATCGCTTCCTTGCTGGGTCGAGCCCTATCTATCATGAGGGCTGCAAAAGATCAGATCCAGATTGGATGTCAAGGTATGTGTGTTGTGGAACATGATCCAACCTATTCCCAAATATGTTGACCTCAATATGGGTGAGTTTGGTGCCTTTCGTCATGTCATAATAATCAATATCTAATTCTCCTAAATGATTTTCTCATATTAAACTGATCATTTAATGTGGGGAAGTGCCAAGGGAGAAAAAGCTAGAATATTGGTTAAGTTAGCAGACCGGCCACAGTAGGGATCCAAAGGAGGGAAAATAGGGATCCAAAGGGGGGGCCATCTGCAAAAGAGCCATGTGAAACAACGGGCTAAAAAGACCCTAAGGTTCAGCCCATTAAGACTTCCAAAATGCTAAGGTTCCAAAATTCAAAGGTTGTGTCCAAAGGTCAACCTTAGGGAAAATTGGATGCTTAGTGTGTGCCCAAAAAGTCTTTCTACATCCCTACAAGGGAGGGGGCGAGCCCCAAAGCTAGGGGATGAGAGAGAAAGCCACACACACACACATAGGCTCCCTTTACACAAAGGGAATGAGGGACACATGTCAGCTCCCTAGGCCAGATGCCCACAAGGTGTGCCCAATTCCTATTGGAAGACCCTTGAAGTGGACCAATGAGAATTAGGCTAGAGTAAATCTAGTTTAATTAATTTAAAAACATTTAATAAAAGAAACCAATAAGAATTAAGTGTCCTAGAAGACTATTGGGCAGTCTCCCAAGGGGTCCAATGAGCATTCAGGAGCCCCATGGCTTGCCTGATTCCTATTGGCCAGGAGGCAAAGGGGTCCAATGAGAGTTTAGTTTAATTATTTAATTATCTAAAGCTCTCACAAAAGGGGAAAGGGGGACACATGTCAGAAGGCTATCACTTATGCTGCTTAATCCCTATTGGCTTGACCTGGGGGGGTACAATGAGGCAAAAGCCAGACTAACTTAGCAGCTAGGGCTCGCCCAAGAGAGAGAGGGGGCTGATTTTTGCTTGGCATTTTTTGACACTCACACTCTCACACTTGACCATGTGTGAAGGGAAAATACTCTATCTCCTCCCAAGCTTTAATGGAGAGCTCATCACCTACTCCAAGCTTGTGAGATAGAAGCCTACATCAACACTCTCTTGGCATGTGGATGCAAATCCAACCAAGAGCCAAGCTTCAATGCATGCTCATCTTCTCTACCAAGCTAATTACTAAGCTAAGCTATGCTAATATGAGTGATTATGTGAGGAGATGTACTTCTTTCTCGTAAGATACTTCTTTTTCCTCTCAATCTACTCTCATACCCTGCTAGCTCTCACCATCTTCGAAGGTGTGTGAGGTCTTGGGTCTGAGAACGGGGATAATTCAAGTTGTGTTTGATTAAGTGTTTTGCTTGGTGTATGAAGCTTCCATCTTCATTGCACTAGCTAGTCTTGAAGGAACACAAAGAATTGTATTGTACAATGTCTCTCTTGATGGGAGAAACCATAATACAAAGCCTTTTGGAGGGGGGACCGGCTCCATGCAAATCCGGTCCTCAACTGTTGTCAATAGCTTAATTGCTCTCTCTTTTGAAAGTATTGTCGATGCTATCTAACTAGGTGTTATGCTTTTTGTTGCTCTCTCCACCCAAGCACTCTTGTAATTCTCATTAGGAATCTATTCTAATGAAATGCCCACTATGTTCATGCTAATTTCCGCTACAAATAAGATTTTAGGCCATTAAATGTTACATTGGTATCAGAGCTCAAGGTTTCTCTTTTCTTGCTCAAGAAGGGAGGTCCTCAAGCTAGCTACAAATGGTTGGTATTATTAATTGCCTGTGAGTAAGTAGAATAGGGATTTTTCAGCCTTGCAGTGCGCCTGCCTTTGTGCAGTTAACGGGGCATCACCGTCGAGAGCTATGGTCTTAATAGTGGAGTCCTACGGGGCTTGCCTACGGCTTAACCACTATTGAGCTATTAGAAGCTTGACAGGAGCCGGTGCTGTTTTGGTGTCGAAAGACCCTCTCTTCTATTCCTTGCAATTAATGGTATTCGAGCCGCGGGTACAGTAGCTTGAGTGCTTTTTCTAAAGGGGTAAAGAGGAGTAGCAACTAGGGCTTGAAGTGCCAAAGTACACCTAAAAAGTTTACACCTAAAAGTTGTTAGAATGGCTGACAATATTAAAGAGAGTGAAATTAATGTTGATAACTTTGATTTTGCTCATGAGCAAGCTACTAATGATGCTTCAATGCTTGTTAATTATCTTGTTTCTAGGCTTCAACAAGCCATGGGCAATCCATCTCTCCAAAGTGAAGTGCAACGGCAGCTCCGTGCTCACGGGATTCTCCAAGCTCATCACCATGACGAGAGAACACCTAGGAAGCCTCCTTGTGAGACTACCAAAAGAGGTCTCTCTCCGATTCGGAAGAAGAAGAGAATCCATATGAAGGGCTCAAGAACTTACTTCTTGATGATGCATCTCCTTCCCAAAGGAGAACTCAAGAGCCTCCACCGAAGGAACGAGAAAGAAGCGAGTCTCCCGCCACCTCGGCGGAGATGGCTCCACGAAGACGGCGGGCTAAACGCTCTCCATCACCACCAAAGCGGAGAAGACCATCACACTCTTCTCCACGCCATAATTCAAAGAGGGATGATAAAAAGCAAGAGAAGAAAAAGGCGAGAAAGAGGACACCCTCTTCTCCATCTTCTTCATCCTCTTCCTCTTATGAAAGCTATGGTGAAGACGACAAAGATCAAGACAAGAAAAAGGCGAGAAAGAGGTCACCCTCTTCTCCACCTTCTTCAAATTCTTCATCTTCTGAAGAAAGTGATGGTGCAACTTTTGAACCATCAAAAAGAAGAGGCCATAGGAAATCCTATGCCGCATGGAAGAGGTCGTCCAAGCTGAAGAAATTCAAAGAGGGAGGGAAGAGCATCTCTTTCCTTACCTATGATGGCACCTTCGGTGCTACAGACAAAGTTTTGGCCTTTATCCAGCAATTCGATGCGGCGTTTGGAGATGAGGGCTTCACGGAGTCCTCTAAGCTACGCCATGTAGCTATGCACTTTCAAAAGTCCGCCAGACAATGGTGGTCTAGCCTACGAGCCAACGGTGAAGCTCCACGAACATGGAAGGCTTTAAGAGCTTCCATTATGAAGCAGTTTTTGGCCACCGATGCCAAAGACAAAGTACTCACCGAATGGCGAAGCTTAAAGCTCTCTCCCAATGAATCCATCCACAAATATGTAGACAAGTTTTGGGACCTACAACTCAAAGCCACTGTCTTCAAAAAGTTGGATTTTGGAGAGCAAAAGCAACAATTTTGTGCGGGCTTAACCGAAGAAATGGCGGAGTATGTCAACTCCCAAAGGCCACGTACCATATCGGCGGTAATACACCATACTATGGTGGCCTCGCGAATCAATTTCCAAACGGGGGGTAAAAGAAATAATAAGCCCCCGGAAAACAAAGGTTCCAATGAGCCTAAGGGGAAGGACAATGTCCAAAAGTCTCCTAAGGGCAATTCCAACAAAGCTAAAGAGAAGGGAGTTTACAAAGGAAAGAATAAACTCTCTCCTGAAGAGCTTGAGCGTTATCGTAAAGATAACCGGTGTTTCAAGTGCGGCGAACAAGGGCATGCGTACCGCGCTTGTCCCCAAAAGAACAACCGCCAAGATCCTCCTAGAGCTTCTTTGGTTGAAATCCAAGAGGAGGAGATTCACCAAACTCACCACAAAGGATCTCCTCTATGCCATGCTTGGGGAAAGGTAAGAGAACATGATGCTTTTATTCTCTTTGACCCTGGTTCTACTCACAATTTCATATCTATGGAGTTAGCCACCAAGCTAGGCATACAATCCTACGAGATGGGAGATATCCTACCCGCAGACAGTGCCTTCAAGGGGCAAGAAGCTTCAGTCACTCCCTTAATCGGGAAATTGAGGCTTCATGTCCAAGGCTATGTGGACAAAGAGGATTTCTTTATCTCTCCTCTCAAGCATGAGGATGTAATCCTAGGGGCACCATGGTTTGACCGTCTGGCTGCCCATGTTAAATTTCCTGAAAGGAGAATCTCCTTTAAGTTCAGGGAAAAGGACATGTATATAGATGCTAGGGAGATGGGTAACACCATCCCCATTGTACATACACCAGCTTTCAACAAGTCAATAAAGAGCTCTATTTCCGTGTACATGATTTTTGTTAAAGATTCTCAAAATGAACCTAATGCTTTAGCAAAAGAAAATAAAAGCAACCAAAAGGAATTAGAGTTATCCAATTTTCTCAAGGGGTTTCAAGATGTCTTTATTGACGACATCCCTTGTGAGCTACCTCCTAAACGAGGTAATGACGACCATGCAATTGAACTTCTTCCAGGAAGTTCACCGCCTAACAAACCTCCTTATAGAGTTTCTCAAGCTCAACAAGAGGAGATTATGCGGCAAGTGCATGAGTTAATTGAGAAGGGCATGGTTAGGCCTAGCTCATCTCCATTTTGCTCACCTGTGCTATTAGTGCAAAAGAAAGACGGCACATATCGTATGTGTGTCGACTATAGAGCACTAAATAGGATCACTATCAAGAATAGGTTTCCCGTTCCACGGGTAGAAGACCTATTTGATAAGCTACAAGGATCGACCTACTTCAGTAGGATTGACCTAAAAAGTGGCTATCATCAAATAAGGATAGTTGATCAAGACATTGTAAAGACCGCATTTCGTACTACATTTGGTCTTTACGAATACATTGTCATGCCTTTTGGCTTGACTAATGCACCAGCCACATTTAACCGCTTGATGGAGAAGCTGTTCAGACCTCATCGAACCTTCACTGGAGTGTTCTTTGATGATATTATCATCTACTCTAATTCATTAGAGGAACACAAGCAACACCTCCAGGTAATATTTCAAGTTTTAAGAGAGAATAAACTTTATGTTAATCGAAAGAAAAGTGAATTTTTCTTGCAAGAGATTCAATATTTAGGTCACATTATCTCTCAAGATGGAATCCAAATGGATCCATCCAAGTTAGAGGTAATAAAAGGATGGCCTAAACCAAGGAATCTTCATGAACTAAGAAGCTTTATAGGTATGTGTGCATACTATAGACGCTTCATAGAAAAGTTCTCACAAATTGCGGGACCATTACATGACCTAACAAAGAAAAATGTTAGGTATACGTGGTCTGCTAAGGAGAACAATGCTTTCGAAAAGCTTAAAGAAAAGCTTATCTCTCAACCTGTGCTTACACTACCGGATCTCTCAAAACCATTTGAGGTCCAATGTGATGCTTGTGGTGATTGCCTTGGGGCTGTTTTGCTCCAAGAAGGGCACGCCATAGGCTATGAGAGTCGAAGGCTCGACCCTGTTGAGCAAGCTCTAGGCATATACGAAAAAGAACTCCTTGCAGTTCTACATGCCTTAGACTCATGGAAGCACTATTTATTGGGGACTCCTTTCATTCTGCGAACGGATCACCAAAGTCTTAAGTACTTCATGACGCAGACCAAGCTCTCCGACAAACAAATGAGGTGGGCAAATTTCCTTTCGCAATTTCATTTTCATATTGCTCACATTGCTGGCAAGCATAATCAAGTAGCCGATGCACTCTCAAGACGACCGAGAGTGAATGCGGTTTCCATAGCAACTCACAATGATCTATCTTCAATGATAGATGAGTATGCTATTGATCCCGATTTTAGAGATGTGATTTCAGCCCTTGCATTAGGGAAGAAAGAAGAACCATTTACTTTACAAGATGGTTATCTTCTCTATGGCAATAGACTATGCGTTACTAACTCACTACGTGAGAAAGTAATGTATGAATCTCATGCTCCCCCATATGCGGGGCATAGAGGGATTCAGTCTACCCTAAAGGGAATTGAAACATATTTCTATTGGCCTACCATGAAAGTGAACATACATGAGTATGTTTCCAAATGTGTGGTATGTCAAAAGACAAAATTTGATAGAGGGAAGCAACTTGGATTGCTTCAACCCTTGCCAATCCCTAATTCACCGTGGGAGAGCATATCCATGGATTTTATCTTTGGATTGCCTAAGTCTATCCATGGGAATACGGGAATATGGACGATAGTAGACAGGTTCAGTAAACAAGCTCATTTTATACCTGTCAAAAAGACTATCAAAGCCCATCAAATGGCAACCCTCTTCATTTCACAAATTTTCAAGTACCATGGCTTGCCAATGTCCATAGTGTCGGATAGAGATCCTAGAATGACCAGTAATTTCTGGAAGGGTCTCTTTGAGAATTTAGGAACAAGGCTAAACTTCTCTTCGGCCTATCATCCACAAACTGATGGCCAAAGTGAAATAGCTAACCTAACTATTCTCGATCTACTAAAAGCCTATGTAACGGAAGTAGATCAAAGATCCCAATGGGAGAAGTACTTACCCTTAGTAGAGTATGCTTACAATAACACTGTACATACTTCTACAGGAAAAGCACCTTTCGAGGTAATTGAGGGAAGATCAAAAAGTCCCTTGCTACTTAAGGTACATGGGAAGATCTTCGCTGCAGATGAGTATAGCCGAGACCTACAAGAATCTTTCCAAAAGATTAAGGATGCTATCTCTATCTCACAGCAAAGGCAAAAGGCTGCTGCTGACAAGCACAGAAGAGCCCAAGCCTTTAAAGAAAACGATTGGGTCTTGTTAAAGTTTCCCAAGGCTCGATTAAGGCACACGACGGGCAAGAATCCTACGGGCCACCAAAAGTACTATGCTAAACTAGCAAAAAGGTACTATGGTCCCTTCCAGATTCTTAGGCCAATCAATGAGATGGCCTATCAACTTAAGTTGCCCAATCATTGGCTCATACACAATGCTTTTCATGTGAGCCTCTTAAAGCCTTACAAAGGAGAGCCACCTCAAGAACCAACTATTGAAGACCCACCGGAGATCGAGGACCACGAGGAGGTGCTGCAGCCCGAGTCCATTCTCCGACATGAAGACAAGGTATTAAGAGGCGGTAAGACTATCCGACGATATCTTATTAAGTTTAAGAATTATCCTTTTGAAGATGCTAGATGGATGCAAGGCATACAATTAAAGGATAACCTAAACCTTGTCAATGCTTACAATGCTTCCCAAGAGTAAGCAAATGTACAAAATGTTAAAAATGAACAAAAATTTTTGTCTTATAAGACTCTCTTTTTCTTTATTTGTGCACAAAAATGAAGTAGTATGCATGCTTAGATCAAGTTTGCGGAGACGACGTCTCCCAAACACCAAGTAGAGCTTGTCACTCTACTATGGAAGACTGATAGGACTAATGTGCAGACATGCTTGCGGCAGCCTCAGGCTCTCAAGCGCCAAATGGACTAGTCATCCATTATGGAATGATGTCGTAGGGTAACATAGGGATCCTCTACCCGCTAAGAAAAGGACTCATGCATATGCTTTATCTTCTCTACACCATAGTCGAGGACGACTATGATTTCAAGAGAGAGGTAATGTCATAATAATCAATATCTAATTCTCCTAAATGATTTTCTCATATTAAACTGATCATTTAATGTGGGGAAGTGCCAAGGGAGAAAAAGCTAGAATATTGGTTAAGTTAGCAGACCGGCCACAGTAGGGATCCAAAGGAGGGAAAATAGGGATCCAAAGGGGGGGCCATCTGCAAAAGAGCCATGTGAAACAACGGGCTAAAAAGACCCTAAGGTTCAGCCCATTAAGACTTCCAAAATGCTAAGGTTCCAAAATTCAAAGGTTGTGTCCAAAGGTCAACCTTAGGGAAAATTGGATGCTTAGTGTGTGCCCAAAAAGTCTTTCTACATCCCTACATGGGAGGGGGCGAGCCCCAAAGCTAGGGGATGAGAGAGAAAGCCACACACACACACACAGGCTCCCTTTACACAAAGGGAATGAGGGACACATGTCAGCTCCCTAGGCCAGATGCCCACAAGGTGTGCCCAATTCCTATTGGAAGACCCTTGAAGTGGACCAATGAGAATTAGGCTAGAGTAAATCTAGTTTAATTAATTTAAAAACATTTAATAAAAGAAACCAATAAGAATTAAGTGTCCTAGAAGACTATTGGGCAGTCTCCCAAGGGGTCCAATGAGCATTCAGGAGCCCCATGGCTTGCCTGATTCCTATTGGCCAGGAGGCAAAGGGGTCCAATGAGAGTTTAGTTTAATTATTTAATTATCTAAAGCTCTCACAAAAGGGGAAAGGGGGACACATGTCAGAAGGCTATCACTTATGCTGCTTAATCCCTATTGGCTTGACCTGGGGGGTCCAATGAGGCAAAAGCCAGACTAACTTAGCAGCTAGGGCTCGCCCAAGAGAGAGAGGGGGCTGATTTTTGCTTGGCATTTTTTGACACTCACACTCTCACACTTGACCATGTGTGAAGGGAAAATACTCTATCTCCTCCCAAGCTTTAATGGAGAGCTCATCACCTACTCCAAGCTTGTGAGATAGAAGCCTACATCAACACTCTCTTGGCATGTGGATGCAAATCCAACCAAGAGCCAAGCTTCAATGCATGCTCATCTTCTCTACCAAGCTAATTACTAAGCTAAGCTATGCTAATATGAGTGATTATGTGAGGAGATGTACTTCTTTCTCGTAAGATACTTCTTTTTCCTCTCAATCTACTCTCATACCCTGCTAGCTCTCACCATCTTCGAAGGTGTGTGAGGTCTTGGGTCTGAGAACGGGGATAATTCAAGTTGTGTTTGATTAAGTGTTTTGCTTGGTGTATGAAGCTTCCATCTTCATTGCACTAGCTAGTCTTGAAGGAACACAAAGAATTGTATTGTACAATGTCTCTCTTGATGGGAGAAACCATAATACAAAGCCTTTTGGAGGGGGGACCGGCTCCATGCAAATCCGGTCCTCAACTGTTGTCAATAGCTTAATTGCTCTCTCTTTTGAAAGTATTGTCGATGCTATCTAACTAGGTGTTATGCTTTTTGTTGCTCTCTCCACCCAAGCACTCTTGTAATTCTCATTAGGAATCTATTCTAATGAAATGCCCACTATGTTCATGCTAATTTCCGCTACAAATAAGATTTTAGGCCATTAAATGTTACACGTCAAGAGCTAGCATTTGCCTCCTTCCCCAATGCTTGTACAAATGTCAAAAAATTGATCATTTTGCAAGGAACTGCCCCGAGGTGGCAGGAGTCAGTAGGCTAGTGGCTGACCTCACTCGATGGTATAGGACCACTTGGAGGCGGGTCTCTAGAGAGGATAAACTATCGGCAGAGGTCCCTACGATGGAGGTAAAGTCCAGTGAACAAGTTGGGACAGACGAGAAGGTAGTTGAAGAGATGGTTGCCCTTTAGTGGAGGTACAAGAGACATCAACATCGATGATTAGTCCCTCAAGTGAGACAAGCAAAGAGAGTGAGAGTCCTATGGAGGAGATGCAAGATAGACTGGAGCCAGTTGATAACCAAGATATTGGGAAACAATCGTCCAACAAATCTGTAAGCCTAAGCCTATTACAAGTGACACACGCGACTTAAAGATTGACCTCATTAGACAAATTAGTAAGGGTAAGGGTAAGAAGGACTTCACTAGGACCACTAGCTTGCTTAAGCAAAAAAAGAAAAAAAAATATGACTCATGTATTCTCTATCGATGCCCTGGCTTGGTGGTTTAAGGGGTGTTGTGACAGTTTTAATTGTATGGTCAGAATGTTATTGCAGATGCCATGGCTCGATTGAAGCATGACTTTCCTTATAACCTCTTTGTTTTCCATAATATATATATATACACTCACTAAGGTGAGTTTGAAAAAAAAAGTTCCTCAAGAAGAATTTTCGACACACATTAACCATTATGAGAAAGATGCTTATGTTGAAATGCAAAAGTCTTGGATTGTTTTTCTCATGCAATAACCCACACTGAAAAGTTAAAATGTAAGGTAGTGAAAAGGAAAAATGCAAGGTAGTGATAAGCAAAATTAGGTGCTAATGCACGATAAGAATATGTGTTTGGGAGCATATGTTAGTGCCTAGTTCTACACCCACTATTGGGCACACACGACATTAGTGGGGTTGTCGTGGTATTTAGTCAATACTATGCATGATGGAGTTGTTGGTTATGTTGTCTTGTGGGTGACTACCATGGATCTTGCAAAGACACGGGTCCTATGGGCAAGGCCGGATAGTGTGTATGCTAGGGGAGGCTATAAGATAGCATGGTTGGGTGGAGACTATCACACAACATTACTCTTGTCCTCTCACTGGTATCCAAGCTTTTTTTGGGAAAGGGGAAAAGCAGGTTGCATGTGCATGCAACATGCATCTCCACTTTCACGATCTACAGGCGAGGAAGACGACGCCCACCAAAAAGAAAGCAGAAATAGAGTTCTGCATGTAGTAGCCACAAATAGCACACACGACAGGCGACCAAGGCAAACTTGACCGACAAGTCTACGACGCGGAGGCTCCATTAGCACGTTGGTTGCACGCATAGGAAGGCCTTCTAAACCCTTGGATGAAGGAGGGTTAAACCCACCCCATGAGGGTCAAAGGCCAACACCCTACCATCCAAGCTGTTGAGCCTTGTTGTATACAACAAGGAAAGATAGCATACTTGAGTTGACAAAGAAAGCTAGAAGGAAAGAAAAGTTAGAAGCTTCAAAGAAGTAGTTTCACCCTTCCTTTTCACTCCTTAGAGAAAGGCAAGTTTTCTTCCAAAATTCATTTTTCTTCAAGGAGGAAGCTTCACAAGTCAACCAAAGCCTTCACAAAAACGACAAGTTTTTGTGAAGAATCAACGAAGGTGTTCTTATGAAGAACAAGATGTGAAACGCTACAATTTTTGCAAGGCGAGGATCGTATGTTGTATACAACAAGGAAAGATAGCATACTTGAGTTGACAAAGAAAGCTAGAAGGAAAGGAAAGCTAGAAGCTTCAAGGAAGTAGTTTCACCCTTCCTTTTCACTCCTTAGAGAAAGACAAGTTTTCTTCCAAAATTCATTTTTCTTCAAGGAGGAAGCTTCACAAGTCAACCAAAGCCTTCACAAAAACGACAAGTTTTTGTGAAGAATCAACGAAGGTGTTCTTATGAAGAACAAGATGTGAAACGCTACAATTTTCGCAAGGCGAGGATCATATGCAACACAAAAGTCATCGAGCATGTTACACAAAGACTTCAAGATTTACAAGGTATAAGTTGACATTTTTTCTTTCTCTATATTAGCGTGTATTTATCATGGCCAGCGAGGATATCCCACCTACTCACACTTTTTATTTTGAGCACGCACATCAAAATCCGGGCACCACAAGTGCTGCCGACAATCATATGCACGACGATGATGATCTAGGAGATCATGGCCTTGTAGGTATGGCTACTTTCAAGACTTTGGAAAATCGTCAAAGTGTACTCGAACGCAACCTCTTTGCACTAAATGCAAATGTTACAAATCTTATTGAGCTACTTGTGAAATTTATGAATTCACAGATGGCTCAAGGAGCCCCAGCTAACACGGTTCAAGGAACCCAAGCTCGCACGACTTAAGGATTTAAAAAGGCAAGTGCTTCAGAAGATACAGAAGGTAGCAATTCATTACTTAAGAATATCACCATTCCTGAGTTTCACAGTGAAGAGCGTGATTGCAAAAAGGATGCGGTCGATATGTTCTTACATAAATGGAGTGATATTCATAGGCAGAGACACACCTCAGATATTACTTTTAGAGAAAAGGCCTATAAGTGGTGGGTGAAATTTCCAATAGATGCTCGTCCTCCGTCTTGGGCTACGTTTCAAGCTTCTTTCTCCAAAGAGTTTTTGGACTCCAATGAAGAGGATAAGAATTGGTTAGCATGGGATGCATGCCGCATGTCTGGCCTCTCTCTCACTCAATATCTTTCCAAGTATTGGGAAATCATATTAAAACTAGAAGGTCTAGATAAATTCCAAAAGATACGGGGTTTTAATAGGGGTCTTGACAAAGACTGTCGTCTTCATGTCAAGACCCAACATCCAAAAACTTTAGAAGAAGCAATCAATCATGCCCAAAGATATGATGATGACCAAGAGAGGAAGGCATACTCTAAGAATACTTTTGCTAAGAGAAATTCGGCTAAGAGTCAATGGCGAGGTAGATCTCCCACACGTTCCAAGAGGAATAAGAGACAATCTACCTCTCCACGGCCCACAAGAGGCTAAGAAGCCTAAGCAATCACGAGATACTCCATGTGGGTCTCTCAGCATTGCTGATTTTGAGTGTACAAAGAAACACAATTTGTGTTTCAGATGTCTTTTGGACCAACATAACAAGAAGGATTGTCCTCTTTTGCAAGGCAAAGAAAAGGACATGCACACGGTGCAATGCCTCACATTAGATTCATCTACTAAAGATTGTGTTGTAGAGGTTCTTCATATGGAAGGAAAGCACAAGTCTTGTGTGCATGCTTCAATGTGGCAGCCCACCTTTGGCCCCCATGAGTTTATTTGCATGCATGGCACTATTAACGGACAACGTGTTTGTATTTTAGTGGATGATGGTGCAACTCATAACTTCTTGAACTATAAGCTAGTCAAGAAATTAAAGCTTACACAGACTCCCTGCTCCCACAAGTATGTGGTAGAACAAATGTCTGGAAATGATAAAGAAGTATGGGACACGGTATTTCAAGGGGTTGAGCTTATTGTTCAAGATCATACGATGACCCTTTACTTTCAAGTTATGAACATGGACCGTGCTAATGTAGTTTTAGGACGAGAGTGGCTGGATGGTTTAGGAAACACATTGCACACTAGTTATGAACACAACTCCTTATCCTTTATGGCCAATGGTAAACATGTGTTTTTGCTTGGTGAGAAAAATATACCATCTACACCTCTTATATGTACAACCGAGCTTTCTATTTTACAAAAAGTAGATTTAATAAATGAAGTATTTTTGTGTTACTGCTTGTCTCCAAGTCTTGTGAATTCTCAAGAGCAAAGTATTGTGGATTCTAGTTATGGTATGCAAAGTGCGATGAATTTTAATGAAAAGCAAAGTGTTAATAATTCTAAAGAGAAAAGTGCTCTCTATTCTAATTCTAGAAGTTTGTCAATTTTAGAGAGAACCGTACTTGTGTTGTTAGAGGTTTCTGATTGGGAGTTTGTTGGGTCGAGCCATTCTTCTTGTGGTTGCTTATCTTTTCCATTTCTCTGTATAGATGATTCTTCTGAGATTTCCTTGTGGGTCTGCTTATCATCTATTATTTGAGCAAAGATTTGAAGCTCTGTAGGATCATCAATCCATTGCTAAATGTGTCTATCGCCTGGATTGATCCATGCTTTCTTTATGGCTTCAAGGTTAATTGGCTTGATTTGTTCAGCATCCAATTGCTTTGGAAGGTCAGCTTCTTCATAGATTTCTGCTTCTCAATCAGAGTCTGCATAATTTGACATTTGTTGGCCACAGTAGTTTTGAAGACTCTTCACAAGATGGTTGGACTTTTTGTTGTTTAGATAGAGTTAATTATTCTTTCAGGCCCTGTATGTACGTCTTCTTTGGATAGTAGATTACCTTTTGGTTCTTCAACTGTTTCTGGTGATTGTTCTTTTGGTAGCAAAATATCCCATGCAACTGAAGCTGGAGAGGTTGTAACTGGAATTGGTGAGGTTGGTGGATATGATGGATATTTCTCACCTCGCCTCCTAGAGAGAAGAGCTTTCTTCTTTCTTGTAGATCGGTTTCCCATCGAAGTAAAGCTTGTTTCTTTTCAAGCTATTCTTCCCTTTGTTGTAATTCTGTTTCCCTTTGGAGAAACTCTTTGTATGATAGACCATGGAGTTTTTGTGATGTCGAGGGAAGCTCTTGGGGATAATCGACAGTCAGAACTGGAAGGAGAGGAGGGTTCTCTTCCTGGTGGTAGTTGATGGGTTGATCTGGCTTTGATTTTGCATGAGACCAGGTTGTTGATAAAGTGTTGATCAAAGAGAGGCTTATTCTCCTGAATTTGTTTCATTTTCATTTTCTTTGCTAAAGCTGGAATAAGCATTCTTTCTAAAGTTGGTGGCTTAGGTTTATCAGCTTCCTTCAAAGCAGCTTTTAGTTGTTTCTAGAATGTAGTTACCTCATTGCAACTTTTCTTTGAGAAGGTCTTTTACCTGATTTTTCAGAAAAATCTGAATTGTTGGACTCTGAATCTTCAGACCTATATTGTTGTTTTCCTTTAGAAGACTTTTTCATCGTTGAGGATTAAAATGAATAGGCATGAAGTCTTCTAAGCTCATTACATTAAGAGCTATGGGACAATCCCCCGGGGCGGTCACTTTTTAGAATGTGTATGATATCACGTGAGTCAACCGGAGAGGATTATTAAAAGACCAAAATGTATAAAAATGTATACATACAGAGGGGGGTGGGGGTTTTTTAAATAGGCTCACAGTGTAAGTATAGTATGTATATTGGGGTATTATTAATTACCTCTTGAACGCACGTGATATAGGGGTCTTTTGATAAGTGACTGCCCCGGGGACAATCCTCAAAACTTGAGTCTGAATTGTAGTTGTTGTTTGTTGATAAAGAAGATTTGCTTGCAAATTGAATAATAATGAATTTGAACTCTGAGATAGCTGAAGAGGATAGCTCTAAGTAGCTATACCCATCTTCTAGGATTATATTTTTGAATGCCACTCATTTTTTCTTCTTAGGACATTCAGAGGAAATAAAGCATTTATTATCATTCTTTGAAGAAGTGGACTTACGCTTTCAAAAAAATCGATGCTTGGGTCTTCCTTCTCCTTTTTGCCCTTCTTAGGATGCTTGCATGAGCATTCCTTCTTTTTGTTGCCGCATCCAAAATCTCTAGAGTAGTAATTTTGCTTGCAGAACTTGTTCGAAGGTCCTTCAATTCCTTTTGTGCCTGCTTTTAAATACATAGTTCTTGTATTACTACCTGTAAGGCTTGGATTATATCTCCAAGTGTGGTTGATTGAAGATTCAGATTTTGGGTGTCCAATTTTTCAATAAGCAGTTTGATAATGACTTTTGGTAGTTTGTGCACAAATTCTGCTTTGATTTCTCCATAATGGTATTTACCTACTTTATATATTAAATTTTTGCGATAAATACAAAAATCCCAAATGGAGGAGAAATTACAGACTTGAGCTTCATGAAAAGCATGTAATGCTAATGATGCTTGATCTTCTCGATGCCCAATGAATTCTTTGTAGATACTTTCAATTAAGAGCTAGAGAGGAGAGGCCTTTCCTTCAGGCCGCATAATAGAATTTTTGACTTCAGGGAGAAGCATTTTCCACCATCTTTTGAGGATGTCTGTAAAACCATTTACTGCAGCTTCTACTGCAGTTTGTTGTCTCATGCGCCCAAATAGCATTTATTGGTAGATCCAATTATGCATGTATTCTAGAACTAAGATGATATCATCATGCTCTAGATTATCAATGTTGTAGAAGGTAATATCTCCTACCTTTGTTATACCTTGCACAAATTGGGGAGTTTTTTGAGTTTGGGCAGCACTTGCAGATGCTTCTTCCATTGGCTCATCCTTTTCCATTTATAATGAAACCAGAGGAATCTCCATTTGAGAATCATCTATTTCTGGTTTATCTTCAGGGTTGAAAGGACTTTCATATCCACTGGGAGGAGATGGAAGGCTACTTGGAATGATTTCTGCTTGAAGACCGTTGTAGATAGTTTCCCCATAAAAGTAATCAAATTGATCCCAATTACCTTGGAAGAATACATCGCCATAATCTTTGATTCGTGACCTATGTTTTGCATTGGACTTATCCCAGATTGGTTCTATCTGGTCTTCTTTGCAATTGTAGTCGATTGATTTTATGACTACTCCTTCAGGGTTTTTTTATACAGGTTTGCATGTGTTGTCAGTTAATTTGTTGCAATTTTCGTGGTGACAACAAGCAATAGTGTAGAGATCTCTTTCATCCTCCGACAAGCTTCTATGAAGCTTGTAATAAAGCCGCTCCGCAGCCTCCCAGCCTTCTCTCCCCGGTTCAATGTTTGAAGAATAACCATGTTCTTCTTCAAATTTCAAGACATTTAAGAGCAGACGCTTGTCGGAGTGACCCGGACGATGCAGGGAGGGTTTAGTGAATGAGAAGTATGGAAAATCATTAGAGGATGGTATGATTAAATCTGTATGCCATGAGGGGGAAGATGCGGTATGCATGCTTTGAAGTTGTGTATGCAATTGAGTAAGGTTCTGGCTTGACTCAAAAACAAGCTTGTGTAAGTCCTGTAACTGTTTTTCAAGCATATGCAACTTCACTGTCTGATAATTACTTTGAAGCACTTTAGGACAGGGTTTTGTGTGATCAATCATTATGACATGAGGGGTAATGAAGAATGTATCAGTATCTGAGATAATAAAATATTTGCCTTCGATCATACAAAATTGTACAGAGAATGCAGAGGATGATGAGGCGGTTTGACTCATTAGTCTTAAGCAATGTCTACAAAAGGTTTTGTCTTCATTCTCAAAGGTTTCTGAATGTTGACAATCCTTTATTCTCATTGCTCTAGACTTATGTTAGCAACAAGCTAACTCGGGTACCATTTTTTCAGAGCTTTCATTGTAAAAACATTTATTATTTTGATAAATCGGGAATATTGTAACTCTTGCTTTCCAGATAAACCTTGTAATTGATGAGCTGGGGCTACAAGCTTCTAGATTGTATCAACCTGTCTTTAGTTAAAGCTCCCAGATTATTAGTTTTGACCACCAAAAACCTTGGCTAAGGCATAAAAGCCAATTTTTGTTTATTATAAGTTTTGGATAATAGAAACACAACGTGAGCTAACGGCGCTCACTTCTCTCCTTCTCGTGCTTCCTACTCTCTTCCCGGTTGTCACATTGCAGTTCGTCTATTGCATTGCAACCGCAGGTAAGAGCTCTACGCATTGATGTAAGCATTTCACGGTATTTCATAGCTTTTTGCATCGCCAACCCACGGCCTAATTTCAACATAAGTAGGAATTTAAGCTTCAAAATCAAAAACTAAGTATAGGTGGGGTATTGGGACATCATTGCTAAGCATTTAGATACATTCTGGGTTGAAAACGACTAGGTCAAAAACTTATTGTTGCTAATAATCACGATTTTTGCACTTGACCTAAAGTGAGATTTGAGACCATAAGTATGTGTGCTTAGGTCTTATAAACATGTCCTAGAAGTTTCATGAAGTTTGGATGTCGTTTGATGTTGTAACGGATGTGATTTGTTTGCCAATGAGCGATTAGCTTTTGGTGATATAAGTCATTTGAGTGTAGCTTGAGTTAGATGCGAGTTGTTGTTGTTTTCCAAGAGATTGACAACCTCTTGTAGTCTCTTATGCACTAGTCGAGTCAGCTTCGTCCCATGGATTGAAAATTATGTTCGTGGTTCTCACTATGTCTACAATAAGATAGGAGGGAGGTTAGACACATGTCCCACAACTTAGTAGGGGCTTTATGTCTACAATAAGATAGGAGTGAGGTTAGACACATGTCCCACAACTTAGTAGGGGCTTTACGCACAATAGGAGAAGAAATAGGTTTTTAAGAGCTAATAACACAATTAGATGAATCTATATACTCAATACTCTATTAACTATTTCCGACTTTAAGGTAGGCTGAATTTCTACCGCCCAATTCTCATGTAATTTTACTTTCGAGCATGCAATTTGGTCACATCGCAACATTTGAGAATGATCATCAGAACGCATAATTATATTTTGTCCTTTATAATCTTTTACTGTTAGTTTCCCTTCATAAATTGCAGGAAATCCTGAGTTTACTGCTCTTCTTAAAACAGAAAAAGCAATTTCTACATTGGGGGTCATATGCTTTAGATCACAACCGATTATTTTTATTGCAAGAGTTAAAGCTTCGCCAAAATAGGGGTCATCTAATGACACATTATAATTTGGGAGAACTTGCAAATAAATTGGTCCATTTGCTAGATTGCTTTCAATTCCTCCAAGGAATTGATCTTGCAAATTTCTATGTCAGGTATCTAAAATCATAACTAAGCAAGATACTGCTAAACCTGCTCTAAATAGAGGGTTTACTCCTATCTGTACACAACCAAGATGAACAAAGTGATAGCCCTTTTTAATGGCTTCACCTTTATCATGTTGCAGGATCTTAGTGAGCTTTATGAAATGCATTTGATTATCTGTAGGGATAGATGCAACTAATCTATTGTCTAAGTAAACTGTTGAGGCTTTAAGTTTGAATAGATTCTTATGTTTATATACTTGATCGGGTTTCAAGTCTGGTAATTTCCATTGGCCAGAAGGTTCTGCTTCTTCTATAGCTATGGAGAGATGAGCAAGAGAATGGGTCACTTTTGACAATGATCTGTTCAAGAATGCCATTGAAATTTTACCTGATAGTGGGTCAACAGGTAGGAGTTTCTACGGGAATTTATGGAGGATTTGTTGCTTTGGCTATATCCCAAATGCCGACGACAACCTTTTGACCACGCGACCTTGCCTTTCGACACAATATAGAAAAATGGCAATAGATTCTTGGAGCAAACAAGGTTGAAAGAGAACAGATTCTACTAATCACTCTTATAGCAGGAGACAAAGAGCTTATAGAATTTGAGCATTAAGTGAACCTCACACAAGAGGTATTTTCACACAATGGTGATACATAGACAAAGGTGATATGTTCACAAACACATACACAAATACACTATGTGTGCAAGGGATCGATATACAAGGCTGGGCTAGACTTGAGAGGCTCAACTTGAGATGCTTCACTGGAGATAATCTACAATGAAGGGACACTCTCCTTATATAGAGAGAGAGAGGTGCCTTTCCAAGGTAGGTAACTTGTCGTGCGCACTAAGTTATTAGTGGAGAGGGAATCACTTTTGTAAAGTAACTTTACAAGTGGAGAGGGAATAAAGTGGCTTTAGCTTTTAGGTAGAATCTTCAAAGGCATGCCACTATAGATTTGATACTCACGCTTTTTTCCAGTCACTATGTGTTGGCACAGCTGTGGCATCTTTCATGACCTAAGTGATGATGTCACTCCATATATATATATATATATATATATATATATATATCAAACACCAAAAGACAGTAGAGAGAGAATGATGGTTGAAGATTCCCCCCTGCAAAGGAAAATGTTTTTTTGTTGAATCAAAGTTCCTTGGCTTAGTTACAAATCAACACGAGAGTGAGTTTCGGTAGACTCAAACTTGTAGACCGTGAAAGAAAAAAAAGAAACTACAAACATAAGTAGAGCCTTCCAAATTGTACAAAATCAATCCATCTGTGCCATATAGTAGTATTCCCTCTTTGTGCTGAGAGAGAGAGAGAGAGAGAGAGAGAGAGAGAGAGTCATAATAACTAATATCTAATTCTCTTAAATGATTTTCTCATGTTAAACTGATCATTTAATATGGAGAAGTACCAGGGGAGAAAAAGCTAGAATATTGGTTAAGCTGGCAGACCGGCCACAGTGGGGACCCAAAGGAGGGAAAATAGGGATCCAAAGGGGGGGACCATCTGCAAAAGAGCAATGTAAAACAATGGGCTTCAAAGACCCTAAACTCTCATTGGACCCCTTTGTCTTCTGGCCAATAGGAATCATGCAAGTCATTGGGCTGCTGGATGCTCATTGGACCCCTTGGGAGATTGTCCAATAGTCTTCTAGAGAGCTTAATTCCTATTGGTTCTTTTATCAAGTATTTTAAAATGAATTAAACTAAATATACTCTAGCCTAATTCTCATTGGTCCACCTCTATAGCCATCCAATAGGATTTGAGTGCACCTTGGGGGCAACTGGGCTAGGGAGCTGACATGTGTCCCCTATTCCCTTTGTGTAAAGGGAGCCTGAGAGTGTGTGTGTGTGTGTTTTTCTCTCTCATCCCCTACTAAAAGGGCTCGCCCCCTCCTATGTAGGGATCTAGAAAGACTTTGTCTACACTTACAAAGCATCCAATATCCCTAAGGTTTGACCATTGGACTTTACATTGAATTTTGGAACCTTAGCATTTTGGAAGTCTTAATGGGCTGAAACTTAGGGTCTTTGAAGCCCATTGTTGCACATTTCTCTTTTGCAGATGGCCCCCCCCTTTGGATCCCTATTTTCCCTCCTTTGGATCCCTATTGTGGCCAGTCTGTCAGCTTAACCAATATTCTAGTTTTTTCTCCCCTGGTACTTCCCCATATTAAATGATCAGTTTAACATGAGGAAATCATTTAGGAGAATTAGATATTAGTTATTATGACATTACGTCTCTCTTGAATTCATAGTCGTCCTTGACTATGGGGAAGAGAAGATAAATCCTATTCATTAGTCCTTTTTCTAGCGGGTAGAGGATCCCTATCTTACCCTACTACATCGTTCCAAAATGGATGACTAATCCATCTGGCGCTTGAGAGCCTAAGCTGCCACAAGCATGTCTACGCATTAGTCCTATTAATCTTCCATAGTAGAGTGACAAGTTCTACTTGGTGTTTGAAAGACATCGTCTTCACAAACTTGATTCTAAGCATGCATACTACGTAACATTTGTGCACAATAAAGAAAAAGAGAGTCTTATAAGACAAAAACTTTGTTCATTTTAAACATTTGTGCATTTGCTTACTCTAGGGAAGCATTGTAAGCATTGACAAGGTTTAGGTTATCCTTTAATTGTATGCCATGCATCCATCTAGCATCTTCAAAAGGATAGTTCTTAAACTTAATAAGATACCATAGGATAATCTTACCGCCTCTCAATACCTTGTCTTCATGTCGGAGAATGGACTTGGGCTGCAGCATCTCTTCTTGGTCCTCGATCTCCGGTGGGTCTTCATGTTAGAAGCAAGCTAACTCGGATACCATTTTTGGGAGCTCTCATTGTAAAAACGTTTATTATTTTGATGAATCAAGAATATTATAACTTATTTTCCAGATAAATATTGTAATTGATAAGCCAGGGCTACAAGCTTCCAGATTGTATCAACCTGTTTTTAGTTAGAGCTCCCAGATTATTAGTTTTGACCACCAAAAACCTTGGCTAAGGTATAAAAGCCAATTTTTATAAGTTATTATTAAGTTTTGGATAATGAAATACACAACGTGAGCTAACGGCGCTCACTTCTCTCCTTCTCGCGCTTCTTACTCCCTCCCCGGTTGTCACATTACAATCGCGTCTGTTGCATTGCAACCGCAGGTAGGAGCTCTACGCATTGACGTAAGCATTTCACGGTATTTTGTAGCTTTGGCATCGTCGACCCACGGCCTAATTTCATCATAAGTAGGAATTTACACTTCAAAATCAAAAACTAATTATATGCGGGGTATTGGGGCATCTTGCTAAGCATTTAGATGCATTCTGGGTCAAAAACGACTAGGTCAAATATTCACTGCTGTTAATAATCGCGATTTTTTCACTTAAACTAAAGTGGGATTTGAGACCATAAGCATGTATGCTTATGTCTTATAACATGTCCTAGAAGTTTCGTTACGTTTGGATGTCATTTGATGCTGTAACGGATGTGATTTGTTTGTCGATGAGCGATTGGTTTTTGGTGATTTCTGTCATTTGAGTGTAGCTTGAGTTAGATGCGAGTTGTTTGTTTTTTTCCAAGAGATTAACAACCTCTTGTAGCCTCTCTACACTAGTCGAGTCAGCTTTGTCCCATGGATTGACAATTATATTCGTGGTTCTCGCTATGTCTGCAATAAGATAGAAGTGAGGTTAAACACCCGTCCCACATTGGTGCCACTGTCAGGGATCGAAAAGACCTAAACTAGGAAAAAACGTGAGCGTCTTGTGAAGTTATCCTTTAACTTCCTCTAGGATCTCCTAGAGTAAAAACTTTCTTTTTAAAACAGCATAGCTTAAGATTGTCGTCTTTTGTTGTGTAGAGGTAGCTTGGAAGTAATCGTACTTGTTGAGTGCCTTTAGAATTGTAGGATTGTAGGATTAGATTAAGATTTTGAGAATGATTGATGGACGAAACAAGTTTTAATTTCAAGGCTCAAAAAACCATTAAAAAAAAAAAAGAAAACGAGTGTTTGTGGACACTTTCCACAACCCCATTGTAGTAGAACCTAGGAGTAGGGTAAGTAGAATCCGAGGTGGAATTCAAAACATTGCTCTCTCCGAAAGAATCAATTGTGAGTTGTTATGTGAAGTTGTAGAATTTCAGGTCTACGGCTAGAAATAGCACTAGAAGACTGTCAACCACTCAATCCAACTGGAGAGTATGCTTTAAAAGTTGTATGAACCAGTGGGTACGCTCAAGGACACATTAAGGTAAAAATTTCAAGAGTTTGCAAAACTCAGATTATTTACTTTTTCTTGACATTTTAGGCCAAATTAAGTTTTGACTTGACTCAGAGGCTTAAAATAGCTCATGAAAAGACTGTCCAAGGAAAAAGTTCAAAAAAGTGTTCATTTTGGGCCTAAAGTAAATAATCACGATTATTTGCTTTCAGCTCAAAAGTGACCAAGGTTGATACCACAGACTCTATGCATGTGTATAAACAACTTTTGTAAAGGCCCATAGAATTTGGATCACCAAACTGACCAAAAACTGGGTAAAAATAAAATTTTGTACTGACTTTCGAGAACTTGAGTGTAAATTGAGAAAATTTTGTTCAAACTCAAGGAAACTTGACCCATAGGTTTATATTGATGTGATAAACATGTGTGCATGCTCAGTTGACCAAAAAGATGCAAAAATTGCCAGAAGTAAATAATCACGATTATTTACATCTACCCCATTTTTCAACTTTTTGACCAAGTCAACATACCACTAGCTTTACCATGTTATAATAAGCCCACAAATCACATTGGGTAAGATTTGGATCATTGGATTAAAAATTGTGGCCAAACTTGTAAAGTCAGTCTGCAGGTACAAAACATGATCATTTGATAAAAAATTATCCAAACTTAGTGAAACTTGGCTAGGGAGCTTAAGTTGAGATGCTTAACAGATATGCGTCAAGATTGGGAACAAAACTTACAAAAAACTAGCTGGAGTAAATAATCACGACTATTTACTTCTGCTATAAAAATTGGTAATCTTGCACTTTTGAATATACACAAGGTCAAGCATATTAAGTAGACCACACAAATCTATTTTGGTGAAATTTGGATCACAAAAGTGAGATTTAAGCCAGATTCTTGAAAACTAAGTCTGTGGACACGAAACAGATGATAACTTGAACAAATTTTGTTCAAACTTGGTGAAAATTTTCCAGAGACCTTAACTAGTTGCATGCTTGGCAAATCAGGCCAAAAAGTGCAAAAACTAAGAAAAGTAAATAATTATGATTATTTACTACTGCTACACAGAGACACCAATTTTGACTTTTGAACTTGTACAATGTTAGACTACTGGAATACAAGGCCACCGGGCAATTTTGGGTTCAATTGGATCCAAAGTGGTGCATGTTCACTCAGTTTCCAGGTTGCAGATTAGTCCTTTGACTTTTTGCAAAAGTAGAATTTGAAAGTCTCAATTGCTGACTCACTCAGCTCAATTTGAAGAGATACACATAGACCAGTCACAATAGTTAGCAAGAATTGTACAGTCTCTGTGAAAGAATAGCTAACTTGATTAAAAATGATACATGAATCAGATTGCAGACAAGGAATTGAAAGCTTGACAGAAGTTGCAATCAAGTCAAGTGGAAGAAGTTGACAACAAGTCAATCTGACGGTAAGTACTCTATCTAGGGCTTCACAAGTCTATATGAACCTTAGATCTGGTCATATACTAGCTAATCAAGGCATATTTAGAGAGACCGCTAGTAGAGTATCCACCGAAGAAAGTGTGAATCAAGGCAATCCTGCACGCTATCCTTGAAGAAGTCTCAGACACTTTTTCAGATTCAACTACTGAAATGTCTTCCTATTCGACTGGTTCAGAAACCGGAACAACAGTGTGATATAAGCACATACTCTCTATTTATAAAACTAATCGCCATGGAGCTCAGGTTTACCTGGATCCTAATGAAGAGTATGCTATTCGCATTGATGAACATGGTATTGAGTTTGAAGAGGAAACCAAGGCAAACAAACAAGGAAAATGTACATGGATAGAAACGGAACTCAGTATTTATAAGTTGAAAACCCTGACGTGATAGACAAATGGGGGTTAGAGATAAATACCATAATTCTAGATATGGCAGCAAAAGAAGGAGCACCAACTTTAGAATTCGAGGGATACTATGAAGTTGACTTGAAGCCTTTGAAACGGCTTAGTATGGATAATCCTAGTATCGGAGTCTATTTCTGGGAGGATAGACGCGTAAAAGATCTTCTATGGACTTCTCATGCCAAATCAGGACAGCTAATGCCCATGAAGATCATTTATATCTACAAAATCAAGGACAAGGGATCAGCAGATCTACCGACCTACCTGTTTAGGGATTGTTATAACAATAACTTTGTTATGATGACTTGAGGAGGTGGAACAAACCAAATACCAAGGGTACTCCATAAGGGATTGGATATTGGGTCGAGGACCGGAAACTATTCCAAGATATGAACACCGTGAGAGATCTTTTGAAATTAATGTTAAGAAACCAGAAACCACCTCATCACAAAGAAAACCGGGTGACACTAAAGCCAGTCCAGGGCTACATGAGTCATTATTTCCAACAGACTGGTTTGAAGGACTCACAACAAGACCAACTGCCAAGAGATCGGGAGTTGAACCAAATAGACGTGTCAGACCAGCTCATTTTCAAAATGGGTCCAAAAATCGGGAAGTCCGAGTATAGATATCCACGGTAGTCTAAAATCTCCTCATTTCCACTTGTCGCCTTTGGAGAGAGAGCTTTCTACCTTCTTTGTGTGCGATTTTTGGAGTTTACAATCGCCCGTTTACAGCGCCGTTTCACGCGAGACATGAGGGGTAAGTGCTATACTTATCAATGATCCATTCTATACGACTGGTAGCTGATCTAAACCCCATGAAAAAACCCTAGAAATCGAGCAGTGCACGAAGACCTACAACCAAAAATTGACCATAGCGGCATGTTAGCTCAACCAAATCAGACGAGACTTGAACTGTAGCATGCCCCTACATAATAGAACACTTCTATATCAACAATTGACCATTCGGCAGGGGTCGAGGGGGGTCCCAAGTAGAAAAGCTAGGTTTTTGGCAGATGCCAGAGTTGGATTCTGACTCCACAGACAGCTTATAGACTGTACACAATGTATATGGTTGGTTTCATAAATCAATCAAGGCAAGCTCTCAAAAAGCAGAAAACAGCTCAAAGACTACAAAGCGTCAAATTTGACATGCGAAGTCAAATTGACTCCAAATGGACCAAAATTGGATGAGTAGCTTCAGGACTATGTAGCGGACAAGTCCATAGCCTCAACAGTGACTAACCAACTCCACATGCCATGTACTCACAAAAATCGGTGAATTCAGAGTCGACAAAGCATGAAGTGATGTCGACAGGACAAAACTTTACCAAATTCAATTTAGGACTTGTTTTAGGTGTATTGAATATGTTTAGGTCAAAATTTGTCAAATTTTGCACAAAAAGTTGACTGCTGTAAATAATCGCGATTATTTACTTTTACAAATTTTTGGCTTGAAAATGATACCATCACCTCACATATCACTTGTGCACACCTATTACATGCCACATTTCAAGTATGAGCCAAAATGATCAATGAAAACTTGGAAAATTGTCAAAAAACGCAATGAAGTCCTTTCAAACGAATTTGTGAGTTATCAGTCACATTTTTTCATCCAAATCACATCATATCTCATACACAAAGTCTATATCATGCCTACAACCAAGTTGCTTCAAAAAATGTTCATTTTGATGAGAAAGTTAATAATCGCGATTATTTACTTTTTTGCCAAGATAAGGGGAAATTGCAACTTTGACTTCATGGGACCAAAGGACATGATTTCATAAGCCCACTAACCAAATTTGACCAGATTTGGAGCTCAAAATTTCAAAATTCCTTTATATCTACTGTTTCAGAGACTGAAAGCCTAAATCTGGCACCATTTTCACCCTATGCACTCAACTGAGCCCATATTTCACTCAAAGTATTTATTTGATATATTTCAAGCCTATGATGCCAAAATTGCAAAAAGTTGAAAAAACTCATCAGCTGTAAATAATCACGATTATTTACTTTTGTTGCAAATTTTTGTTTGGACTTGATGATTTTGATCTTTACATGTTTTTATGCGTCTATGCATGTTAAAAAATTGACATGAAGCAAATTGGACTTAATTTGTCAACAATTCAGACTGAAGGACATTTCAGAGCGAAAATGGTAGAAATTTTCTAACTTTGGCACTCTATTCACTAAACAGGAGCAATGCAAGCTGTAGAGAAAGCCAAGAAGAGGGTCTCTCAAAAAGAGAAGCTCCAAGAGCTGCCACCCTACCAACTGGACCCAGTTCAGTGAGGAATGCCAAGGCAACATATCTATCCAGAGAACAGCTTGAAGAAAACAGTACAACAATTTTCACAGGCAAGTTTAAAAGTGAAGAAGGACATCAGGTAGAGCTGCAGCTACTACCAAAAGAAATCTATGATGTCGTGGAAAAGCCTGACACAAAGGAGGCCAACAGAAGGCCTCAGAGAATTCTATGACCAAGAACCATGTGGTGTAGACTTCCAGAAAGCCTATGAGCTCTTGTCTACAATCAAGGAAGACGAATCAGCCCAAATAACTGACCAACAAGGGCAGAAGGTATAAGTAGCCATCACAAAAGAGATTGTGGCCGAGGCTTTGAAGTCGTCAGAGGGGATGACAATGAGGGCCCGGACAGAAAGACGGCAGACACTTTCACCAAAGAAACTGTTGCGGCCACCTTTGCTGATCTCATCCAAAAGCAAGTGGAAGAATCAGCACGGTTATATCATCAACACTTCCATTTTCTAGCAAAGAGACCGCCACTACAACAAAAAAAGGTGTCATCGACATATATATCGATGCTTAACGTCGCTATCTGCGTCCCTGTAAAACTGTTGGAATCTGCGTTGATATATGTGTGGAAAGGCTTTATTTGCGACGTAGATAGCGACGCAGATATAGACGCAGATAGCAACGTAGATTCCGACGGATATATAGACGCAGATATAGACGCATATATCGACGACCATAACAGGAAAAAAAATTATTGGGCAGAGGACGGGTAGCCTGGCCTGTGCTCAGTGAAAAGATGGACACGGCCACCACAGCCAGACTTTCTGCCCTCTGTCCAAGAAAGCGAGCAGTACCAAAATCAATCGTGCTCCCGTAGAAATTTCGGCAGAGTTCCCTTCGTTTTTACATAAACTTTTCAAAAAAAAAACCATATCATGTATACGCCTCTTACATGCTATCCATGTAGGATCTCACATGAGATTTAAGGCCAATGAAAGAAATGAAATGAACTTTGTGCAAAACCATAACCGTACCAACTTAAAAGCATAACCATAACGAACTTAATTTGTGCAAAACCATAACCAAATTAAAACCATAACCGGCCATAACCACTTTGATCAAAACCATAATGCAGATAACCATAACCATAAACAAAATTAACAATAACCATAAGCATAACCAGAAAGTTAAACATAACCATAAACAAAACCTGAACCATAACTATGTCTATACAAGAATAGAAGAAATAACCATGTCTATACAATGACAATGACAATAACCATAACCATAAGGAAAACAATAACTGTCTGAACAATAACCATAACCATATATGTCTATGCAAAAAACAGACACAGAAGCATGTCTGTGTCTCACAAAGCATATAGATGAAATCTAGTCCACTGATGACTAGGCGTCACAACCTGCACATAGGACAACTCAAAAAATTAGTATTGATATTACTTCACATATACTTACTTAATTAAATCAACTCACATATATTAACGTCTCACCTCAAGCGACCAGCGAGACTATAAGGCCTCCCAGTCTACAGGCTCTCCTGAAGCATCAAGATCATTCAATACTTCATAGATACCTCTGCGATATCCATATGACTCCTCCTGGCGTGTCGGGGCTCGATGCATCGCAAGATTCTGCGTTTATACAAAAATCAAAGTAATAAGAATACATGATTCATCGCGTTTTAAAAAACGCCATAGTTAAGATTGGATTAGAAACTCACAAACTCATAGCAAAAGGTGTCGAAGCCTCCGCTACCAAGATGAGATGTCCCCCTGGTCATCTTTCGTATCTGCGCGACCTCACGCTGCTGTCTGAACCGCGTGTCCGCTGTCCGCTCATCCTCCCTGATCTGTAGCCAGTCTCGTGTGGGATGCCCGAAGGCTTCGGCGAGCCGGTCCTGAAAGCCTTCCGAGTTGCATCTCGTCGATGTTTCACAGTGTCCCGTGCAACACCCTTGATCCACCTCCTCGGAACAACGTTTGAACCCAGAGCAAGTTGGTACTCCTCAGGATTGTCTCCACTATGTAACTGACTTTGTCCTCATCCTGCTCAAGCCAAGACGTCAGAATGCTGGTCAAAAATTGCAGCTCCGCGAGCTGGCAAATCCGCTGTCTCATCTCAGTCCCAACTCTATCCATGTCAACAGAACCATTTGCTCGTACAGTATAGAGCTTGGAGGCACTAGGATCGTGTGCCCCCCAAGGTGTCCGAGCTGTGAGAAGAGGTGTGTCGAGAGGTGTGCCTGGGTAGGACGGGGGTTGTGAGCGAGGAGGGGTCGAAGCATCTGTGGACCCTCCTCCACAGCAACCACCACCTCCACCTGACGATCGTCGAGATCGGCGAGTGCGCCTGTGCTGCGGAGATAAGGACGTACCCGCCTTTGTCCCACCCCTAGGTGTCGAAGCGGCCGTGATGGGAGAAGCAGGCATCGTACCCGTAGGCGTCCCCCCCCCCCCCCCCCCAGGTGTCCCCCCCCTAGGCGTCGGACCCTCGGGTGTGAAGCCCGGAGGCGTAGTACCCGTGCCTCTGGCTACCCAGTACTGAGAAGCCTCTGCCATCTGAGCAGGCGTCATCCGTGTGATGAAGCCCATGAATGCATCTGCACTCATAGAAGCGGGATCTGGAAACTGGTCTGCCATACTAAAGTCCTGCACAAAGAAAGTAAAATAAAGCGCCAGAACACAGTTGTGTAAATTAACTTTAAGCTTAATTTTAAATCAACGTCTTCACACAAATACTTACAGTCCTAGGCCTCAATGAGTGAGGCATCATCGATAAGATCTTGCAACGTATCATCGTCTATCTCTAATTGCAAACATAACTCTGCCCCAACTCGTTCTGGCAGATTGTCTTCATCCATTGCATCTTCATCTACAAGTGTCAATTCTACCTCGTCTACGTCATCCCTCGTATATCTGTCACAGCTTCCTCTGCCATACCTTCATCCATCTCATCTAATGTCACAGTAGTATGGACGTCGTCTGACTGACTTTCCTCCAGGAGCTCTTGCCCTTCAAATACTTGTTTATTTCTTGGAGCAACCTGAACCACAAACCACCATTGTCGCTCTCGAGGGTCCGGTACAAAGACCACTTGCTCGCAATGTTTGGGGAGAGCAAATGTGTCACTCGCATCTGTCCAAACCTTTGTAGAATCTATTTGCACAAGTTTGTTTCCATCTCTGCGTACCGTTGCATTGCGACCAGAAGTAATCACCTTGAACCACTTCACATCCAACAAAAACATCTCAAACCGTCTGAAGCTTACTTTCAGGATATCTGACACCTCTCATTCGTGTCTCTAGCACTGGCCCTGCTCTTTTGCATGAAACTAACCATTACCCCACTATCAAACGTGTTACCCCGCAAATTGGACATGCATTGTATCCCGAAGTTGTTAGCCCTGCATATATTAAAGCATGAATTAAAGCGAATAGCGAGAATTTTGTAAATCAAGAACCATTACCAGAAGCTTCTCCGTATCCTGGCCAATCATGCATAGTCCACATAAGAAGTCCATGGATCCTTGCATGCTGTTCTCCTACTGGTTCAACCGCATCTGCTATGTCGATCCCATGACATAACTCCTGGAGCTTGTCAACTAGTGGAGCTAGATAAACATCCATGTTTTTTGCCTTGAACTTACCAGGTACAATCAAGCTTAATATCAAATGACCCTTCTTGATGGCAAGCCACGGCAGGAGGTTGTAATTGATAAGGCACATAGGCCAAGTGCTCCATGACAAGCTTCTCAAGCCAAATGGATCGACTCCATCCATTGCCATGCCCAAACGCAAATTGCGTGGTTCACTCTTAAAATGTGGCCAGGTATCTTCAATGTGCCTCCGGGCCTTTGAATCAGCGGGCACCCTAAATGTTGCGTCAGTGGATCTATTCGTAGAATGCCACCGCATCAACTTTGCAATGGAACCACAATGAAACATGCTTTTTATCCTAGGAATAATAGGGAAATGCCACAACACTTAGCTGGCACTGTCTCGCCAACTGCATCTTGTTTGTAGCGCATTGCTCCGCACTTAGGACACGACAGACAATTTGCGAATTCATTGTGAAAAAGAATGCAATCATTTGGACATGCATGAATCTTGTTGTAGTCCAAGCCAACTGAGGTCAATAGTTGCTTTGCGTCTGGCGTGGAGGGGGGCATTTCATTGCCAGTCGGGAGAAATTACTCCCGCAACAACCTGTTTAAGCCACATTAAATTAAAAAGCTCTCCAAGCACGTCACCGTTGCAATTGGAAGATCTCTTTTGTAAATTACGTACCTAAACAAAGCAGTGATGCTTGCATCTGATCACCCGTACACTGACTGAAGATTCAAAAACGCCAGACAAGTACGAAACGTCGATATTTTGGCACCTTCATAAATTGGTTGACGTGCCAACTTCCTCAACATGTCTTCAGGAGATAGGCGCACGGCTTCTGGTGCTGCTTCGTTAGCGTTCTCCTCGCTTGTCTGGAAGAAGGCATCCAACATCTCCTCCATGCCATCGTCTTCTATCTGTAAGTCCTTTTCTGCTTCCATCCTTGGCTCTATATTGGTTGGACCTTCACGCATAATCATTTTTCTCTCTCTCTCAGATGTAGGTGCTATGTCGCGAAAATCAATGCCCGTTCCGTAGGAGTCGTATTGTAGATTCTGTACGGTTTCTTTAGCAAACTCTCCGTACTTGTGCACATGCTCATTACATATCCTACGCTTGTGCAGGATTTGATACTTGCAAAGCGTGCACAAGCATGCAATCTTTTCCTCCATGTTAGTTGATGACGTTGCCATCTACAATGATTATGAATGTTGTTTTAATATATATACTCCTCACAATGTAAACTACCTCGCATTCTCTAGTCTTGCCCAATCTCCGTACACCTCGGTCCAGAGGTGTACGGAGATCAGGACCACCGGGTCAAAATCTCGTCTTTATTGGTCAAATCCTATATGGGTCGACACATACGTGCATTCCCAGGTGTACATGGCAATGCATGTAGCGGGCAAAACCCCTTTGCCTCTTTTAGGTCCATAGTTTCTTCTAGAGGGAGAGAGAGAGAGAGATAGAGAGAGTTTCTGTCCTTTTGACACATGCAATTGGTCAGCCAACCTAACTCTTTCTCTCTCTCTTTCTCTATCTACTATCTATCTCTCTCCCTATCTCCGTAGCTATCTCTAGTTAATTCTCTCTCTCTCTCTCTCTCTCTCTCTCTCTCTATATATATATATATATATATATATATATATATATATATCACTCTCTTTCTCTCTCTCTCTATTTCCTATCTCTTAATTTCTCTCTCTCTATTTTCCTATCTCTCTCTCTCTCTCTCTCTCTCTCTCTCTCTCTCTCTCTCTCTCTCTCTCTCTCTCTCTCTCTCTCTCTCTCTCGTTGTCTACTTCCCTATCTCTCTACGTACTGATCGAACGAGCGACTGAGCTAGGGAGATCTAGACGCCCACGACTACGGAGGCCAGACTACACAACATCGACAGAGGCTGCATCAGATGATCCAAGTCACTTTGGCTTGACATGCACAACGCCCGGTCAGACTACTGACCATGGAGGAGATTGATGAGGTCCGCCACGACAGATGCTGGATCTCCTATGATCTACCTATCCCAACTAGCTGTTTTAGCTGCTTAGTCCACACCCAGCAGTTTAGGATTCCATAATATTTTATTTTGTCATTTTGTCATCTTGTTATTCTGACTTTGTATCAGCTCTACCACATTGTAACTTTCTGGTCTCATAGGTCACTTTGGCCTTTTGAAGAGTTAATATAACATTTCATTTCATTTCTTTCTTTAATTTTAATTTTTTACGCAAACCATAATTCTCTCTCTCTATCTCTCTCTTTAATTTCCTACACGCACACCTCTCTCTCTCTCTCTCTCTCTCTCTCTCTCTCTCTCTCTCTCTCTCTCTCTCTCTCTCTCTCTCTCTTTCCTACATACACACACACACCCCGCTCTCTCTCTCTCTCTCTCTCTCTCTCTCTCTCTCTCTCTCTCTCTCTCTCTCTCTCTCTCTCTCTCTCTCTCCCTCTCCTACACACACACACACACGATGTGGAGAGAGAGAGAGAGGTGGCGGGGGGGGGGGGAAGAGTGCCATAATACCTACTGCGCAGGTTTCGATCAAGATCTGAGCGCGCACGTTGAGGGAGAAAATGGCCCCTGCGCGCGGGTTCGGATTTTTTTCCCCCAATTCTTTAGCGTCGATATGTGCGTCGATATATGCGTGGAAAATTTTACCTTTCTACGCGTATTTCCACCTCCATATCGACGCAGTTATCACATAGGGTAAGATCACATATCTGGGTGGCCCTGAGGTACTAACAAGAATAGCATACCATGCTATTGGCATGGCAGACAATTTGCCACCTGTCCCAAATCAAAATACATTGATAGTGTCAGCTCAGCCATCTCCAAGAACCACAAGGTCGACAAAAAGCCTTTTACAAATCCGATGAAGAGTCGGTAGAAAGCTCTCATGAAGCACATAGCACTGAAAGTTCAGACAATGAAGAAAAGAGAGCCAGAAGAGAGGAGATGAAGAAGAAGGCAGTGGCTGCACATCAGGAAGAACCTCAGCAAAAGAAGGCGAGGTTTGAAAGGGAAAAAGAAACCTACGAAAGAAGCTAACAAGCTGCAAGTGAGGACCCAGCATGGTGGGTTCCAAGAGATGTAAAAGGCCCCCGAACCAAGAATCTTGCCAGGAGAGAACCAAAGATCCTAAGGATTCTCTTGAACGCATGTACCAAGAAACAGAAGCCTTAAAGCAAAAAGAAGCTCGAGAAGCAGAAAGAAGCTCGAGAAGCAGAAAGAAAAGCAAGGGAAGATGTGACGGAGCAGCAAAGACAAGCTGAAGAGGCCCAACAAAGTAAAAACCAGCACGAACAGGGTCCATATACAGAATAGGCTGACCAACCCATGCTCAACCCTCCACCTTCACCAACACTCAGACCCATAGAGGGAGAGCAAGCCAAAGAAAAGGAACCTGAACCGCAAAAGGCAGCAAGTCCTAAACCACAAGAGATTGCCAATTTTGAGCAACCTAAGGCACAATAAACTGAAACCACTCCTTCTACAACCACCCAACAGGAAACGGTTGAGGCATCCACAAAGCTTCAAGAAGACAAAATAGGCGAGGCAACCAAACAACCTCAAGGAGAGGTAGAGACCTCGACGCAACCACAAATAACCACAGCCCCACCCAAAGAGCCGCACACAAAAACGGCTAAAACATCCATACAGCCCACAGAGCCTAAAGATTGGCAGACAAATGATGAAGTTATGCTACAAGTAAACGAATATGCCAAGCAAATGCAGAAAATGACAGAGAAAATGCGAACAACAGCACTTAGCCGCAGTGCTAAGGCTAGAGAGCTGGAGATGGTCATCAACGCTCTTCAAGGAGAGCTAGAGGATAGAATGAATGTCATCTTTGATCTGTAGAGACAAATCCAAGAGCTGAGAGTTGAAGCTGAACAACACCAGCTAGCAAAAGAGAAGCAACAAAAAGAAATGGAAGAGCTAGGTGAACTTCTCACGAAGTTAACAGATGCTTGTAAGACAAAAGACGAACAACTGACAGAGGTTACCAATGAACTCTTAACTACAACTCTGTCAGTACAAAAGATCCAAGTGCAGCTCGACGTAGCGAATGCTTCACTGCAATATTCAAAGCAAAGGATCAATGATCAGGCAGCCTTTTTGCAACAAATAAGGGAAAATCCCGTAGTTGCCTCGATCAAAGGTATAGATGAAGTATACAAAGCTTTAGAAAAGAAGAACAAAGATCTTGAACTTGAGCTAAAGTTAGAACAGTCACAACGATGAGACCTTGCATTGATGCGGGTAAAAAGAGAAGAACAGTTGCTCAAGGAGATAACAGAGCTCAAGCGAGTTAATCAGCTGTTGCGAGACGGACAACAAGAGATGCAAGAAGAAGCAGGTACATCAAAAAAACCACACGTTGAAATTCCCTTAGTCTCTTTTGCTGAGATGGAAACATAGCCGGTAGAAGGGCCAGGAGGAGAAGAAGACTTTCAGTACCAATAATAGATGTCGATCAAGTCCCAATGGTTTAGCTGTCAAAAGCTGAAGAAGATGCACTTAGAGACAAATGAACAATGGAAAGCAACGATAGATTGGGAGTTGAGAGTTCTCCATTCAATCAATGTTACTCAACTCACTCCCAACCAAATCAATGCACAATGGCATCAACAATCACTGCCATATCCTTTAATCAAGGTAGAACTTTTATAGGTTAAGGAAAGATTATTCAAAGACATGCAGGCAGAAGGTGCAAAGGAAGTCCACCCCAAGTGGAGAAAGAGCTGGCTGAACAAGAATCCCATATACTTGATTCTGTTCACAAGAGCACACCTTCAGCACTTCAGAAAGACCCGACCTTTTGTCATGTACCCATGGTAAGGACATGGCAAGCACATGAAGAAATTACAAAGAAGCGGCCTACATGGCTGAATTATCCAAGATTGTTAGCTCCAGAGCAGGGAACACCGACATAGGAATACATGGTGAAAACCCTAACGGGCTCCATGACATTCTTCAAAGTCTCCCTGATCTCTCATGTGCTATGCTCTACAAAATTTGCCGAATGCTGCTCACATGCATTGAAGCTTTTCACGAGCCAAAGCAAGCAGGAGCACCGTGGATGTCATTCCTCGAGGGAAATAAGGGTCTTTGCTACGACCTAAGCAGCCAACCTTCCGAAGAATTCCTTTATGGCTTCTATGCCCGATGCATATTCTTACCATCTCACAATATGTTGGCATTTGGGGAAGCATTCTATACAGGGTTTTTCACTTGGCAAACAAAGATTTTTGGGCCAGTGATCAACTACCTAACCTCCAAATTCATAGGCTACTCAACCATTGAGCTAAAAAATAGGTCACCATGCAATTTTTGCAGGTTGCAGACAAAGAAAGAAAGATCAGATATGAGAAGGCACTCCATGCACTTAATGATCGCCTCGCCAGCCGTCAACCCGAAGATTACTTCAGCTGATAAAGCTGTGTCAAAGGACGACACAGGTGAGGAGGGGGGAAATGTTAGCAGCAAGCTAACTGAATACCATTTTTCGGAGCTCTCATTGTAAAAACATTTATTATTTTGATGAATCGAGAATATTGTAACTCCTATTTTCCAGATAAATATTGTAATTGATGAGCCGGGACTACAAGCTTCCAAATTGTATCAACCTGTCTTTAGTTAGAGCTCCCAGATTATTAGTTTTGACCACCAAAAACCTTGGCTAAGGTATAAAAGCCAAATTTTGAAGTTATTATTAAGTTATGGATAATGAAATACACAGCGTGAGCTAACGGCGCTCACTTCTCTCCTTCTCACGCTTCCTACACCCTCCCCGGTTGTCACATTGCAGTCGCGTCTGTTGCATTGCAACCTCATGTAAGAGCTCTACGCATTGACGTAAGCATTTCACGGTATTTCATAGCTTTTGACGTTGCCGACCCGCGGTCTAATTTCATCATAAGTAGGAATTTACACTTCAAAATCAAAAACTAAGTATAGGCGGGGTATTAGGGCATCATTGCTAAGCATTTAGATGCATTCTGGGTCAAAAACGACTAGGTGAAAAATCCAGTGCTTTTAATAATCACGATTTTTGCACTTAACCTAAAGTGGGTTGAGACCATAAGCATGTGTGCTTAGGTCTTATAAACATGTCCTAGAAGTTTCGTTACGTTTTGATGTCATTTGATGCTGTAACGGATGTGATTTGTTTGTCAATGAGCGATCGGCTTTTGTGATTTCTGTCATTTGAGTGTAGCTTGAGTTAGATGCGAGTTGTTTGTTGTTTTCCAAGAGATTGACAACCTCTTGTAGCCTCTATGCACTAGTCAAGTCAGCTTCGTCCCATGGATTGACAATTATATTCGTGGTTCTCGCTATGTCTGCAATAAGATAGGAGTGAGGTTAGACACCCGTCCCACACTGCAATAAGATAGGAGTGAGGTTAGACACCCGTCCCACACTTCAATAGTTGGTTCTTGAGGTGGCTCTCCTTTGTAAGGCTTCAGTAGGCTCACATGAAAAGCATTGTGTATGAGCCAATGACTGGGCAACTTGAGTTGATAGGCCATGTCATTGATTGGTCTAAGAATCTGGAAGGGACCATAGTACCTTTTTGCTAACTTAGCATAGTACTTTTGGTGTCCCGTAGGATTCTTGTCCGTCGTGTGCCTTAATCGAGCCTTGGGAAATTTAAGCAAGACCCAATCATTTTCTTTAAAGGCTTGGGCTCTTCTGTGCTTATCAACAGCAGCCTTTTGCCTTTGCTGTGAGATAGAGATAGCATCCTTAATCTTTTGGAAAGATTCTTGTAGGTCTCGGCTATACTCATATGCAACGAAGATCTTCCCATGTACCTTAAGTAGCAGGGGACTTTTATATCTTCCCTCAATTACCTCAAAAGGTGCCTTTCCTGTGGAAGTATGTACAGTGTTATTGTAGGCATACTCCGGTAAGGGTAAGTACTTCTCCCATTGGGACCTTTGATCTACTTCCATTACGTAGGCTTTTAGTAGATCAAGAATTGTTAGGTTAGCTATTTCACTTTGGCCATCCGTTTGCGGGTGATAGGCCGAAGAGAAGTTTAGCCTTGTCCCTAAATTCTCAAAGAGACCCTTCCAAAAATTACTGGTATTCTAGGATCTCTATCCGACACTATGGACATCGGCAAGCCATGGTACTTTAAGATTTGTGAGATGAAGAGGGTTGCCATTTGATGGGCTTTGATAGTCTTTTTGACAGGTATAAAATGAGCTTGTTTGTCGAACCTGTCTACTATCGTCCATATTCCCATATCCCCATGGATAGACTTGGGCAATCCAAAGATAAAATCCATGGATATGCTCTTCCCATGGTGAATTAGGGATTGGCAATGGTTGAAGCAATCCAGGTTGCTTCCCTCTACCAAACTTCGTCTTTTGGCATACCATACATTTAGAACATACTCTTGTATGTTTGCTTTCATGGCAGGCCAATAGAAATATGTTTCAATCCCTTTTAGGGTAGACTGAATCCCTCTATGCCCCACATAAGGAGGAGCATGAGATTCATACATTACTTTCTCACGTAGTGAGTTAGTAACACATAGTCTATTACCATAGAGAAGATAAACATCTTGTAAAGTAAATGGTTTCTCTTTCTTCCCTAGTGCAAGGGCTGAAATCACATCTCTAAAATCAAGATCAATAGCGTACTCATATCATAGAAGATAGATCATTGTGAGTTGCTATGGAAACTACATTCACTCTCGGCCATCTTGAGAGTGCATCGGCTACTTGATTATGCTTGCCAGCAATGTGAGCAATATGAAAATGAAATTGCGAAAGGAATTTGCCCCACCTCATTTTTTTTACGGAGAGCTTGGTCTGAGTCATGAAGTATTTAAGGCTTTGGTGATCCGTTCGCATAATGAAAGGAGTCCCCAATAAATAGTGCTTCCACGAGTCTAAGGCATGTAGAACTGCGAGGAGTTACTTTTCATATATGCCTAGAGCTTGCTCAATAGGGTCGAGCCTTCAACTTTCATAGGCTATGGCATGGCCTTCTTGGAGCAAAACAACTCCAAGGCAATCACCACAAGCGCCACATTGGACCTCAAATGGCTTTGAGAGATCCGACAGTGTAAGCACAGGTTGAGAGATAAGCTTTTCGAAAGCATTGTTCTCCTTGGCAGACCATGTATACCTAATGTTTTTCTTTGTTAGGTCATGTAATGGTCCCACAATTTGTGAGAACTTTTCTATGAAGCGTCTATAGTATGCACACATACCTATAAAGCTTCTAAGTTCATGAAGATTCCTTGGATTAGCGATTCTTTTATTACCTCTAGCTTTGATGGATTTATTTGGATGCCATCTTGAGAGATAATATGACCTAAATACTGAATCTCTTGTAAGAAAAACTCACTTTTCTTTCGATTAATATAAAGTTCATTCTCTCATAAGACTTGAAATATTACCTGGAGGTGTTGCTTGTGTTTGTCTAATGAATTAGAGTAGATAATAATGTCATCAAAGAACACTCCAGTAAAGGTTCGGTGAGGCCTGAATAGCTTCTCCATCAAGCTGTTAAATGTGGCTGGTGCATTGGTCAAACCAAAAGGCATGACAATGTATTCGTAAAGACCAAACGTAGTGCGAAATGTGGGCTCTACAATGTCTTGATCAACTATCCTTATTTGATGGTAGCCACTTTTTAGGTGAATCCTACTGATGTAGGTCGATCCTTGTAGCTTATCAAATAGGTCCTCTACCCATGGGACGGGAAACCTATCCTTGATACTAATCCTATTTAGTGCTCTATAGTTGACACACATACAATATGTCCTGTCTTTCTTTTGCACTAATAAGTGAGCAAAATGGAGATGAGCTAGGCCTAACCATGCCCTTTTCAACTAAGTCATGCACTTGCCGCATAATCTCCTCTTGTTGAGCTCGAGAAACTCTATAAGGAGGTTTATTAGGTGGTGAACTCCTTGGAAGATGGTCATCATTGCCTCGTTTAGGAGGTAGTTCACAAGGGATGTCGTCAATAAAGACATCTTGAAATCCCTTGAGAAAATTGGATAACTCTAATTTCTTGTGATTGTTTATATTTTCTTTTGCTAAAGCATTAGGTTCATTTTGAGAATCTTCAACAAAAATCATGTACACGGAAATAGAGCTCTTTATTGACTTATTGAAAGCTTACGTATGTACAATGGGTATGGTGTTACCCAACTCTTTGGCATCTATGTACATATATTTTTCCCTGAACCTAAAGTAGATTTTCCTTTCAGGGAATTTAACAATGGCTGCCATGCGATCAAACCATGGTGCCCCTAGGATTGCCTCCTCATGCTTGAGAGGAGAGATAAAGAAGTCCTCTTTGTCCACATAGCTTTGAACATGGAGCCTCAATTTCCCGATTAAGGGAGTGACTGAAGGTTCTTGCCCCTTGAAAGCACCATCGACGGGTAGGACATCTCCCATCTCATAGGCTTGGATGCCTACCTTGGTGGCCAACTCTGTGGATATGAAATTGTGAGTAGAACCAGGGTCAAAGAGAATAAAAGCATCATGTTCTCTTACCTTTCCCCAAGCATGGCATAGAGGAGATCCTTTGTGGAGAGTATCCTCTTCTTGGATTTCGAAAGGTAGCTCTAGGAGGCTCATGGCGGGTGTTCTTTTGGGGGCAAGCACGGTACGCATACCCTTGCTTGCTGCATTTGAAACAACGGCTATATTTACGATAACACTCAAGCTCTTCAGGAGAGATTTTATTTTTGCTTTTATAAACTCCCTTCTCCTTAGCTTTGTTGTTGTTGGTGTTGCCTTTAGGAGACTTTTGGACATTGTCCGTCCCCTTAGGCTCATTGTTACGGTCCTTGTTCTCCGTGGGCTTAAGATTTCTCTTAGCCCCTGTTTGGAAATTGATTCGTGAAGCCACCATGGTATGGTTTATGACTGCAGATATGGTGCGTGGCCTTTGGGAGTTGACATACTCCGCCATATCTTTAGTTAAGCTCGCACAAAATTGTTGTTTTTTCTCTCCAAAATCCATCTTTTTGAAGACAGTGGCTTTGAGATGTAAGTCCCAAAACTTGTCTACATATTTGTGAATAGATTCGGAAGGAGAGAGCTTCAAGCTTTGCCATTCGGTGAGTACTTTGTCTTTGGCATCGATAGCCAAAAACTGCTTCATGATGGAAGCTCTTAAAGCTTTCCATGTTCATGGAGCTTCATCGTTTGCCCGTAGGCTAGACCACCATTGCCTAGCGGACTTTTGAAATTGCATAGCTACATGGCGTAGCTTAGAGGACTCCATGAAGCCCTCATCTCCAAACACCGCATCGAATTGTTGGATGAAAGCCAAGACTTTGTCTGTAGCACCAAAGGTGCCATCATAGGTAAGGAAAGAGATGTTCTTTCCTCCCTCTTTGAACTTCTTGAGCTTGGACGACCTCTTCCACGCGGCATAGGATTTCCTATGGACTCTTCTTTTTGGTGGTTCGAAAGTTGCACCATCACTTTCTTCAGAGGAGGAAGAATTCAAGGAAGATGGAGAAGAGGGTGACCTCTTTCTCGCCATTTCTTGCCTTGGTCTTCCTTGTGTGCACCATCACTTCTTCATAAGAGGAACAAGATGGAGAAGAGGGTGACCTCTTTCTTGCCTTTTTCTTCTCTTGTTTTTTATCATTCCTCTTTGAATTATGGTGTGGAGAGGTGTGAGATGGTCTTCTCCGTTTAGGAGGTGATGGAGAGCATTTTGTCCGCTATCTTCGTGGAGCCATCTCCATCGAGGTGGTAGGAGACTCAGTTCTTTCTTGTTCTTTTGGTGGGGGCTCTTGAGTTATCCTTTGGGAAGGAGATGCATCATCAAGAAGTAAATTTTTGAGCCCTTCGTATGGATCCTCTTCTTCTTCCCGAATCGGAGAGAGGCCTCTTTTGGAAGTCTCATAAGGAGGTTTCCTAGGTACTCTCTCTTCATGGTGGGGAGTTTGGAGAATCCCATGAGCACGAAGCTGCCGTTGCACTTCACTTTGGAGGGATGGATTGCCCATGGCTTGTTGAAGCCTAGAAACAAGGTAGTTAACAAGCATAGGGCATCATTAGTAGCTTTCTCATTAGCAAAATCAAAGCTATCAACATTAATTTCACTCTCTTTACTATTGTCAGCCATTCTAACAATTTTAGGTGTACTTTGGCACTTCAAGCCTTGATTGCTCTCCTCTTTACCAACCATTTATAGCTAGCTTGAGGACCTCCCTTCTTGAGCAAGAAAAGAGAAACCTTGTGCTCTGATACCAATGTAACATTTAATGGCCCACTAACTTGTGTGTAGCGGAAAATAGCATAAACATAGCGAGCATTTCATTAGAATAGATTCCTAATGAGCAAAACAGGAGTGCTTGGATGGAGAGAGAAATAAAAAGAATAACACCTAGTTAGATAGGCATGAACAATACTTCAAAAGAGAAAGAAATTAAGCTATTGACAACAGTTGAGGACTGGATTTACTTGGAGCCGGTCCCCCCTCCAAAAGGCTTTGTATTATAGGTTTCCCCCATCAAAGACATTTTACAATACAATACTTTGTGTTCCTTCAATAACTTGCTGGTGCAATGAAGATGGAAGCTTCGAGTACCATGCACACATTTATAAAACATAACATCAATTCCCTCACGGTCTCAGACCCAAGACCTCACACACCTTCGAAGATGGTGAGAGCTAGCGGGGTATGAGAGTAAATTGAGAGGAAGAAGGGGTATTCTTATGAGAAAGAAGTATATCTCCTCACATAATCACTCATAAAAGCTTAACATAATTAGTATGGTAGAGGAGATGAGCATGCATTGAAGCTTGGCTCTTGGTTGGATTTGCATCACAAAGCCAAGAGTTGTTGGTGTAGGCCTCCCTTCTCACAAGCTTGGAGTAGATGATGAGCTTTCCATTAAAGCTTGAGAAAGAGAGAGTGTCTTCTTGCTTCACACATGAGATTGTGTGAGTGTGTGTGTGATAATGCCTTGCCAAAATCAACCCCCTCTTGGATTTTACTCATGCTGGCACCCCATTGGACCCTGCAAAGCTTAGCCAGCCATAAGTGAGAAGCATAAGTGATAGCCTTTTGACATGTGTCCCCCTTTCCCCTTTTGTGAGAGCTTTAGGAGACACTCCTTGGATTGCAAAAAAAAAAAGATTCCTCAAAATGCTTTCCATTGATGTATGTTGGTGGAGGGAGAGAGAGAGAGAGAGAGAGAGAGAGAGAGAGAGAGAGAGAGAGAGAGAGAGAGAATTTCATCATTTATCATCAAACATATCTTAAAATATTACTACTTCATCTTTGCAAGGGAAAGAAACAGTAAAGAATGTTCACTCTCTAATTGCCTTTCTGGTCGTTTGCTTCTTGTGTGATGTGAAACTGAAGAAAAAGCAAAGGATACAAGAAAGATAGATCTCAAACTTCATAGAGCTTTCAGAATTGGGTGTACTACCTAAAGCCAGATGTGGCCTTTAGTGTTAAAGCCAGATGTGGCCTTTAGTGTTGACTTTGATTGTAGCGTTAGAATACGTTCTATTGTCCGCCCTTAAATAAACAAAGTTTGGAATAGAGAAAAAAACACTAAACCTTCTTTTTAGATAAATAGGTTTTCATTGTTGAAATTTTAAATTACTTTGCAGTTGCCACAATCTGCAATATATGCAATGTTTTCCACAAAAACGTAGTTGGTTATCGATTTTTTTTTAATGTTTATAAGCTATAGTAGATGTGCTAAAGAGTCCAAAATAGATTTTTTATTTTCACTAAACTCTCTTTAGTGTGGCCATGTCAATTGCACAAGGGACACTTTTTGATGTATCTAGAGTTGCAATGAATCTTCTTGCGCCAAATATATTATTTTTAAAGACAGACTTTTATCTAAATGCCTTGCATGTAACTGTGGTTGCATCAAAATTGTATTGAATCACAAGCTATCTTAAATATTGACAAAGGTTGATGCAATTATTACATGTTGTTTTGTTGGAAATCGGTTGGTTGTGCTTGGTTTTTGTTTTGCTCGAGAATGTTTTCTTGGTTTTTGAAATTGCTCATGTTAAGGTAGAGGTAGAGGAAAATGAGAGTGAGAGCGTAGAGGCTTCTTGGGCTAGGAGATTTCAACAAAGGAATAATCATGCTAAAGCGAGGGGAAAGGATTTTATGTTTGAAGTGGCCTCAAAAACAAAATAGAATGAGGAGCCTCGTGATAAGTGTCCAACCAAATGTGGACAAGTGTCCCAGCTTTTGAAAAGCTTTACAAAAGTGTCCTTTCAATGGTCAAAAAGAGTAAAGGAATGTCCCAACTCCTGGAAGCTTTACAACCAGCATCCTTGTACTTGTCCTTCTAGAATCCTATTCTTAAAATATTCTAGAAGCTTTTAGAATCTTTCTTCTTTGGAGTACTGCTAATAAGAAGAAATATCAATATGGGTATCAAATAAAAGCTCTTTCCGAGTACAACATGATTCTAGCTTTAGAATATCAACACAAGATGCTTATGCAGAGATAAAGGTATTCAATGCAATTAAACCACATGTATGCATATTGACAATCTTTCATGATCATGCCATCTTATTGATTGTAGTTGTCTTTTCTGACGGATTCTGCCCACACTCCAAGCATAATCCTTTCTATGTGTGAGTATATGACTGTGATATGCAAGAGTTACAAGCCATAGGCGCCCCTTTTCGGTTATCTAGACAAGAGTGTGCATTATTAATGTTGTAACCCACTTCATGGGTCCACAATAACCTGTAACGACTCACCTTAGTGGCTTGCTCAAATGCACTTATTTGGCTATACTTCAAAGTGGAAAACAATTTTCAATTGACTAGTATTTGCATAAAGCTAAGAGGACAAACCACTTCATTAAGTTTCCAAGTGCGACAATTTCTATGTGGGGCATTTGTGGCGGATTTAATCGGAGGGTAAGGCCCGGCCCCTGTCACACATGTGACCCGGGGCTAGAAAAATACATTTTTCCTTACCGAAGAAAATAAGGACAAACTTGAAATTCTCCCGGTTGTTAGGTCAAAATTTGAAGCTTCTGTCAAAATCCAACCGGACCCACGGTCACGTCCACATTCCATGGAAGGATCAGGGATTGGCTAGTTGCCTCGTTGACCATCAGAGTTCAGGGGAGAGCTGGTCGCTAGGTCACATTAGGATTTCATTTCGACAACTTCATAGGATTCAGAGGGAAACACAAATTTAGTGCTAAAACTCAGGTTAAAACCACATAAGGTAGGTCGGCTAAAACTGGAGCTTTCATTTGAATCTTTTGTTTGATTGGAGCAGGTCTTCCCAGTGAACAGGAGCCTTTAAATTGGCCCACCAGGCTGAGAATTGCTGTTGGTGCTGCTAAAGGTTGCTATTTATTTTCTGACAAAATATGGTCTTTATGCTGTGAGACGTTGAAGTCTTATTTTTTGTTTGCATTTGATACTCTTATACAGGTTTTAACTACTTGCATAACGATTGCTCCCCTGCAATCATTCACCGGGATTTGAAGTGCAGCAATATCCTTCTTGATAAAAATTTAGATGCAAAGGTTGCAGATTTTGGGTTGTCCAAACTTTTGTCCCACTCATCCCTAACACACATCACTACTGGGGTGAAGGGCACTTTTGGCTATCTTTATCCAGAGTAAGTAGAATCTGTTTGTTGCTAGTTTTGAGGCATCATGAATCTTTCCTGACTTTCACTTTGTGGGGTACAGATATGCCCAAACGGAGAGGCTTACAGAAAAGAGCGATGCCTATGCTTTTGGTGTTATCCTACTAGAGCTGCTGACCGGGAGCAAAGCTATAATGCAGAACAGTGGGGAATATGTACACATTGCACAATGGGTAACTGCTATCTTAGTTAAATCTTAAGACCCAGATTCCATTACCTGCACTAATCATGACTGGTATTTTTTGAATATAAGTTATTTGTGTAAGTGTTTTCTGCCAGAATCTCTTATTGGTACTGGAGTTGCAGCAACAGGGCCTAGTTTAAGATCATCTCTTCGATGAGCTTTGTGTTTTCTAGAAAAATATTGCCAGAAGAGACATTTCAGCCCCATTATGTAGTTGTATAGCATAGCAGTAGTAAGGTCTATGAGCTCCTTTCAAATTTTTTTTTTTTTGGGGGGGGGGGGGGCGCGGGACTCTCACACCCACACTTAAAACCCCATACTTTTTTTTCGTTAAGGATTTTAGTAATATTGATGACTCAAAGGACTCTCGAAGAATCCAAAAACAATCTTCTGCAACCACTTGATGAAACACTCAGCGATTACGAGATCTCTAAATTGTCTAAAACATCCAGAATCCGACGAAGTTAAGAAAGAAATATACTGTGATAAAGATGAAGCAACTTCACCAAACAACTATAATGCTTCTTAAAACCTCCATCTGGAAAATGAGCAGGAATCTAAGAGACCAAGTCTTGACTCCCCAATATGTCTGCAAAGCTAGAATAAATGGGGAACAGTCTCGGGTGTAATCGAACACCGAACACCACAAGAACTTGCTATTCTTCGAGCATGAAGACAGTTGGCAACACACAATACCAATAAAATAGCTCCATAGAAGACACTCTTTTGAAGGGAGCTTACTTTTCTAGATGGCCAACACCATTCTGCCACCATGTGTCTCTCTAACGTTCCATAATGCATTATAAACATACTAAAATGGAAATGGCAAAAAGTTGGAGTTTTAGGGAGTTTCTAGTAACTATAGGGAGTGAGGGGAGTGGAACGGAAACAAAAACGGAAACGGGGAAATGAGAGAAAATGGACTTTCAAAGAGATCCCAATAACTATGGTTATAATGCTTAATGAAATCCTCATACCACGGATGCAAAAAAATTAGTTTGTTCCCCAAAGGGAGAGGAGTGGGGCTAACGACCTTAGAGGCAAACTTGTGTGATGAGAAAACAATGAAAGTACCTTTGCCCAGTAGGATGCCATCCTTCCTTGTATCTTCGACTAGACCGCACTTCAGCTATTCCCATATCTTGACCATGCATGGGTGCACCCAACCAGACACGGCTGATCACTCTTTGAGAGAGAATCTCAATATGGTCACCGATCTTATGCTCAAGCTCATCTCAAATAACAAAGGACGGTGCCATACTAGTTCAAAAGAGAATAAGCAAATGCTTATTCCAAAACCAAGGATCCCTCCCCACCTCACACCTCACTCTCTCAAAACTATAGGGGGAGTATATGTGTACGCAAGAAAGTGTGTGTGTGTGGATGGGTGTGGCGGGTGAAGTTGCAGATATGTGGGAAGTATGTGCAGATCGGTACCTTTACCTCACCTTAAGTAGGAGGGGATGTCACGTGCGCATGGCTCTGTGTGACATATGGACATGCTTCATTAACTTCCAAAGCTTGTTCGTAGGACCTGCACGTCTGGACAAGTCCATTAGTCGGAACCCTCTTGCATAAATGGTTTATATACGCGTTTTGACAGATGTTATTACACTACGATGGGCCTCTGGCATGACGAGCATGTAGTTCTAGGTTAAAGGAATCCAACGAGCATTTCCCACGTCGATCGGATTCCCGGGTGGCAGATGTGCGACAGTTTCACCCAAAGTGACACCCCCTGGCCAAACTTATCAATAAATCATGTTTATGATTTATTTATTGGCTGTGGTGGAGGGATTGTGAAACCTTCCCCTAGGGCGGTAGACTTTAGCTTTCACCCTAATCTTTACTTGAAAAATTTTACTCGAACTTTACGACGCAGAGAAATTGCGCACATAAACGTGTGACCGGAATTAACACTTCAAACAAACCACGGCTTGGCAGTTGGAGTGCTTCCAAGCAGACATTGACGCCCTGTAGGCCCCAAAGGCTGGCCACCCCTATGGTATTTCTTTATTCTTATAAAAACTTGGGAGAAAACCTGCAAATTCCTATGAGCTGTCCCGCTTTTACCGGGCTTAAATTGGCCCCTCTGGCCCAATTTCGGTAGCATAACGGCAGTAGGAGGCTTCACAGACAAAATCCCCATGCAAACGGTGACTTTCCTGGCGCATACTAGCACTTTCCCAAACCTGGCGAGAATTTGTAGCATGCTAAATTCTCTAATTTCTATCCCGAAAATGCACTAGATCACCTGTATAGTGATCCCATCGCTTCTTTGATACTCCTAGGAGTATTAGGGATCAATTAGGGTCGAAACCCTAAACCTGCAAAAATACACAGCAGGCTGTATTTTACTGTTTCGGGCTCCGTTTTGCGTGCCGATTGCATCCGTAAAAAGCCCTTGAGCTTCCGCACCTGTAGGGCTACTTGCCCTTTGAATCGGACGAGATTTCTCACGTAAAATCTCTCCTAGTTCACCTGTACCTGTGGGGGATTAGCAACTAGTTAATCCAGTACTTGTGCAAGAGGCTCTTGCCTCGGCAATCGTGCATGAACCCACACAACTGTACATATAGATGAAAAGCCCTTGAGCTGGGCATTACGATTCTTTATTCAAAGGGGGAGAGAGGTGTGCGAGAGCGGAATCACTGCGCTACATAAGACAAGGGAGAAGGCAAGCTTTCCATTAAAGCTGTGATCACCTGCACCCACTACTCACACATACAGTAGTTCTTCATAATGAGAAAGAGTTAGCCCCCACTCTCGAATTGGGCGCCTCCTCTTCATGCAGATTTGGTAAAGTGATCTAGAGCCGCCATGTGTCCACTTTGCCTCTTTTGAGTTAAATACCTAGTACCCATCGGCTTATAAAGTGTAGCAAGGGGCCTAAATGACTTTGAACTGACCCAAGACACCCTTTTACTGCTCGGATCCCAATGCCGACTGGCTGACCATCTCGTGGTAACTTGCCCTTCCTGACTGTGGGTGAAACTCTCGGCCGTCGGCCGTTTCACACCGGCCACACAATGTCCGGTCGTTTGTGACTTTAAAAAGAGGGTCCAATTAAATAAAAATCAAGGGAAAGAAACCAGGAACTAAGGTTAGTGGTTGCCATAGCCTCGTGACATACCCCCCTCTTGAAATCGCAAACATCCTCGATTGCATGCCAGATATGCATGCCATAGATGATTTAGTGTGATCAACACCCTTTTATCAGCACTTGTATTTGCAGGAAAGGTCTTGAAACATAGATACAAATGACTTAATGAAACCTTCATACTTTTGTCATTTCATCTACGATAGAAGTGAGCATAATACTTTTAGCGTTTGTAGAGCAGTGTACACTTCTATTGCACTGAATCCGTATGTACATTTGATGTGCTAGCTCCATTATTACCCCTCTTTCGAACACGTTGAGTTGGGGCATACGTAAGTTGTAATCCAAAGGCCTCAAGGTTGTTGCAATATATTTGGTGACTCTGCAGTTCACACTCTTCCATCCACTTTGCATCCATAAGTGGATAGTTCCTGAACTTCACCAAATACTGTCGTGCAACTTTTTACTTAACTTGTCTTTCCTTGATCTGCTCAGGTACCAAGATTTCATCAAGTTCCTCAACTTCTGGTTGATCCTCATCTGGCATATCTTTTGGCGCATGTCCCACGAAGGGTCTTAGAAGACTCACGTGAAACGCATTATGAATCTTCCAAGTGTCAGGCAATTTCAGCCTATAAGCAACATTACTAATCTTCTCAAGTACTTGAAAAGGCCCATAGTATACAGAGCTTTGGAAACAACCTTTCCTGGCCCTTCATCTTCTTTAACCTTGCCTTTTTAAACCCCCCAATCACCAGGTGAAAACAAGAATTTATGTCGGTGACGATCAACAACCCTTTTCTGCTTTGCCCGAGTCTTCTTCAAGGCAAGCTTGATCTTCCTATACATTTCATCCATGTTCTTCACATATCGATATGCCTCAAAAATCTTGTCCTTTGTGTGCAAAATGGGAGGAACCTTTTTGCCACCCTCAACAATCTCAAAAAGTGCCTTGCCTGTTGGCGAATGCACCGCATTGTTGTATGCATACTCAAGCATGGGTAGATACTATTCCCACTTGCCCTTATTATCTAACACATAGCATTTCAACAGATCTAACACAGTGGAATTAGCCTCTCCATTAGTTTGTGGATGAAATGAGGATGAAAACTTGAGTGTTGTGGATCCATGTTTTCAAACAAGCCTCTCCAAAATAGGTTGGTCATATGAGGATCAGGATCACTGACAATAGACTGTGGCATACCATAGTATTTCAAGATATCGTACATAAACAGTCGTGCCATCTGATTAGATTTTATCTTCTTCCTGACAGGAATAAAATGGGCCTGCTTGTTGAACCTGCAAATAATGGTCCATATACCATCATTGTTAAATTAACACACCCCTCTGTTGCTTCACACCCAGGTCTAGGGCATGCATGTATGGCTAGTGTGCCTTTGGGCTGGCCACGCTTAGCATATGCATTTTCTCTGCATAGTCCGGCCGCCCACTTTTGGCCGCCCATCTTGTCCGGGCGCCTATTTATGGGGCTAGGAGGGTACCCACTTCCACATTATCTGATCATCGTGTATTCGGTCTCTTGCTCTGGTAGTCAGTGGGGGGTTGATCGCCACCTTTCCCCATCTCTGGCGTTTTGTCCTCTCTCTCTCTCTCTCTCTCTCTCTCTCTCTCACGCTTCCGCACATGCGCACTCTCACATGGTATCAGCATCGAGCTTTCCATGGTCTTGAGACTAGGTGCTTCTTCCGCATCAGGTCTTCCCTTCAAAGAAGAAGAAGACTAACCAGCGTTTTCTTTAAACAGCAGCGTTTCTACAATTTGCCTGCAAGAGGGGGTGGCGCCACCTAGTGGACAACTTCCATCGTGACGGAATGCTTTTCCATCTGCGTTTTTGCAGGAAACCTTCATATCTGCTGTCCTTTTCCTCGCCGGAAATGCCCCTTCTCCATTTGCGTTTTTGATCCAAATCTGTGTTTTTAGACAGCTGCTGCGTTTTTGCAGCAGGAGGGTAGCGCTCAACTTTGCTACACCAAATCTCGCCTGCTCGACGCGGCCTTGGCATCCCCTGCCTTGCCAGTCTTGTTCCTCTTCAGATCGGCAGATTTCAGCCATATCCACTGCTGTTTTCTCTGTTTTCAGCCCACCTTGGGTTGCTACATTGATTCCCCACCCTCCCTACACCCTCTGCACCTCTCCGGACCCTGCCGGGAGCGTATGAGCACGCTGAAAATCTCTGGACAGCATCACCTTGCGGTTGCGGTTTTGGGTGGACAGCAGCCTCTTGGCTTGTGTTTTTCACAGAGGAAGTTACCTCTTGCCAGGACACGATCCGGTGGTGGTCCATCCGGTTTCTCAGTGACTGCTACAGATACACGGTATCTTTGACATCGGCTTGATCATCTGCGGGCGTATGATCCTTGGGAGATCCATTCATTCCAGCCATCATTCGGCGGTTGCACACTCCAGAGGGGGTGGTGACTTGTGGTTTGCTATGGACACACCTATGCACTCATTAGAGGAGTTCACACGAGATATGGCCATGCTCATTGCATATGGGATTCCCACATTCCCAGAGAAGACACCACCATCTTGTGTGGACAGACACTTACCACTTGACCTCGACACGTCAGATCATTTGCTTACACAGGAGCATCTACATGGACTTAGGGAGAGGATCTTGGATCTCTTCTTGGACAGGTTCATTGCTTGGATCTACAGACTAGAGTGGGACTTCAGTGCTTTGGACTCTCTTGGAGAGTTTACCCGCGAGATGTGGGACATCAGGCATCATTACGCGACTACATCTGGAGTCACTCGGAAGTTGGCTTGGACAGTAGTGCAGTTGCTCTTCTACACTCCTGATCATTTGGATTGCTACCTTCAGAGTTACTTACACTCACCCTCGGTAACCTTACAGCAGACTTATCCCCCGACCTGGGCAGTAGGCCACTCCAGCTCATTCACATGAGAGCCACACCGAGATACAGTTTGGTGGCGTTGTTGGCGTGGATTTTGTTTTGGTTGATATCGGAGGATTGGAGGCAGGAGATACAGGCAAGACGATGCAAAAATCTTGGTCTGGCCACTTCAATTCACAATGCAGACTGCTCAGTCTGGTTTCCCTTCTTCTACAGGATGATTATGGTGCAGACAGCTTGGTCTGACCACACCTCTTCTCAGAGGCCCTTCACAGCCCAGACTGTTGAGTCTGGTTTTCCCTCATCTTGGATTACCCTACTTACTGGTTGGACACCATCTGGTGGTGGTCCGTGCGGTCTCTCGGTGATTGCTGCAGCTTACGGTAGCTTCTACAGTGCAAACTGCTTAGTTTGGCTTTCCTTGTTTCGAAGGACGTTTACGGCGCAGATTGCTACATCTGGCCTTCCTGGAGTTTTACATAGCTTAGCCACTGGGTTATAGGTTTATGATTGACAGGCCTTTGGTCATTCTCATGACGGTTCCTGGGCTTTCCCATTTTCTCTAGATGGTTTGACTATAGGCACCACAAATCCTAATGGGCAAGACACTTGCAGGTCTATTGACACTTCTTTTACAACAAGGAGTTGTTTTCACACTCAATTTGGGACCTTCACGCAGTGTCTTCACCTTATATCGGCGGAGTACAACAATTTGCTACACTGCTCGTGACCATCACTTTGTAACAAACCGTTGATGTGTCAAAGCCCTGAAGAAGGGGCCAACTTTCAAATGTCGGCTGAGGGGCCTAAACCCTAAGAAGAACAAGTAACAGAAGAAGAAGTCCTACCAACTTATGGGAACCCCGTTCGATGGGGCCTCAAATGACAGGATTAAAATAAAGCAGGACTTGCACACACACACACACACGAACTGATGACATGGCAGATTTTCAAAAATTGCACTGACATGATGACGTGGCACGTTGTACGGATTTCCGCGTTTTGCACTGACTGATGATTTGGCAGGTTGTACGGATTTTCGTGATTTACGCTGGCAACATTTTGGCTTTGCTTTTGGACCATATGCTTTTAAGTTTGAAGGCTTTTTTATTGTAAACTGCTTTTGGGACCTAGGGTCTTTAAATATGAGGTTAGGGCTCATTCTCTGGCATGCTTCCTGGAGAAGGTGTAGAGTCTTGAGTATTGGCTTGTACTGTGTTGATGCAATATAAAGAAATACTGAAGTTCAGTTGTTATTGAAGTGCTAAAAGTCTGTTTCAGTTTGTTCTTTTCTATTGGCATGTGGTGCCCGTCTTGTGACAGTGGTATTTATCAAAGCATCAGACGTGTGCTTTTCTAAAAGCATACCGGTCCTTCAAAAGAGCAGACAGAGCTATTGGAATTTGATTCGAGGTATCTTTGCCTTCCAACTCGGACTTATTAGCCACTCCTACCCTTACTTTGCGCATCGGGCGCGCTCCCGTCTTCATCGCTTATGTCTTACAGGGCATAAGCCATAAAGATCACTTGCAAGAGAAGGATCCAAGATTTGTTTCGAGCTGCTGTTTTTCTCAGAGACAGTACCATGCAGATGTCTATAGCTACCAAGCCGTACACTTCCAAGGACTTGGCAAGCTTTCAAGAAAACATTTTGCCCGAAGTTATATGGTTTCTGACATCTTCCTTCGGAGAGCAACTTCTGGCAGAGTGGGGTATTTTGAAATGCTTGCCATCGAAACCCTAGCAGATTATATCATGAAATTTCTCGACATCTCTCAGTAGATGTCTCTTCTCGAGTTGATAACCTTGGAGGTCCAGTGCGATTGCTATCTTGGGACTACCATCGCCGCCTAAGAAACACTGTTTGTCCAAGAGCTGATGGACCATGTTGTGCTCGGCTACGACCCTATGGAATGAACCTAACCCTAATTTTTTGGTGCAGGTTTCAGGATGGAAAGTCAATCGACTTTTCGAGCTCGATTGATGTCGAGATTGCTTTTTAAGTTTGAAATCTGTTTGAGAACTTGTTTGGTGATCCTGTTTGGAATTTGTTTGAAATGGATGGTATTTGTTTTGAACCTGTCTTGGTGCCGATTTGAATTGTTTGACTTTGGTTTTAATACTGGTTTCTTTGATTGGTGATTTTACTCCTGGGTGGAGAAATGAGAAATTATGTTTGAGAATGCTTGTTCATACTCATGGCCCGGACCCTTGTGGTTATTTGCGGGGGGAGTATTGAATGATTGAAAAGTGCTATTTTTTTTTACTCATAGCCCGGACCCTTGTGGTTATTTATGGGGGGAGTATTGTTGTTGTGCCGGACCTGGATGGTTATGCGGGAGGAGTATTAAGAAGTCTGAGCAGTGGTTACTCTCAGCACCTCCAAACGACGCAGGCTGCGGTCTGGGGGGGCGTTTGGTTGTAAAAGGCCTCTACATCTCCCGGCCCGAACCTTTTTAGGTTATGCGGGAGAAGTGATGAGGGAGTCGTTGAATATCGCCGGGCCCAGACCTTGTTAGGTTATACGGGAGAAGTGTTCATCGGCGGCTTTATATTTCTATGTCTTGTAACATGCATATGTAAGCATTTGTGTTGCATTGTGATGTGCAAGCTATTGAATATTCATAATTGGATGAGATTGCTTGGGTAGGTAATTTTTTAGTGCATCAAGACACCCGTGGAAGATCAGTACGGTTTGGGTGTGATGGCTAATTTTACTACACCGGAATATCAAGAGTTCCGATCTGGACGAAAGGAGAAGCTAACTCCTTGATCAAAAGAGCAGAAAGGAGAAGCTAACTCCTTAATAAAAAGAGCAAACTAATTGTCCCTCGGAAATTTTTGAGCTAACTTGAGTTGTTTTGCAGATATGCTGTAATCGCGGACAATTACTCTCTTTCAAGAAGGGGGGATGTAACAAACTGCTGACGTGTCAAAGCCCTGAAGAAGGGGGCCAACTTGTAGATGTCGGCCGAAGGGCCTAAACCCTAAGAAGAACAAGTAACAGAAGAAGAAGTTCTACCAACTTATGGGGACCCCGTTCGATGGGGCCCCAAGTGACAAAGGATTAAAATAAAGTAGGACCTGTACACACACACATACATTAAAATAAAGCAGGACCTGCATACACACACATACACAAACTGATGACGTGGCATATTTCCAAACATTGCGCTGACATGATGATGTGGCACGCTGTACGGATTTCCGCGTTTTGTGCTGACTGATGACGTGGCAGGCTATACGGATTTTTGTGATTTACGTTGGCAGCTTTTTGGCTTTGCTTTTGGACCATATGCTTTTAAGTTTGAAGGCTTTTTTATTGTAAACTACTTTTGGGGCCTCGGGCGTTTAAATATGAGGTTAGGGCTCATTCTCTGGCATGCTTCCCGGAGAAGGTGCAGAGTCTGGAGTACCGGCTTGTACTGTGTTGATGCAATATAAAGAAATACCGAAAGGGGATCAAGGTTTGGGGTCAATGCTCTCTGGGGTGGAATTCCGCCACTCTGTGTCGCGTGTCGTCCCTCTCTCTCAGTGTTCAATTGTTATTGAAGTGCTAAAAGTCTGTTTCAATCTGTTCTTTTCTATTGGCACGTGGTGCCCGTCTTGTGACACACTTTACCATGGAGATTTCTTGGCGGTCGGGACACCCCAGACTGCTGCTACACTCGCGGAGTTCGCCGGAGTATTGTCCTTTAGGGGACATTGTAGCAGACATCTTCATCATTTGCCTCACATCTTCGGCTTCATACCGTTTGTTCAGCTTCATGTGCTGAGAGGGGGTGTTAGATTTACACCACTCTGTTGCTTCACACAGGTCTAGGGCATGCATGTACGGCTAGTGTGCCTCCGGGCTGGCCACCCTTTCCCTATGCATTTTCTTTGCATAGTCCGGCTGCCCCCTTCTGGTCCGTTGGACGCCATCTTGTTCGGGCGCCTATTTATGGGGCCAGGGGGGTACCCATTTCCACATTATCTGATCATTGTGTATTGGTGTAAGGTGCAGCGGAATGAATGTTTGCGCTTTGCTCAAGATGAGTGCTCCGAACCATGCTCAAGGTTTCTTTTGTTCTTATGGAAGGTAGAGCCTTCCGTTCTTAATGAGAGAGTGCTATGGTCACAAACAAAGTGAATGGACACTATGCGTGCAAGTGTATGAGATTGAGAGATAGAGAGAAGAGAGATACGACACCAGAGACGTTGTAAAACCCTCCTCCGGCCCCACTCTCGTCGGCGAGAGTGGTCTACTTATGATTGCACAATCTGGTACAAATGGAATGCATGAGACTGATGCAAGTCTAGGCTATGTCGGCGATGACGACGGGGACGACAAGACCGACCTAAGGGCTGAAATCTGCAATCTTTCTAACGCTATGGGCTGAAATCTGCGACTGAGCCAAAATGCTGATTTTGGGGCTGTTTTCTGTGTGTCTTGGTCACTGAAAATCTACAGGTTTAGGGCTGAAAACTGATGGTCTTACCGGGCTGAATCTGCTACTCCTTTTAGGGCTGATCTTGATGGACTTTTAGGGCTGCAAATCACTGCATGTGCCGGATCTGCAAAGCTGAAAATGATACCAAAAACGCCAGGCTTTTGTGTTCCAAAAACGCTAGGTCTGCTGGTTTTCCAAAACGCTAGGGATGCTAGTCTTTCCAAAAACGCTAGCTTATTTGTGACTTCCGGCGATGAAAGACGATGCTGATGCAAGCGCTAGTGGTTGAGGATGGCTGGCGATGTTCCTCGTTGAAAACGCTAGGCAATGGGGAATCTGCTGCTTGGAGGGAACCACCAAGGCTTGGTCTTGCTGAGAAGTGGCCTGCTGAGCTTGGCTCCTGTTGCTCTTCTGGCATTTAGTGCTAGCTCTAGTTTGCTTATATACAAACTTAGCAAAATTTCCCTACCTACTTTCCAACAAAAGTCACTTAAAAATAATAAGTGAAAAATGTCAAAAATAGGGTAAATAGGTTAAATGCACTGGAAAATTCCCAGAAGGAATTTGATGGAATCTGATGGGAATGCTTATGATCATGCTGTGTGCAACCAGAGGATATGCATCTATACTAAGTGACTAGGCATGCACGGTCTACGAATAGACTCACAAAAGTGTCAGATCACTTCTAATCTAGACTGACTGGACTGACGGAAACCCTATTATGGTGTAGCTTGTCCACGGACACATAGGGTTCGATGTGTCACGTGACATCCCCTCCTGTTGAAAGTGAGGTACTGGTACCGAACTGTATGGCGTTGAGGGAGATCGCCAATAGCATCCAGAATCCTGGAAGGGACTCTTCGCCAGCCGACTCTGATGTGTGGGTCGTGCGGTACTTGAACTTCATAAAGGTCTGCAATGCTTGCTTCTTTGGGCCGCGCCGAAAGCGACACAAAGTCTTCTGAGTCTCCTTCAATGCTTCAACTTCGTCGAGAGTCATGCTTCTTTCTTCTTCAAGAATCTCCATGGCTGAAAATTCCTGAAACCATGAACATACCTATTCCATGTAAAGTGAGTGGAAAAAATCTTGTCTTCCTCAAAGACTGTGCATGCAATGTAGATGAACAAAGAGACGGAGTGCCAAACCGTTCACCACACACACGCAAACAATGAGATCGAATCTTTCTCTTCTGATTTAAATCAATCAATTGTGGCAATTCACAACGGAAATGCCCATGCTTGGTGCTCATACTTTCATGTGCTCTTTCTATAACTGTGTCGTGCCAAGGAAGAGACATGGAATATGACTTCCGTGAATGCATACTTGTCAGCTTTTCATGAAACATCCACATACATTCGTGCTCATCCATGAGTGAAACGTGCTCAATGTACAATATGTCATGCCTAGGAAAAGGGATCACATAAAGATGCTGACGAAAATACAGGAACGATCACGAAAGAAACACTCGAACAATGCGTGCGTATCAATCATGCGAACACATAATACTTCCTGTGAGGGTTCTTTGGATTTAGGCTCGAGAGCCAAGATCGGTTCTTCTTGAATGATCGAATCGTCGTGTGGGGGTTCTTTGGACCTCGACTCGAAAGCCAAGATCGGTTCTTCGTGATTGATAGAATTTGCAACGAGGTTAGCTTCGCTAGAAAAAGCATCCACTAACACATCATCCTTGTGAACAATCACATCATCTTCATGCAACTCATCATGCTTGTGAGAAATCACATCTTGATCATGCAAATCATCATGCTTGTGAGAAATCACATCTTGATCATGCAAATCATCATGCTTGTCATTGGCATCCAAATCATCATGCTTAGCAATATCATTCAAATCATCATGCTTATCTTTGTCATCCAAATCATCATGCTTGTCATAATCATGCAAATCCTGTGTGTCATGCTTTGAAGAAGAAGAGACTGAGAGAGTCTCCTTTTCCCGAATCTCTTGCATCTGTGCCCGAGCTTGAGAAACGAGTTGCAAGAACTCTTCCCTGTATTGGTCGCTCTTTCCTTTGACGGCGGCTGCAATTCTTTCTTGGTGTCTGCGCTCCATTTTTGCTTTTCTTTCTGCATATCTGCGTTCCATTTCTTCCATTCTTTTTGCATTTCTTGCTTCGCGTTCTAACTTCCTTTTCATAAACGTCTGGTCCAACTCCTCCATAGGAGTTAGTGCAATCCTTGACGTAGATGGGGAAGGGGGAGGGTCGGAAAAACCTCATGGTGGGGAAAATTCTTCTTCGCCTCTCTCATACTCATCACCTCCAAGCGAAGTATCCATTCCGCTTCGAGTGATGACCATTCTGAAGTCGTGGGTTCGTGTGGTCTTGGGTTCTTAAGTTCACGAGGAACTTGGGTTCTTGGGGGTCTTGGTTCTTGGGGTTCTTGAGTGTCTTGAGGTTCTTGAGGTTTTCTTTCGCTTGCAATCTGTGTTTGAGAAGGATCTTCTCTTCACCCGAGTTCTGCTCCTTTCTGCGGGCGCACCCCTTGGCAGCCTTGTGCTCACACCAAGGTTGCTTTTTCCCACCTCACGTCGATTGGCCGGCGGCTAAGTGCACGGTCCGCTCTCAATGAGTGAAAAGAGACACAAGAGGAGGTTGGACAAGCCCTTCTTTCTTGGGATTCCTGTCACTCTTCAAAAACACGATTAGGAATCGACACGCCCAAGCGAACTTGGGTTCGTGTGACCGCAACAAGCAAAAAAAATTCTTGTGATTCTTGTGGTTCTTTCCTTGAGTGATACAGAACACTGCCAAAGCTCTGATACCAATGTTAGGTGCAGCGGAATGAATGTTTGCGCTTTGCTCATAATGAGTGGTCCGAACTGTGCTCAAGGTTCCTTTTGTTCTTATGGACGGTAGAACCTTCCGTTCTTAATGAGAGAGTGCTATGATCACAAACAAAGTGAATGGACATTGTGCGTGCAAGTGTATGAGACTGAGAGATAGAGAGAAGAGAGATACAACACCACCTCCTCCGAAGGCCCCACTCTCGTCGGCGAGAGTGGTCTACTTATGATTGCACAATCTGGTACAAATGGAATGCATGAGATTGATGCAAGTCTAGGCTATGTCGGCGATGATGACGAGACCGACCTAAGGGCTGAAATCTGGAATCTTTCTACTGCTGTCCAAAAACGCTATGGGCTGAAATGTGCGACTGAGCCAAAACGCTGATTTTGGGGCTGTTTTCTGTGTGTCTTGGTCTGTCACAAAGTGATGACGTGGCGGACAACAGAAATCCTAATTTACCCTAATTTCCGAAAATCGCGGAGGCTGAAAAAAAATATATTTAAAAAATAAAAATAAAAATGATGAGCGACGCAAATTTCGCTTTTTCTCTACGCAATGAGAAAGAGAGAGAATGCTTTTGCTTTCAAGTTTTGACTCTCTGTGAGAGAGAGAGAGAGCAATTGCTTTTGATTTGAAGCTTTTGGGGCTTTGCTTTTGGGCATCCCTTGTAACCTTTAAATTAGTGGTGAGGGCCTCACTTCTCAGAGCATCTGGACGTAGAGTCTGAGAGTGAAACCCTACCCACTCTCTTGTACTTTGATCTGATTAATATAACAAGAAATACCGAAAGGGGCGCCAGTCTTTGGGGCCAATATCTCTAGGCACAGAACTCCGCCGGGCCAGTGCAAATCTATTGTGATCTGTGAATTGTTTTGAAGTGGTTATTTGGTGCTGTCGCGGTTGATTCTTGACTTGGAGTGTCCAAGTCTGTTACAATGGTATCAGAGCACGGCCGATTTCTCTTCTACGGGAAATCCGATCCCCAATTTTTTTTCCGCGGCACCTATGGCTTCACGCAAGGATCAGTCGACTCCCTCTGCATCTAGAGATGCAGGTTGGGATCACAACGAAGATTCAGACAGAGAGTATGGCCCGCCTCGGCCTACTCAGGCGAAGCAAAGAGAGATGAAGCGTCGTCAATTGATCGGCGTTGCAACAAAGATGATGCTCAGTTTTGCGAAGGATCCGAAATTGGCAAAATATATGAGCGAGACTTCTTTTCAGGAAGTGCATGAACAATGGCAGAAAACCACTACACCACCACTGAAACCCGCTCTCAAGAAACCTTCTGATCACAAGAAATATTCAGAGAAGGAATTAGAAGAGGTGGTTGATGCACGGATTGCTCAGCTTTTTGACGCGCAAAAGAAAGCCAAAAAGCAGAAGAAAAGCACTGACTTCCCGGGATATTTGGGTCGTCAGTCGACTTTTGACAAGGCAAAGAAACGGAAGAAGCGTGTTCGATTTGAAGGAGTACCCAGTTCTTCTTCTTCTTCTTCTTCTTCATCTGACAGTTCTTCTAGCTCTTCAGATTCGAGCGAAGAAGACAGAAAAGGTAAAAAGCGAAGCAAGAAACAAAGCTTCAGAAAGGGCAAGAAAAAGGCAAAGAAGGCTACATCTCGCCTAGAGACTGACAGTTCTACTGAGGACTCGTCTACAGACAGCTGAGATTCCGATGACGGAAACTTTTATGCGAACAAGAAGAATTTTTACAAAGCTAACCAGTATGACTTTCTCGAAGATAAAAGCAAGAAAGTCCGAGAGTTTAAGGAAGGTGGCCACTCGATCGAGTTTGATACTTTTTCAGGATACTCAGATGCTTCGAAGGCTGTCTTTTATACAGCAGTTTGACATCTCTTTCGCAGGAGGACGCTATTCAGAGCACTCCAAGATTCGGAGAGCTACCTCTTACTTTAAGGGGAATGCTCGTACTTGGTGGTCCACGCTTCTTTTAAACAAGACTGCGCCAGTTAAATGGCTGAAATCTAAGAAGCTTTTTATTTCTTCTTGGTTGACGCAAGAATATGAACGAGATATACGAGTTGCTTGGAACCATCTTTGGATGAGCAAGAAAGATACAATCAATGCTTATTGTGAGATTCTGGAGCTCTTTTCTACCCGCCTCTTCATTCAAGAAGATCTCGTTCAGAGAACAGATTGAGCGGGTTACCTTGGGTCTACCTACAGAGATCCGAGATCACTGCTTGGAACAGAAGTCAGCTTCTATTCAGGAGTTGATGAGTCATGCGAAGTGCGGCTTTGCCACTCACTCTAGCAGTCTGACCTACCCCACAGATGAGGCCATGACACAACGAGCCGAACAGACTTCTGGGAATGAAAGTAGAAAGAAAAAGAGCAACCCAGAGAAAAAGGATGCACGACCCAAGCTTACTCCTGAGGAGAGAGCTCGCTTCATCAGAGAGAGGAAGTGCTTTGGATGCGGGGAACATGGACATATCTCCGCGAAGTGCCCTAAAAAGGCACAAAAAGAACAGAATGATAAAGACTACGACGGGCCTGAGAGTTCGAGAGCAGTTGAGGAACGTGGCAGAAAAGGCAGATAGAAAAGCAGAACTGGTACCACATGGCGTGGGACTTGCACCGAATCAAATGAATGAAAGTACAAACTTTGCCGCTTTTTGGGGCAAAGTGAAGGATCAGGAAGCTCTTTTGAAGGAGCCAAGGCCAACTTCTTTTCACTTGGAATTGGCGGCTCGATTTGGAATTACGCTCGATAGACTGACGCCACAGGCGGAGGTAGTTCAACTGGCACCCGGATGGGATGTTGCCATTACACCGAGCATTGGCAAACTTCGTTTGCAATGACACAGGGTGTTCAGGGCACTCGAGTGACGTTCTACTCAGGATCCCTTGGTACCACAAGAACTACGCCGTGGTTGACTACCGAGCCGAGAAAGCGACTTTTATAAATGAAGGGCAGAGATTGTACTTGATGAACTTCAGTTTCTTACTCATTCTTTTGGGAGAGAACTGAACGATGGATGAAGGTTGAATATGTTTTGACCTGATCAAAAGAACGCCAAGATTTTTTCTCCACACTCATGCCAATTTCTTTTTAGAGGGCCTGAAGATCAAACCATTGATCTGATACTTGGAAGCACGCCACCGAACCGGCCACCTTACCGTGTGAGCCGAGTATAGAATGAAAAGATTATGAACCTCGTGAAAGACCTCTTGGAAAAGGGTCTTGTCCAGCATAGTACTTCACCGTATTGCTCTCCACTGTTGTTGGATTTGAAGAAAGACGGATCTTGGAGAATGTGTATTGATTATAGCGCTCTCAACGAAATCACCATCAAGAACAGATTTCCGATTCCTAGGATCGATGATATACTCGACAGGTTACAGGAATCCTCGTGCTTTAGCAGGATTGACATGAAGAGTGGATATCATCAGATCCGAATCGCGCCGGGAGACGTCTACAAGACAGCCTTTCGGACGACTTTTGGGTTATTTGAGTTTTTGGTGATGGCTTTTGGCTTAACCAATGCTTTGCGACATTTAACCGGATGATGGACAGGATTTTTCGAGAGTACAGGGTATTTGTTGGCACTTTCTTTGATGCTATCATTGTTTTCTCCAAGAATGAAGCAAAACACAGAGATCATATGCTTCAGAGATACATTTTTTTTTTTTGAGACACTTTGTCTCAGCAACAGGAGTGCAAATGGATCGGGCCAAGATAGACACTATCCGTAATTGGCCCGATTTGAAGAATGTCCATGAAGTTGAAAGCTTCTTGGGACTATGTTCGTACTACAGACGGTTCATTCGAAAGTTTGCAGAGGTTGCTTCCCCTTTGCATATCTTGATACAGAAAGGAGTCCCTTTTCTCGTGGGGATCCACAGAGGTGATTGCCTTTCAGACATTGAAAGAGAAATTGACTACAGGACCAGATTTGACTTTGCCGGACTTGCAAAAGTCATTTGAAGTATTTTGTGATGCTTATGGTCGTAGTTTGGGTGCGGTCTTGATGCAAGCAGGCCATGTCATAGCTTACGAGAGCCGTTTGTTCTCTAGGCCGGAGATGACAGCACAGATTTATGAGAAAGAGCTTTTGGCGGTTATCCATGCTCTTACTCAGTGGTGGCATTACCTACTTGGAGCGGATTTTACTGTCTTTACAGACCATCAGAGTTTGCGCTACTTCTTGTCACAGAAGCAGCTTTCGGAAAAGCAGATGCGGTGGGCGAACATCTTGTCACAGTTTCACTTCCAGATTGTCCATGTGCAGGGACAGAAGAATGTAGTGGCAGATGCTTTGTCTCGGAAGCCGTTGGTTGAAGGTACTGGCTATTTCCGCGATACATCATAAGAGCTTCGAGGATATGGTCGATCAATATGCCACAGATATAGATTTTGCAGATATTTTCACACGGATATGGGATGGGGAGAGAGTAGCTGGATACTCCCTTCGAGAAGGCTACTTGATGAAAAAGACTATGTTGTGCGTTACACAACCGTTGAGGGAAAAGGTTATGACTGAAAATGCCATTGTCCACCTTTTACGAGTCACCGCGGCATTGCTACCACCATGAAGGGGTAGAGAGTTACTTTTTTTTTGGCCGAGACTCAAAAAGGATGTGGAAGAGTTTGTGCGCAATTGCTTAGTATGCCAGAAGGTCAATTTTGACAGGCATAAGGCACAAGGATTGTTAAAGCCTTTACCCATACCCACCCGCCCCTGGAAAAGTATTGAAATGGATTTCATTTTTGATCTCCCGAGAACACAGAATGATCCCGATGATTTTTCGATTACATGGCACGTCTGAGACGATTGTCTCCGACAAAGACCCCAGATTTATGAGTTTGTTTTGGAAGGCAATTTGGGAGAACATTGGCACGCGGTTGCAGTTCTCGTCATCGTTCCACTTGCAGACTAACGGGCAATTTGAGATTGCCAATTCAGTGATTTTAGATTTATTGAAGTCTTGTATCTCAGATCAGAAGACTCAATGGGAAAAGAACTTACCTTTGGTGGAATTTGCCCACAATAACACGATACACTCTTCGACGGTGTGAGTGGGAGGAAAACACACACAACGCCTCTATAATGACCCGACACACACTCTTGGGATGATACACACACATTATGGGGCACCACTCGGCTTACACAACCAGCCTGGCCGAGACAGGAAACACACTGACGGAGTGAGAAGAGAGAGATTTTCCACTTGCCCACTCAATACTCACACATACACACTCACACACACACTCTCAATTCAGCTCAAAGGAGGCAAATTACTGTTGTTTAGACTAAATGAAGCTCAACCCAACACCAATGGGGCAAATAGGTTACACAGTATTGAGGAAATACACCATATACAACCACAAAGTTAAGCAGAGGCTTCACTCACCGGAGAAGATTACATAGAAAAACAGCAGAAAATCTGTGAGGAATTTGGCAAAATGGACAGCGCCATTGCGTCCGGAACGCCCAAAAACCCCAGTCTACAATGTCAAAGTGCTCAAATCCGACCTCGGATGAGCAGTTTAGGACCAAAAAATGCTCCAAAAACAGCAAAAACACACTTGCGGCTGTTCCTCCTCTCTTCTCCACATTTTTTCTGGTCCTCTCTTTGTTTTTTCAGTTCCCACACTTAGCTTTATTAGTTGGGCACCCGTGGCCTTTTAGATGACCTCAAACGGACCCCGAACAGGCCAAAAACTGATCTCGCAGTGCATAGTTGTCACCTTTTTTGCATCATCCGCACACCTGGCACTCAGTTTTTCCAAATAATGCAGCCCGCAACCACGTGAAGTGGCCCCAAAAAGTGGTCCTCATGATGACCTTTCTGCATAAGTATCACAAGAAAACACCCACGTCGTGTCCATACTTCTCCGCGTGCAAGTATTGACCCCATTCGACCTCTTGACGTCACTCAATGCCATCTGACGCACCTGCTTACCTCATGTCGTTGGTCCGCGGATAGCTTCCTCGAGAAGTTTTACGTGCTACCAACTCCTCCTTATTGTAGAAAAAACACAGTGGTACTGGTAATAGTGAAAATCGATGCACTATGTACACCCTGTCCTACCTGTACACATGTGGGCCCCACGTGACCACCTGGCTGTGAAAAATGGGCAATTCTTTATTTGATGCACCATGCATGTATATGTACATATGCACAATCCCTTGCTCCAAAAAACTCCAGACATAATTTGCCCATCCCCTAGCCTGCTAGATCATTCATGATCAGCAGCAACAAAAAGCGATATGAAACTCGTAGCGTCACAAGTCTGCTCATCCCTCACCAACAGTGCTTGATCCACAGACAACTCATCTTGCTCCACCATCATCAATCTAGCATGATACAATTTAAGACGCAATCCATTTACCCTTGACTTATGTAGAACACCATCCAGGTTAGCCAGCTGATATGTGCCATTTGGAAAACACTCCACTACCTTGAAAGGGCCTTCCCACTTAATTTGAAACTTCTTTTGGAAGGTGTTGTCCAGCTTACTGTTGTAGCGCAAAAGCAAGTCATGTTTCTTGATACCTTACTTTTGACCTTTTCATTTATCTTTGCAGGCAATAGTGCTTCCTTTCCATACACCAAATAAAATGGAATAAACCCTGTACCTGTCTTCACCGAAGTACGGTAAGCCCATAATGCACTAGGCAATTCCAAATCCCAATTCTTTCCTTGGTGCTCTGTCACTTTAGAAAGAATTTGTACCAACTCACCATTGAATCTTTCATTTAAGCCATTACACTGCGGGTAATAAGGAGTGGTATGCTGGTGCCTAATCTTCATCTTTGTGCATAAGAAGTCTAGCAGTTTAGCTCTAAATCCTGGCCCCTTATCTGAAAGTAGCTCTAATGGCACCCCAAACTTGCAACATATTTCATCATACACAAATTTTGCCACATCCTTTGCAGTGATCTGTTTTACTGCTATAGCCTCTGCCCATCTAGAGAGATAGTCCACTGCAGTCAAAATATAGCTTTTGCCCCTGCTCCTGATAGGTAACGGGCCTATTGCATCAATCCCCCACTTTTCAAACACATCAAACGCCATAATGGTTTTTTGTAGCTCTGGCTTCAACACTCTCTTCCCAAATGCTTGACACCTATTGCAAGACCTACACCAATGGTGAACATCCTTGTGCAAACTAGGCCATACATACCCCTCTTGCAATATCTTATGCAAGGTGATCTTTAGAGCAAAATGGCCACCACATGCGCCTTCATGATTCTCTTCCAACACTTTGTAAAGCTCCTTCCGCCAAGGTACACGTCTCAACACGAGATCAGCCCCTTTCATGTATAAGACATCACCAATCAATTTGTACCTGTATGCTCTACACACAAAGCCATACTTCTTAGACTTCTGAATCTCCTTTGGAATGATTCCTGTTAGCAAAAACTCCTCTTCTTGAGCCAAACTTTCCCCGACCATGGTAAAGAGGTAAGTTGGTCCTCAACACAAATAGCTCCCCAATCATGCCTTGAGCCGCTTCATGTGCCTCCCCATTTAGAGCACGTTCAATGTGTCTGATGCTCCATGCTTGAAACTTTTTTAACAGGCCTTTAATTTTGAAACACATTTCCTTCAATGAGCTGTTCTTGCTCTTCCACACACCCAGCACTTGCTTCACCACTAACAAGGCATCACCTTTTATGCTCAACCTTCTAACCCCATGCTTCAAACAAATGTGTAATCCAGCTTCCAACGTAGCATATTCAGCCTCATTGTTACTACGCGCATCCAACTTGAACCCTCTCTTGCATACTAGCTTCCTCTCTGGATCATAAAGTGCTATACCCGCTGAAGCTGCATCATGGCACTTTCTGTATAAACCATCAAAGAATAACACATGTGCATTGCTGATCTGTGGCACTTCTTCAACTACCTTTCTCACCACCTCTTCCTTAATAATAAGGGGATTCTCCTTGTAGGTCAACAAATCAGCTAGGGTAGCCCTTGTACTATCTTCCACTAGAAAAGAGAACTCAAACTCTTGCAGCTCAATTACCCATTTCTTCACCACATTTGACATGTTAGTGCCATTAATTAACTGTGGCAAAAAGGCATAACTCGTCAAGAAAACAAAAGGTCGTGGTAGCAAGTAATGACGAAATCGTCGACAAGCAAATATTACACTAGCCATCACTAGCTCTACTTCCGAGAACTTTCTCTCCGCTACCAACTTCACTCGGCTTGCACAATACACTCGCCTCATAGAATGGCTGCCCTTCCCCTTTTGCAATAGCATGGCTCCAATGGCATCATCCCCTACTGAGGGATTTACATAAAAAACTTTCTCCCAATCAGGAGCCTGCATGGCTGACAACCCCCCTAACACCTCTTTCACCTCTTGAAACACTTCTTCACACTTGTCATCCCATTGCAATGGATCATGCTTTGCCACTTGTTGTAATGGATAAAGAATCTGAGAAGACAATGGAATAAACCTTGCCATGTACTTCACTTTGTGTATAAAGGTTGCCAATTGCTTCGTACTCGTAGGTGATGGAAGAAGAATAATAGACTTAACCTTGTCTGGATCAGCCTCAATGCCATTTTCTGACACCATGTGGCCCAATAATTTCACCCTTGGCTGTGCTAGATGACATTTCTTTGGATTTAGTTGTCTTCCACATTCATCATATCGAGCCAATACCATCTGCAGCTTCTCATGGTGTTCAACCCTACTGCTATAAACACAGAAGTCATCCATAAAATCTTTAACACAACTACCAATGAATGGTTCCAACACCCAATTTGCTCTCTCTTGATAGAAGGATGGTCCATTTGACAACCCAAATGGAAATATTGTGTAGCAATAGCAGCCCCATGGCGTAATAAAAGTGGTCTTTGTGCGGTCTTTAAGAGCAATCTTCAATTGAAAATAGCTTGAAAAACCATCACACACACTGTATCTCTCATAACCTGCCACTGAATCCAAGATCTGATCGATGAATGGAAGAGGATATGGGTTCTTCTTAGTGGCTGCGTTTAAGGGTTTAAAATCTACACAAATTCTCCACTTCCCATCCTTCTTTGGATTGACTACAACTGGACTCACCCATTCTGTGGTCTCCACAGGGACTATGAACCCTGCCTTCAACAACTTGTCCACCTCTTCTCGCAAGGCTTCCATTTGCTCTTGACCCATCCTTCTTAGCCTTTGCCGCACTGGCTTAGCACCTTCTTTCAGCTCTATATGCATCTCTTCGCCCTTGAACCCTCTGATCTCTTCATATGAAGTAATGAACAAATTAGGAAAACTAGCCAGCATGTGCAAATATATATCCTTCTCCATAGCTGAGAGGTCTCCACTGATCATTTGTGTCATCAATTCCTGCTTCTTTGACAACTCAACCTTGGTTTGCATCAGCCCTTCAATCACTTCATAAGGCCCTTCACTTTCATTCTCAACTTCATTTGCAAATGCAACTAAACCAAACTCCTGGATTTCTTTGTCCATCAAAAGAAATGCAACATCAGCATCCTCCCAACCCTGCTGGCATCACATGAAAATCAACCACTGCCTTTGCATCATATGCCTCCACTTCTAAGCTCTTTACAACACCCAAGCATTTTACTTTTTGATGGTTTGCCAATCTGATCCGAAAACCTGACACTCCAGCCACTGTGAGACCCATCTTCTCAACGCATGAGTGTGTTATGACGTATATTTGGGCTCCACCATCCACATAACCTTGTCCCAAATTTTTCCTTTTATGCCACACATCTACTATTGGACAAATGTCTGGTAGCTCATCCATTGCCAACACCTTTACTGAACCTCTCTCTGGCTCTTTCTCCATTGGGTTAACCATCCTCTTCCACTGTCGCTTTAGCTTAGGCACCATCTCTATAAGCTGCCCAAAAGTAACATCTGCCTTCCTGCTCGTCAGATCCTCCTTCAAGTCATAGCTTAATTGCCCATCCCCTAGTGGAAAATCTGAAACATGAAACTTTCGACGAGCTCTCCTTTTCTTCTTGGCCTTGACATCCTCACCTTCATGGCTCTTTCCTTTCTTCTTACTAGGACCTGGGGCACTTCTTCCTTCCTTATCCTCTGTGGTCCTCTTCCCAATAGGCATCACTAATGTATCCTCTAGCTTTGATATCTTCTCCAAGGTGACTACACTTAGCACTTTTGTCTTTCCCTCTTCCTCTTGGGTCAGTGCACTGGTTCCTTCGTCTCTCTTAATTTCGATGCCATAATCATTTGACTTAGTTAGCACCTGTCTTGGCAATGGATACATGTCTCCCCCCATCCTTGGTGGCTTATCACATTGCGGGCTGATGTGACCCAACTCTCCACAATTATAACATGTGGGCGTCTGCCTCCAAAACCTACCATTGCTTTGTCCAACACCATTCCTAGGCCTTTCTTCACCTCCTGGCTGATTTGCAAACCTCCCTCGACCTCGATTATTTCCCACTTGACCTAGCATGTTTATGCTGAGATTCTTCATCAAATCTACCACTTGCCTCATGTCTTGTCTTAGCCCATCATCTTGCACCGATGTAGTGACCACTGCTGGCATAACCTGAGTAGTAACAGGAACCACTGGTTCATGATGAACCCCTGACATGCGACCTTGTAAAGACTCTATAGGCTGAAATTCAGACCTCATTGGCAAAGACTCCACCCCTAACTGGCTCATTTTCCTCAGCTTCCACTCTTTGTTCCTTGCTACCTCTAGTGCATCTTCATATGTCCTAGGCTTTTTTAGCTCCACTCTCCAACTTATATCCTCCCAAAGACCAGCCAAGAACCTGTCCTTCTTTATCATGTCAGGCGGGGGTACCTGTGGTGCTAAGGCCTTGCACATTCGCTCCCATGCCAATGAAAACTTACGTATGTACGCATCTATTGGCTCACCTTCCTTTTGCACCAAAGCCTGTACTTCTTGCCACACTTTGTCAGGATCTTCTATCTTCACAAACTCCACTTTCCAACCCATGTCGTAGATTGTCCCAACTCAACCTTACAGGTGGATCAGCCACACGCAACTCCTCTTCAAATGCTTTAGACCAAACTCGTGCATCTCTCTTCAAACAAATTTGGAGAAGGCGTAACATCTGCGCAGGGTCATGAATCTGGTTGCTAATGTAGGCAACCTCCATCTTTTCCAAAAAATCTTCCACATCTTCATCACTTCTTCCATGAAACTCCGGATAAGAGAAAGCCATGGCTACCCAAGTTACAATGCTTTGAGAACCCCTTTGAACACACGTGCAAGAACCCAAAACTTTTGACTACCCAATCCCCAGAAACTTCAATGGAGCTCAACTTTAGATAAGGACAAACACATGCACATCAAATGAGTTTTCATAGTTGATCATCGGAATTACAACAGGCAAAGGACATTCCAAGATCTCTCATAATCTTCTTGGCCCGAACATAAAGACTATGCGCTGCTGGAAAAAAATCTTCCTGGACACATGAACATTTATCTGGATTCTTTGAGTTAAATGAAATGGAATGAATTGAGGGTCATTTTGATCATCCATTAAAGCCAACCATGAAGCTCCCAAGAAGGCACACCTGACTTAATCTCTGATTTTGCCAAAATTTGAGCAGCATAACAGCATAAATGGCTCAAAAGACCAAAGAACCAGCCATCATAACTTGGAAAAATTTTGGCAGAGTTTCCCTAGAAATAGAGCAGTAGGAACCCAAAATATAGACTGTATATGTATGCATAAACTGTCAACAATAGAACCCGAGTATCAAGTAGGACTCACTAGTACATAGCCTATGGCGAGGTCACAAAAAGGGTGCTCCAGCTACCTGTATCACCGAAAGGATCTCCACATTTGAGAATCCCCCAGCTCAATAAAAACCTCACGCTATCGACCCTCACACGAAGGCTAATGCAAATCGCGTATAGTTAAGTCTCAGAAATGACTATCTTCCAGACCAAGTCTTAGAAATGGCTGGGACTTCCAAATAAAACCATATATGGCTCCACAAAGGCGTACCATGGCAGTTTCCACAAGTAACGTACAATCCAACAGACAATGCGCTCAAACAGGCGCCTAGTGATGCATACCCACAACAATTGCAAGTGACATCACTGCTAGTATATCACTGTACTCCAGCTACCTGTACCTTTGTGAATCACCTGTATCTGTACCTGTACCTGGACCTGTCCCTGTAACCTGTAACCTGTAGCCCCGAATCTCGAAGCTTGAAGCTCGAAGCAGAAGGTACTCGAAGAAGATCCTCCGTGGGGGCGCCAAAAGAATGTGAGTGGGAGGAAAACACACAACGCCTCTATAATGACCTGACACACACTCTTGGGATGATACACACACACATTATGGGGCACCACTCGGCTTACACAACGAGCCTGGCCGAGACAGGAAACACACAGACGGAGTGAGAAGAGAGAGATTTTCCACTTGCCCACTCAACACTTACACATACATACTCACACACACACACACTCTCAATTCAGCTCAAAGGAGGCAAATTGCTGTTGTTTAGACTAAATGAAGCTCAGCCCAACACCAATGGGGCAAATAGGTTACACAGTATTGAGGAAATACACCAGATACAACCACAAAGTTAAGCAGAGGCTTCACTCACCGGAGAAGATTACATAGAAAAACAGCAGAAAATCTGTGAGAAATTTGGCAAAATGGACAGTGCCATTGCGTCCGGAACGCCCAAAACCCCAGTCTCCAATGTCAAAGTGCTCAAATCTGACCTCGGATAAGCAGTTTAGGGCCAAAAAATGCTCCAAAAACACACTTGCGGCTGTTCCTCCTCTCTTCTCCACGTTTTTTCTGGTCCTCTCTTTGTTTTTTCAGTTCCCACACTTAGCTTTATTAGTTGGGCACCCGTGGCCTTTTAGATGACCTCAAACGGACCGCGAACAGGCCAAAAGCTGACCTCGCAGTGCATAGTTGTCACCTTTTTTGCATCATCCGTACACCTGGCACTCAATTTTTCCAAATAATGCATCCCGCAACCACGTGAAGTGGCCCCAAAAAGTGGTCCTCATGATGACCTTTCTGCATAAGTATCACAAGAAAACACCCACGTCGTGTCCATACTTCTCCGCGTGCAAGTATTGACCCCGTTCGACCTCCTGACGCCACTTGATGCCATCTGACGCACCTGCTTACCTCATGTCGTCGGTCCGCGGATAGCTTCCTCGAGAAGTTTTACGTGCTACCAACTCCTCCTTATTGTAGAAAAAACACAGTGGTACTGGTAATAGTGAAAATCGATGCACTATGTACACCCTGTCCTACCTGTACACATGTGGGCCCCACGTAACCACCTGGCTCTGAAAAATGGGCAATTCTGAGAAGGCATGTCTACAAAAGAAAAAGGGAAAGGAGAGGCTTTTTCCAAAGGTTAGTATGCGATACTACGGACCTTTCCAGATCACTAACAAGATAAATGATGTCTCCTTCCGATTGAAACTGCCAGATACTTGGGAGGATTCACAATGCATTGCATGTGAGTCTCTTGAAACCTGTTAAGGGTGATGTGCCTGATGATGGGGAGCCTGATGAGCAACCCGAAGTGGAAGAAAACGAGGAGATCCTTGTTCCTGAACAGATTTTGGCACATAGGGATACGAAGAAAGGTAAAGTCCGAAGGCGGTTCTTGGTTAAGTTCAAGAAATTTCCTGCATTTGATGTGAAGTGGATGGAGGAGGAGGACCTAGCAGATACTCCTCGGATTGTGAAACTTTACCTCGATGTTGTGGTTTAGCATAGTCTACTCGAAACGGAACCCAGAAATTCAGCTTGGCCGAAGATCTGGTGCAGTGGGATGCACAAGAGGGGAGTTACTCCGCTCCTTTGTCAACAAATGTCTTGATTTTGATACTAAAGTCACTGATGTCTCTTTGAGCTTTAGGGATACTGAGAGCTGACAGTATTCTGCTGGATGACTTTATAAAATGGAATTCCTGATAATGATACTGATTTGTTCTTGACTTCTTTTGAGTGCAGGAATTGAAAGCCGAAATGACTGTAGCATTTTGGCTGATTGATCTCGAATAGACATGGTTGCAATAGGGGTTAGTCAATCGGACATCGATGAGGTCCCGATTGGACCTAGATGTGATTGCTAGCTACATTGCTGATAAATCATGGTCTAAGATCCGAATGAATGTTGAATGTCATGTGATGTCCTGTGATGTCGTGTGATGTGACTGTCGATTTTGTACATGTGCTAGATATGTGTTCCTAGTACGTAGGTACTAACAGTCAATGTCTGCTAAGACGGTTATGGCTTTTGTCGGTTTTACAGGCGTAATCGCGGTCGATTACAATGCTTTCAAGAGGGGGGTATGTCACAAAGTGATGACGTGGCGGACAACAGAAACCCTAATTTTTGTCAGAAACCCTAATTTTTGAAAATCGCGGAAGCTGAAAAAAATAAAAATAAAAATGATGAGCGACGCAAATTTCGCTTTTTCTCTACGCAATGAGAAAGAGAGAGAGAATGCTTTTGCTTTCAAGTTTTGACTCTCTGTGAGAGAGAGAGCAATTGCTTTTGATTTGAAGCTTTTGGGACTCTGCTTTTGGGCATCCCTTGTAACCTTTAAATTAGTGGTGAGGGCCTCACTTCTCAGAGCATCTGGATGCAGAGTCTGAGAGTGAAACCCTACCCACTCTCTTGTACTTTGATCTGATTAATATAAAAAGAAATACCGAAAGGGGCGCCAGTCTTTGGGGCCAATATCTCTAGGCACGGAACTCCGCCAAGCCAATGCAAATCTATTGTGATCTGTGAATTGTTTTGAAGTGGTTATTTGGTGCTGTCGCGGTTGATTCTTGACTTGGAGTGTCCAAGTCTGTTACATGGTCACTGAAAATCTGCAGGTTTAGGGCTGAAAACTGAGGATCTTCAAGGCTGAAAACTGATGGTCTTAGCGGGCTGAATCTGCTACTTCTTTTAGGGCTGATCTTGATGGACTTTTAGGGCTGCAAATCACTGCATGTGCTGGATCTGCAAGGCTGAAAATGAAACCAAAAACGCTAGGCTTTTGTGTTCCAAAAACTCTAGGTCTGCTGGTTTTCCAAAACGCTAGGGATGCTGGTCTTTACAAAAACGCTAGCTTATCTGTGACTTCCGGCGATGAAAGACGATGCTGATGCAAGCGCTAGTGGCTGAGGATGGCTGGTGATGTTCCTTGTTGAAAACGCTAGGCAATGGGGAATCTGTTGCTTGGAGGGAACCACCAAGGCTTGGCCTTGCTGAGAAGTGGCTTGCTTAGCTTGGCTCCTGTTGCCTCTTTTGCCATTTAGTGCTAGCTCTAGTTTGCTTATATACAAACTTAGCAAAATTTCCCTACCTACTTTTCAACAAAAGTCACTTAAAAATAATAAGTGAAAAATATCAAAAATAGGGAAAATAGGTTAAATGCATTGGAAAATTCCCAGAAGGATTCTGATGGAATCTGATGGGAATGCTTATGATCATGTTGTGTGCAACCAGAGGATATGCATCTATACTAAGTGACTCGGCATGCACGGTCTCTCACAAAAGTGTCAGATCACTTCTAATCTAGATTGACTGGACTGACGGAAACCCTGTTATGGTGTAGCTTGTCCACGGACACATAGGGTTGGATGTGTCACGTGACAATTGGGTTACTTGCTTTGGTAGTCAGTGGGGGGATTGATCGCTCCCTTTCCCCATCTTTGGCGTTTTGTCTTCTCTCTCTCTCTCTCTCTCTCTCGCTTCCGCACACGCGTACTCTCACAATCATTCCCTGTTGGTGTTCTTGGAAGATCAAAGATAAGATCCATAGCAATATTTTCCCATGGATTATCTGGAATAGGTAGTGGTTGTAACAACCCTTGTGCCTTTTGCCCATCAAACTTGAGCTTTTGGCAAATCATGCATGCTCGCACAAAGGCATCCACATCTCTCCTCAAAGTAGGCCAATAAAACAATGTCTTGACCGCTTTCACTGTCGCATCTATACCACGATGCCCGGCATATGGTGAAACATGGCTTTCTACCATAACTTTATGTCACAATGGCCTAGTGACACATAATCTGCCATGTATCATCGTAAAACCATCCTTGATGAGATAGTGTTCATGGCGTTGCCCATCTTGCAAGTGTTCCAAGATCCTTGCAAAATCTTCATCAGTAGCATATTGTTCCTTCATGTCATCAAGCTCTTGATGATAAGGAATTGACACAGCTGAAATTTGTGGCTTTCTTGATAACGCTTCAGCCACAACATTCTTCTTGCATTCCACATGAAGAATCTGAAAGTGGAACATAGAGAGAATGTTTGCCTATTGCATATGCTTTTCAGATAACATTGATTTTGTCAAGAAGTATCGCAAGGTCTAATGATCTGTCTGAACAACAAAATCAGCACCTAACAGGTAGTGCTTCCAGCTAGAAAGGGCATGAATCACAACCAATAGCTCTTTTTCATAGATTTGCATTGTCTGTTCTTGCCCTTGCAAGATTCTGCTCTCATAAGCTAGTACCTGACCATCTTGCATTAGCACTGCCCCAATACTATTGCCACACGCATCACACTAGACCGCAAACGACTTCCTTAGATCTGGTAAAACAAATACGGGATCCGAAGTCATCTTTTCCCTTAAGAGATTAAAAGCTAAAATCTCTTTTTGTGTCCACTTGAATGTTACATCGCCTGAGGCAGGTAGAGCTTTTGGCAGATCTTTGTAGGCTTATCACAGCCAGAGAGCTTCATTATCAGACTAGAGTGTCTTTATCCATTGATGTATCTTGTGGTTGTTTGGGATTTTTCGCCATGATCTTATTGTATATCTTTCAGGGGTTTTCCCATATCTCTTGTATCTCCTAGTGTATATTTTTCAGGGGTTTTCCCATCTCTCTTGTATCTCCTAGTGTATATTTTTCAGGGGTTTTCCCATATCTCTTGTATATCTTTGTTTTATGTAATGGAGCGGGCCACGAGCCCCACTTTTTGCTACACACACACACACACACACACACACACACACACACACACACACACACACACACACACACACAGAGAGAGAGAGAGAGAGAGAGAGAGAGAGTCTTGCAGGCAAGGCCTCAGATCATAACCAACGTAACATTGAATATCCTTGATAGCAAGTTGGGAAAGGATATTGATAAACATGCAGTGCAGACTGTTGCAAGCCTTGCTTTGCATTGTGTTGCATCCAAAAGCATTGACAGGCCTTCTTTTAAGGACATCCTTGAAGCTTTGGAGGCAGTGTTAAAACTGGAGATGAAGCTGGAGTTGCCACAACAAGCAGAGTCTCTACTGACGACAGATGTTGTCGTTGAGATTCGGCCAATTGCGGAGACAGTCATCCCTATTGTTGGTGGCCAGAAGGTGGAGGAACCTCTTCTTTATGATGTACAGAAAACTGTTTAGGATCTTGGTGCTGAGGTTAGTTTGGTTTTGCAAATTTTTTGGGCTGCCATGGGACATGTATATAGAAGAAAGCTAAGTACTCAGAAGCTATTGGTTGCTATGCAGGTTGATGAGTAGCCTCCTTGCAGGGTCTTATTATATCGACAGACTTCAAGTCTTTTGATTCCTCATCTGGATTGGATTGAGAGTGGGATATGTTCCTGCTTTTATTGTACTGTATATTACACCCTTTCTTTTTGGCTATTTTTGCTTTTAGTTGTATTCATAAATGTATAACTTTCCTTTAAAAAAAAAATCGTATCACTTGCTACACCCTTCTCTTTTGGCTATTTTGGCTTTGACTTCTATTCATAATGTAAAACTTTCCTTTTTCCTTTTTTTAATTGTATCATATGCTACACTATTCGTTTTTGGCTATTTTGGCATTTACTTGAATTCATAATTGTAAAACTTCCCCCCCCCTTCCCTTGGGGCTTTTTTTGGTAGCTAGAAGATTACAAACACATTTTTGTTTTTTTATCACCAATATTGGTCTTTGACTTGATCTTTAAGGATTATCTTCATTGACAATCATGCAGATGAAGTGAGAATTATACGAACCTCCTTTACGATATTACACATTTCAATACCATTCAGATTAGGACATTTTTGCATAGCTAATGATGATTTTGATGTGATAGAAAGGATTGCTTCCCCCGTACACATGTATACCCAACAAAATAGAAAGAACACCTATGATTCTCAAACCAAAACTCATGTCATACTAGGAAAGTCATGTGAAACTGTGATCGTAAAAGAGAGGCAACATTACAACTTTTCCAAATTTTTGGTCAAATTATGATGGCCAAAACCATTTTGTATGATTTTGTTGTGTAGTTTTTTCAACGGACCCATGAATGGTACAATCAATACGTACGGAACCACATATTGTACATTTTGTATGGTATAAATTATCGATCAATTTTCCTAGATATCGTGTCTAAATTTCAAGGACTTTTTTAGTTTTTACACAAAATGTTGAAAATTTTCATGGTGCCTTAAAAAATTGCTTGAATGTTGTTGCCATTTACTCACCAAACCATTTACTCACCAAAAACAAAAACGATAGTGCATTCTCAAGAGTAATGAATTTCTTCTCTATTTATTCAATGAGAGCAACCTAGCTTTTCTCTCAGAGCAACAATTTTGCTTACAAATGTTTGAACGGTCTTTTCTTCAGCCTTTCATGCTTGGATTGGGCACAAAGTGGCCATGAGATTTGCACCACATGAGTGATGGATGCATGTAGGTTTTGCATATATAAGAGAAGGGTGGTGAATTCTATGAATTTGTCCTTTTTGAGACAAATTATTGTGATACATTGGAAGCTTTAACAAGATCAAGAGCATACCTTAAAAAGGAGATGATTGGAAAACATTTGTTTATACAAAGGAGATTATTAAGAAAATCATAGCACACTACTCGCTTGAGGTGTTCCACATCCTAACATTTGGCTCTAACATGTTTGTAGCAATCAAAGATTGTATGCCCATTGCTCTAGATATCACTAATGAAAAAAATCCTCCTCTACTTGCTTCTTTTCACTATGCAATGAAGAGCATGGATACCACCGTAAAAATCGTCGAAGTGATACCATGGCTAGACTTTACCGACTTGGCCTTACCTATTGAGAGTGATGACCCTTATCTTGCTACCTTAGTCACAAATGGTTTCACATTGTCGTAGTATATAGTTCTTGTTAGGTTGTATTTCCGTACTATTGTTTTGTGGACAAGGAAGAGAGGTTGAGAGGAGGTTATCGGGTTTGTCTTGTGAGTGAGCAAAGAGTAGTATCTTACCTCATCCAAAATCTGATACAATCAAAGAGACCTCTCATCTTTTGGCTCTTCTTTACCTACCACATGATTGTCTTCTTCACAACATGTTAGCTACATAGCTAATTAGAAATGTAACGCCACATTTATGACCCGTCATTGTAATTTTTTCTATTTTTTTTGATCAATTTTGAGATTTAAAGGCTCAATATGTAATTTGTTAATTTTCAAGTCTACATGTGTAATTATGAAGGAAACATAGTGCTTTCAAGTTGTACAAGACTTCTGACTCTAGCCACATATGGGCTATGAGATCATTTATTTTTTACAAGAGACCTTTTGGCTAATGTGTAAAATTAACAAATTTATGTAATTTGTTAATTTTCGAGTCTATGTATTGTAGGGAGCGAGGCTAGGGAGGGTGAAGGCAATGAGCCATAGCTAGAGAAGATGCAGTGTGCAGAGAGAGAGAGAGAGAGAGAGAGAGAGAGAGAGAGAGAGAGAGAGAGAGAGAGAGAGAGAGAGAGAGAAATAACGCTATGTCTATATTAATTCAAAATCTTTTTACATATATATGGAGTTTAACTTTGCCATGCAAACTTGACCTAGAAGTGAATTTGTTGCATGCCATGGGGCATGTTCCCACAAACTTGGGCTTGAAAACCTAACAATCCCCCCTCGAGCCCGAAATAGATACATCAATCTCATGATATCTTGATGTACTCGTCAACCGTGAGTTTTAGGTTCTCTCACAACCAAGGGTTTTGGTATATCCATAACTTGGTGCTATGTCAGTAAACCCCCCCTTGAACAGATAGGGTGTAGGTTAAAATTACCTATCAATAAATGGAGTTTTTGGTTGACTTCCAAACCTTGGGTTTAAGGTGTACCCAATAACCTCATGAGAAGTGGAACAACAAATAGGACTTGAACAAAAAAAAAAATGATGATTTGGGAGGTCTTACCACTCTGTATGTGTGGCAGTGTCTATAACCCGTACAATTTATTTTGATTAGGAAAAACATAAAAAGAGTTGATTTAAAGAACATCATTGTTAACATAAAGTATTTGGGGTTCGGTTTCCCCATCAATCACATGAATTTGCTTTTTATCCTTTTGGAAGCACTTATTTGAAGGATGATTTGTCTTACATAAGTGAATACATGGATTCTTCTTGAAACAATCCTTTGTATGATGATTGTTGCACCCACAAATGGAACAAGACATGGTACCACAATGGATGGCTGGGATGAAGCTGAGGTAGAAGCACAATTACTGACTGCATAGGCACTAAGAGTATCAGAAGAACCGATGGGGGATACTGCAGGGGAAACTGTATATGCATTAAAAATAATGGAATAATTGATACGGGATACCCTTTTTTCTTCTTCCTACAATGAGTTGATGATACCATCCAAGGAGGGCAGCGGATCTTTCTCTTTTGAAACGATGACAATTTGATAGAATCCATTAGGTAAACTTTTTAACAAAACGGCTATGAGATCTTCTTCTGGCATTGGGGCTTCAATGTAGATAGGTTGAGTTTTAATACTCTTCAGTCTGTTAGCTAAAGATGTAATGTTTTTGTTGGCACGCATACCAAGAGAGTACGACTCCATCTTTAGACTCATCATTGAATACTCAGCTTTAGCACCCAAAACCTTCTCTAGCTCTATCCAGGCAGCACTAGAAGAGTTGCACGTCATCCAAATAATGAATAAGGTCATCTTTGAGAGATGTCAGAATAATACCTACTGTTTGCTAGTCCTTGTGTTGTTGCTCGGCAGATAACGCTCTGGTAACTGTAGCCTTGTCAATTGATAGCGGCTTCACGACACTCCATAAATTCTTTTGCATAAGTTAACCTTTTACCTTTTTTTTGCCATGTATGAAATCCGGATCCATGAAATTTGTCCACTTTTGATGCCATATTGTAGTCTATTGCGGTGTTTCAAGATGTTGCAAGTCCGGTCGATTATGTGTTGTACTCTCGCCAACTACTTGTTGCAAATTTCCCTTTGAGAAGCTATACAAGATGACACCTTTGCCTTGATAAGCCTTGCTTTGCTATGCCCCCAACAAGCTTAACAACATTTGAGAGGTTGACGCTTTTCAAGATGCTTGCAAAATTGGAGCTCACAGTTGATTCGAAAGATTCGAATGTACTTAGGCCAAAAAAGTACTCTCGCTTTGTGTGACTGCCCACTTGCTTGAAGACAAAAGACCAAAAAACTAAAAAAAACATTTAATGTAGTGTGGAAAGGATGAAAAATAGAGACGAAGATGTCGATGGCGATTTTGCAGACGATGCTAACGACAGTTTTCTTCAGAGCAACGAACAGAGGCCAAGTTGGGGAATACTCCAGTGTTGAAATCTATATATTACGTCAAGGTGAGCCTGTTGATGGCGGTTGTGATCAGTTTTATGCAGTTCAAGTTCCGGCCTTTCCTCGTCGTAGGAAACTTTTCCCACGTGGCTTGAAGGGTGTGAGGCTATGACAGCTCGGCTCAAACCCCAATTCCTCTAATACCAGTTGTAGGGAGCGAGGCTAGGGAGGGTGAAGGCAAGGAGCCATAGCTAGAGAGAGAGAGAGAGAGAGAGAGAGAGAGAGAGAGAGAGAGAGAGAGAGAGAGAGAGAGAGAGAGAGAGAGAGACAACACCCAAGAAAAATAACGCTATGTCTATATTAATTCAAAATCTTTTTACATATATATGGAGTTTAACTTTGACATATAAACTTAACCTAGAAGTGAACTTGCTTGCATGCCATGGGGCATGTTCCCACAAACTTAGTCTTGAAACCTAACATGTATAATTATGAGCGAAACAAAGAGAGGCTACGTGCTTTCAAGTTATATAAGCTTGACTCTAGCTACATATGGGCTATGAGATCCTTCAATTTTGACCACATACCTTTTGTCTAAGATAGAAAAGCCAATTTTGTAGAAATTCTTTTAAGGTTTTGGATAATGAATGATGTGTCACTATATCTGAGCACTTTGTACTCTTCCTCTACCTTTTGATGCTTGCAACTCTCTCATGGATAGTCTATTTGGAGTCCCGGCGTGTTCATTAAGTAAAATTTTCTTATATCACGTGCATTCACCAAACTCGATTTTTATTACCCCTTATACCCATCTTGTACACATGAATATGTAAATTTATAAGAAATTAAAATCCCTTCTATTGAACGCATACTTTAGTGAACTCCCCGGGTTTGGAGTTTTGTTTCCTTTTACACATCCACATGTGAGGTCTGTACACAACAACATAAGTCTCACGATGGTTTTGTGAAATTTTTGTCACTAATCCTCTTGCAAATTAGTTCACTCATCCTCTCGTCATTTAAGTTTAGAAACTGCATTTTAGTCATAGAAGAGGTATTAGAGAATCAAAGCTATGCTCCGAGGTGCAATCTAAACCAAAATTGTTTAGGTCAAATCAAACATACTCATAACAATCACATTTTATGTAAGTGTTCTAATACTGGAATGAGAGACTATTCATTTGCCCACTCAACACACACACACACACACACACACACACACACACACACACACACACACACACACACACACACACACACACACACACACACACACACAAAAATAAACTCAAAGAAGGAAGATTTTTGATGCGTAGATACAATTGAGCTTGGGCTGACACTAATGGGACAAATAGCTCATACCATATGGATGAAATATGCCAGATACAATCACAAATTTGAGCAAAGGCTTCGCTCACAGGAGGAACTTACACAACCAAAATAGCAAGAAACAATGAGGAATTTGGAAAAATGGACAACGTCATTGCATCCAGAACGGCCAAAAACCCCAGTCTACAATATCAGAGTGCTCAAATCCGAGCTCGGATGAGCAGTTTATGGCCAAAACAGGCTCCAAAAATAGCAAAAACTGAGTTGCGGCTGTTCCTCCTCTTCTCTCCACGTTTTTCTCATTTTTTTCTCCGGTTTTTCAGTGTCCGCACTTCACTTTATCCCTTGGGCACCTTTGGTCTTTTGATTGACCTTAAACGGACCTCGAACATGCAAAAAAAATGGCCATGCAATGCGTTTTTGTTACCCTTCTACATCCATCCGCACACTTGGCACTCAACTTTTCTCAATAATGCATCCCGAAATCACGTGAAGTGGCCCCCAAATATAGTTCTCATGATGAACTTTTTGCATAATTCATCACAAGAAAACACTCCCGTTGTGTCCTCATATCCACGTGCAAGTCTTGATCCCATTCGTCCTCCTGACGCCATTGGATGCCACTTGACGCGCGTGCTTACCTCATGGCGTCGATCGCTGATAGCTTCCTCAAGAATTTTTACACTCTACCAACTTCTCATTATTATAGAAAAACACATTGATACTAGTGACGATGAAAATTGATGTACTATGTACACACTGTCCTACCTGTACACATGTGGGCCCCACGTAACCACTTGGCTCTGGACAATGGGCAATTCTTTATTTGATGCACCATGCATGTATATGTATATATGTGTAATCACTTCTTCCAAAAAACTCCTAACATAATTTGCCCATCCCCTAGCCTGCTAGATCATTCATGATAAGTAGCAGCAACAAAAAGAGATATGAGACTCGCCGCGTCGTAGGTCCCCTCATCCCTCACAGACATTACTTGTTTTGAAGACAACTCATCTTGCTCCACCATCATTAATCTAGCATGATATAATTTAAGATGCAATCCATTTACCCTTGATTTATGTAGAATCCCATCCAGGTTAGCCATCTGATATGTACCATTCGAAAAACACTCCACTACCTTGAAAGGGCCTTCCCACTTAATTTGAAACTTCTTTTGGAATGTCTTGTCCAGCTTATTTAGCGCAAAACCAAGTCATGTTTCTTGATACCCTTACTTTTGACCTTTTCATTTATCTTTGCTAAAGCCTTATCTTGCATCTGTCCATAATGTTCCAATGCGCTCATCCTATCCAACTGAACCTCTTGTAATTGTAAGAGCCTCTCTTTGAATGCATCACTGGACTGCCCAAGCAACTTCTCTAACATCATGACCGCAGGCCACTCTACTTCCACAGGCAATAGTGCTTCCTTTCCATATACCAAATGAAATGGAGTAAACCCTGTATCTGTCTTCATTGAAGTACGGTAAGCCCATAATGCACTAGGAAATTCCAAATCCCAATTCTTTCCTTGGTGCTCTGTCACTTTCGAAAGAATTTGTACCTATTCACCATTGAATCTTTCATTTAAGCCATTACATTGTGGACAATAAGGAGTAGTATACTGGTGCCTAATCTTCATCTTCACGCATAAAAAGTCTAATAGTTTAGCTCTAAATCCTGGCCCCTTATCCAAAAGTAGCTCTAGTGGCACCCCAAACTTGCAACATATTTCATCGTACACAAATTTTGCCACATCCTTTGTAGTGATTTGTTTTACTACTATAGCTTGTGCCCATCTAGAGAGATAGTCCACTACAATCAAAATATAGCTTTTGCCCCTACTTGTGATAGGTAACGGGCCTATTGCATCAATCCCCCACTTTTCAAACACATCAAATGCCATAATAGTTTTTGGTAGCTCTAGCTTCAACACTCTCTTCCCAAATGCTTGACATCGATTGAAAGACCTACACCAATGGTGAACATCCTTGTGCAAACTAAACCATACATACCCCTCTTGCAAGATTTATGCAAGGTGATCTTTAGAGAAAAATGTCTGCCACATGCGCCTTCAGGATTCTCTTCCAACACTCTAAAAAGCTCTTCCCTCCAAGGTACACGTCTCAACACGAGATCAACCCCTTTTATGTACAAGAAATCACCAATCAATTTGTACTTGGGTGTTCTACACACAAAACCATACTTCTTAGATTTCTGAATGTCCTTCGGAATGATTCCTGTTAGCAAAAACTCCTCTTCTTGAGCCAAACTTTCCTGGCCACGATTAGAGGTAAATTAGTCCTTAACACAAATAGCTCCCCAATCCTGCTTTGAGCTACTTCATGTGCCTCTGCATTTAGAGCACGTTCAATGTGTCTGATGCTCCATGCTTTGAACTTTTTTTACAGGCCTTTAATTCTGAAACACATTTCCTTCAATGAGGCGTTCTTGCTCTTCCACACACCCAACACTTGCTTTTCACAACTAGTGTAGAACCCATAGGAGACTGACATCGGATCCACCTCCCAACCAACCTATTATAGGAGAGCCCATGTCCCTTTGCCCTAACTGTATCCCTTGTCCACACCTTCAGTCCAGGCCCTTGGCCGAAGTCCTTGACTCCCCGAGCCCTGCCCTCTAGCCCTTGGGTTGACAATTAACAAGGCATCACCTTTTATGCTCAACCTTCTAATCCCATGCTTCAAACAAACATGTAATCCAGCTTCCAAAGTAGCATATCCAACCTCATTGTTACTATGAGCATCCAATTTGAACCCTCTCTTGCATACTAGCTTCCCCTCTGGATCGTAAAGTGCTAAACCCCCTGAAGCCGCATCATGGCTCTTTCGGTATGAGCCATCAAAGAACAACACATGTGCATTGCTGATCTGTGGCACTTCTTCAACTACCCTTGCCACCACCTCTTCCATAACAAGAAGGGGATTCTCCTTGTAAGTCAACAAATCAGCTAGGGTAGCTCTTGTACTATCTTCCACTAAAAAAAGAGAACTCAAACTCTTGCAGCTCAATTACCCATTTCTTGACCACGTTTGAAATTTTAGTGCCATTAATTAATTGTGGCAAAAAGGCATAAATCGTTAAGAAAACAAAAGGTCATGGTAGCAAGTAATGACGAAATCGTCGACAAGCAAATATTGGCCATCACTAGCTCTACTTCCAACAATTTTCTTTATGCTACCAACTTCACTCAGCTTGTACAATACATTGAACTCATATAATGGCTTCCCTTTCCCTTTTGCAATAGCATGGCTCCAATGGCATCATCCCCTACTGATGGATCTACATAAAATGCTTGCTCCCAATTAGGAGCTTGCATGGCTGACAACCCCCCTAACACCTCTTTCACCCCTTGAAACACTTCTATACACTTATCATCCCGTTGAAAATTCTCCTTTGAACCCTCTAATATCTTCATATGAAGTAATGAAAAAATCAAGAAAACTAGCCAGCATGTGCAAATATATCTGCTTCCCCATAGCTGAGAGGTCTCCACTGATCATTTGTGTCATCAATTCCTGCTTCTTTGACAATTCAACCTTGGTTTGCATCAGCCCTTCAATCACTTCATAAGGCCCTTCACTTTCATCTTCAATCTCATTTGCAAATGCAACTAAACTAGACTCATGTATTTCTTTGTCCATCAGAAGAAATGCAACATCAACATCCTCATCACTACTGGTAGT